>NC_056746.1:1354462811-1354605311 GCF_019279795.1 Protopterus annectens | reverse complement strand
TTCGCAGATGACTGCAAACTGGGCGCCATAATCGACTCTCCAGCTGACACAAACATCCTTCAAAAAGGTCTCGCAGAGATGGATAACTGGTGCCAGAGCCATGGTCTAAAGCTAAATGCCAAAAAGTGTATAGTCATACCCTTTGGCAAAAACAATGTGCCCACAAATTACCACATAGGTGGTAACCCATTAAGTACAGAGAAAGTAATTAGGGATCTGGGGACCCAAGTTGATAGCAATCTCTCCTTTGACAACCACATTGCCAAAGTGGTTAGAAAGACCTTCTACATAGCCCACCTCATCATGAAAGGATTCACATCTAGATCAAGAGAGGTAATCATGCCCCTTTATTCATCCCTCATGAGGCCCATCATAGAATACAATGCCCCCTTTGGGATGTACCTTACCCGACACCTGCAGCAATTAGAAAGACCCCAAAAGTACCTCACCAGGAGGATCAAGGGACACAAACAGATGCCATATGCTGCTCGTTTAAAAAAACTCCAGCTCTACTCAGTTGCATACCGCCTACTTCGAGGCGATCTATGCCTGACATATAAAGCTATGTCCAACCCTGAATTAATGGATATGCTCCACCTCATTAAATCTAAATCCCTTAGAGCCAAGCGATTGAGGGACTTGAACCTCAGCACAGAAATAAATAGAACATGCTGGAGGGACAGATTCATAACCCAGAGGCTCCCTTTGCTCTGGAATAGAATTCCAATTCATGTTAGGCAGAGTACCTCACTGAATCTCTTCAAGAAGAATCTTGATGAGTGGATGGGGGATTGTAGGTTTGTCCCGGGGATTACTTCCGTGTCACTATTACCCAGAGGCACAGTAAACTAAACTTTAAAAAGAGCATAGTATACTCAAATCAAGGGGTGGCGTAAGCAAACACAATCTGGCTAGGCTTATAAATGCCCCAGGGCAGATAGCCTACTATGAACCTATGAACCTATGGATAATGTTACATTAACTTGTGATAAGTTCCTATGAGGGCAGGACACAGTATAATATTAACTTTCAGGCTTCTAAATTACAGTTAGGGCACAGAACATACATAGAACGTAGCAGCCTTGGGTCACATTGTCTAATAAGGATATGGACATGTACAACGTGGTTGCCATAGACCTGGCCATCAAATCCTTTTCTTCATTCAGATTAATAACTGGGCTTATGCTTGGTAAAACAAAGACACGTGCATATACACACACACACACACACACACACACACACACACACACACACACACACACACACACACACACACATAAACCCTTATTGCTGTGGTGCCAGTGATGACACAAACTATCTTCTTGGCTGTCCTGTCTGATCAACATCCACCCTCGTACTGAGGGGTCACTAGAGGCAGAGAACAAATAAGCTTAAGACCAACTGAAAGCGGCTTGATGGCTAGCTGGCATGGAGGCAAAATGAAGGATAAAAGGATACAGAAAAAAGTGATTATTTGGCTTTCACGCATTTGTATGGTTCATTCTTTGGTCTTTTATGGAAGCTAGAAAAAATGGCTCCACTGCATGCATATACAGTTTTACCCTAAACATAAAACACGTTGTCTCTTGCATGAATATTCTGTATGGTTGCATCAAATTACTAAGAAGCCATGGGACACTGATTTATGGTTTAAAAAAAAAATAAAATTCCATTTTTATGAAATGAAATTTGCAAGTTATACCCATGACTTTTAAATGTAAGTCTGGACATTAATGTCATTTCATTTTAATTTTCTGGTGTGTTTTGTCTCTCTCTCTCTCTCTCTCTCTCACACTCACTCACTCTCTCTCTCTATATATTTATATATGTATGTGTGTGTGACAAAGTAAAACGGATTCCAGATATAGGACACTCAATAAAGCAGCTGCAAATATTGTAGGTCTTTCAGCTTTTCCCAGTTAGAATAAAGCAGCTGCAAATATTGTAGGTCTTTTGGCTTTTCCCAGTTAGAAGTTGCCACAGCAGAACTCTGGTCTGCCAATGATTGGCAGTGGATTTTTACAGTGCCAAGGTACCAGCCTGATGCCCAACCTTCAAAGAAGGCATACCCTTTCACGCACACACCTAACTGCATGTTTTTAGATGTCACTCGATCACGTGGAGGACATGCAGACTGCACACAGAGTGTGCTCCAGCTGAGAGTCGAACTGGAGAACCTCTTGCTATGAGGTGAAAATGCTAACTGGTGCACCCCCGTGGCCTGCAACTATTTCAGGTGATAACTATAAAAAGAAAACAAATTCTGGTCAATCAGTACTCTGCCCTAAAATGACAAATTCTAGCATTCTAGCAAAATCCCATGTATATTCAATGCTCAGTCCAAATTTGGGATTTACTGGTAATTTTTACCAGAAAATGGGAAAAATCAATGTCTGTGGAAATGATCGCTCTGGTTTTAAACTCCCCATACAAGACAGACAAAATGGAAGTCAGATGTATAGGGGCACTTTTTTATGGTGCTGTGTTTTTCAGCCTTACCTTTACACTGCGTGCCAATTACATTTCATCTTGGTTAATCATAATAGCTAATGTACTACAGTCTCCTTTGTGCATACATAGCAAAAATTCATGAAGATATTATCATTTTGTTTGAAAATTATTTCATCATAGCAGCTGCAAAACTTCCTTTCAGGATATGACATGGTGTGCAGGCATGATGCACCTGTTGTAAATTCTGAATCAAATGTTGAAAACAACAAGTAGTCAGGTTGCATTTTCAAAGTCATTAAGAAGGTAATAATGTGCAATGATTAAAGCCCTCAGCATGAGAAGAAACAGCAAAAAAGTCAGGCTGAATGTAAGTTAAGTGCTACAATTTCAGTAGGAGTGTGAGGATAATTTCAGAGCATTAGGAATGGCTGTCAACTTAAGCTAGCATATACGCAACTTTGGGTATTTCCTTTGCAACCAATTAAAATAAAAGTAAAAAAAAAAAAAAAAAAAAAAAAAACAGGATACATTTCTTTAGCATTCGTAGCAGATATGCTGTCTTGCAACTTATGCTGCAGCCAATCACTTGGAAGATGCTGTTAGCAGCAAGCATTTTCTGAGTATCTTTGAGTCTTGCATTTTCAACAAAAAATATTTTTGTGCACAGGCGAATAAGGAAGGTTTACTTGCAAAATACAGATTGCATTTGATAACATAATGTATACCTGCAAAATTAAATGACAGAGATATTCAGTATTTGATGATGCACTTGACTGGCATTTTTTTTTTCATTGAGATCTATAATTTGACCTAAACATAGTTTCCTTTCTAGTACCCATCATTAGGGGAAAATGACTCATTTACTATCAAAACAGGACTTTAGGGTTGGCAAGTTGTTATTATGTTGTCAAGGGCATCATGCTGTGATTGACATTTAGCTGTGTATGACGTTGTCATCTACTTTTCGTTGAGTGGAGAGTATTTAACTGGGGGGAAAGGTTCCCCTTCATATAAACAAAAGCATCAGAACTGTCATATTTTTGGGACCATTTTATTTGAAAGAAAACATTTCATTCCTATCAACAGTTTAGGTGCATACACACACACACACGCACACACACACACACACACACACACACACACACACACACACACACACACACACACACACACACACACACACACACAAGCACACTTGCTAGACTGCTATGCCTTAATTTGCCTTAAACAAACAAAAAAATAATCATTTTACTAAATGAGGAGCGTGCATAAATCAGTATGGTGCTAAAATTAACATAACTTTGTTACTTCGCTCAGATATTTTGTTTCATTTATGAGGTATCTATCTATCTATCTATCTATCTATCTATCTATCTATCTATCTATCTATCTATCTATCCATCCATCTATCTATCTATCTATCTATCTATCTGTCTATCTATCTATCTATCTATCTATCTATCTATCTATCTATCTATCTATCTCTGTATATGTGTGCATGTGTCTATACATACATACACACACACACACACACACATATATATATATATATATATATGTATACATATATATATATATATATATATATATATATATATATATATATATATGTATACATATATATATATATATATATATATATATATATATATATATATATATATATATATATATATATATATATATACATATATATATATAGCTGTGTGTGCGTATGCACATGTGTGCATATGGGTAGAATCATGTGAATAACCAATGATACAGTCAATTGTCTGATTAATCTGTCACAACCCACTTGCATTTTCCTTAGTTTCTTACATCATGGGAGTCATTAATAGCCTTCATTGACTTAACAAAGTAACATCACGGACTGAAGTAGCAATTCTGTACTAACTGAGAACATTTATTTTTCTGTGTGTCATTCTTCAAGCAAGGATGCTGAATATTCCGGAGTTAATAATAATCAGTACGGTGTCATGATAATGATGTCATCATGACAATCTTCAGTGTCACTGCTCTGATGCCATTTTCAGATAAACAGAGTAACTTGTAGTTTGCTTGATGGAACAGGACAGAAGAATTTGTCACTGATGTACTAAGAAGCTTTGGTCTTACTGATTATTTCAACATACCAACCCAAATAGTCATCTCACCAAAACTGTGTCGAAGATGTATAGTCACTTGAAAGATGCAAAACCTTTTTATTGAAAGTCAGAAATACTTGAATTTAGTTTCTGCCTCAGCTCACCCAAAAAAGGCTGTTTTTTTTCATGTACTAACCACCCTTCCCCCTTGTCTTATTGTTTTACAATGGCACATAAATCTTCATGGACATTAGGGTGTGATGGAATTGTAGTTCAGAGAAAACTCCCTTTCAGAATTTCAAGTGTTTATCTTAAAAAGGCAGAATAGTTACAAAAAGAATGTCGTAGCTTAGAGGTTCTAACAGCTTTCTGGCTGTCAGATGAATCTTATGTGTTTAAACATTCACATTTTGAAGAAGTTAGGCGGGCACTTGTTCCTTTTACACCAGTGTCCAGTTTCATAAAGCACTTACTGGATATGTGTGAAGCTATATGCAAGAATGGTATTTAACATTTGAGGATGGGACTTTAATAATTTAAATACTTACAGTATACTTTCCACATAGTAGTAATCTGCGCCTTGTGGATGGTCCTTGATTCATTCCTTCCCCAGTCCAACCACAAACAAAATGATCATCCAAACTGCCAGAGCTGCTGCATAACATTGCCTTTCACAGACTTGTGTCAATAAATGTCTGTCTCACTACTTACATTGTCAAATACCTAACACTTCAAGGAGCCAAGTTCTCTGCATCTTTCTCTAGCCGCATGTATGTCACATCTGACACACCTTCCTCACAGGTGGAAAAAGAAGCAGAGGACATGGCAAGCTGCGTGACAGGGTAGGACTCCTTGGTGTGTGCTTTTATAACTCTCATTAATGCTTTTGAAAATTTACTGATGCTTTGCAGAAGGCAAGAGCAGATTTCTTTAAAAAGTACAGATTTTTGAAGATAACTGTAGAAAACAACAGTGCCTGGGATATGTAAAACATACTTGCAAGACATTCATTGCATAATCATTTTAGGTACATATTTTGAACTATGGCTAGTTAATGATAACGACTTTGAGTATCTGAAAGATAAAACAGAGGGCAGTTTTTATTACTGGCTGATGGCCAAGGGTACACTCACAAGTCACAAGCAAAGAAATGTTATGGCTGTAAAGCGTATTATTCTTAGCAATTATTTTGGAGAATAAATTCACCAGGCTATGTAAAAGCCAATATGTGTCAATAGATTCTTATCATGCATCTTTCTATAAGAGTTTTCAAAGTGCAAATTGCTCTTACTTTGGGGATGGGAATGTGTGTATGTATATATATGTGTGCGCGTGTGTATGTGCGTGTGTGCGCGTGTGCGCGTGTGTGTGCGTGTGTGTATGATTTGCTAAGATAGAAAAAAATAATTTAGCTATTTCTTTTGTTTGGAAATTCTGTTTACCTCTTAATCTGATTTACCTATTTCATACGTCAGAAGTCCTTTTAAAGAACTAGTTTTGTGTAACAGAAACACTGAAATGACTGGGAAAGTCAACAGGCTATTCTAATTATTTTGGTTTAAACACACACACACACACACACACACACACACACACACACACACACACACACACACACACACACACACACACACACACATGCATTATGTGTGTAGGTGCATATATATATATATATATATATGTGTGTGTGTGTGTGTGTGTGTGTGTGTGTGTGTGTGTGTGTGTATATATATATATATATATATATATATATATATATATATATATATATACACACACACACACACACACATATATATATATATATATATATATATATATATATATATGCACCTACACACATAATGCATGTATATATATATGTACCCGTGGTGGTGGTGCTGCAGAAGCGTTGTCGCCTCACAGTAAGACACTATCCAGTTCGATTCTCAGCTAGAGCATCTTCTGCGTGGAGACATGCGTGAATGGGCGTACCTTCGTTGAAGGTTGTGCATCAGGGCTGGTAACTCGGCACGTAAAAATCAACTAACAACTATTAGCGGACCGGAGTTCCACTGTTGTGACCCCTAACCGGGAAAAGCCGAAAGACACAACAATATATTTTTTTACACAATTATGTTATTGATGCTGAACAATTTAATATTGAAAAGGCAGTGACGTAACAAGCAGCTGCCTGTAAATGTGGCCACCACCCTCTCTATCATCCTGTCTTCAAATGCCTGACATGTTTGTATGTTGAATCTGTACAGCATGGACCCTCCTAGCACTGCAAATTTATTCCATGTTTTTGAAGGATTTGATCACATATCTACATCCCAACTGTCAGCAGCAGTGTATATGTATACCTGTCACCATCTCCAGAAAACCTACATGCTTGCTGAAGAGAAATGAGCGATACATAATGACTTATTTTTCAGACATTGTCTAGTAAGCATAGCGTGTGCTAATTATATATGATTTCCTTTTCCCAGTACTTTAGAAAAATCACATGGCTGATCCCAGGACCCGAATATCCTGACCTTCTCATTGTGAGGTTTACTTGCTGTAAATTTCTCACTTAACCACATATACCAGAAAGGTCACATAATTTCTTAACTGCATGCACCAGAAAGGTCATATAATGCTTGAACAGCATACACCAGAAAGGCCATGTAATGCCTTAATCATATACACCAGAAAGGTCATATAATTCCTTAACCGCATACACCAGAAAGGTCATATAATGCCTTAACTCCATGCACCAGGAATGGCATGTAATGCCTTAAATGCATGCACCAGGAAGGGCATGTAATGCCTTAACTGCATACACCAGAAAGGTAATTTATTGCCTTAACTGTATACAGCAGAAAGGTCATATAATGCCTTAACTGCATGCACCAGGAAGGTCATGTAATGCCTTAACTGCATACACCAGAAAGGTAATTTATTGCCTTAACTGTATACAGCAGAAAGGTCATATAATGCCTTAACTGCATGCACCAGGAAGGTCATGTAATGCCTTAACTGTATACACCAAAAAGGTAATTTAATGGCTTAACTGCATACAGCAGAAAGGTCGTACAATGCCTTAACCACATGCACCAAAAAGGTCATGTAATGCAAGCAAATGGAATTATTTGACAGGATAACCAAAGGAATTAGATAAAAGGTAGGTGCACAAATCCTACTTAGAATTTGGTAAGATACTTTGTAATACAACTACTGGCAACCATCAGGTTAGCAAATAAATAAAGATGCGGAGAGGATCTGGGGATGGTTTGTCAGATGTAGATTATGTAATGGAATGCAGACGGTAATAATAAATGGAATCTACTGAAATAATTAGATGGGTATCAATGGGGTATTGGCCAAACTGCTAGTGGAACATTTCTTTTCATTGTGATCATAAGTGGCATAACAACGCATCTGAAAGGAAATTTGTATTTTTTGATACCAAAAAGTTTTGAAACAGAGATGATACATACAACATTGATGAGAAGAGACGTAAGGGATTGAAGGCAAAACAATTCCATGCAAAATAGTGAATCTGATAAGTGAATAAACATCATCTGCGTACACAGCTGGAAGTGAATTAGTCTCATGAACAGATAAGGAAAGTGGAAATTAGATCATACCATATCGGATAAACAGAGATAAGCCAATGAAGAAGATTGAGAGAAAGCAGAAAGAAAGGATACCATGATGCATTGCAAGAGATAACAGCAGTAGAAAACAAGTAGCTGTTATCTCTTTCTAAAAACAGTTGGTAAGACCCCATCAAGAACACTTTGTGCATTTCTAGAGACATCTTTTCAAGAATTTTTCAAGAATGCGCATAAAGGTAGTTCAGAAAAAGGAAACAAAAATGGTGCAGGTCTGCAGCAAAACCATATGAAAGAGGTTGGTACAGAGTAAGTGACCACAGAAATGTCTGCATGCCTCCAGGCAATCCACTGCGTCTGCTATCTTTTCAAAGATTATGCATGAGAACAACAAATGTGACATTTTGCAGATATTAGGAAGATGTTAGAGGAGAGATCCTGAGAAGTATGAGGTTGTTCTTAATTAACACAACCTTTGCACAGAGGCAGTAGAGTCGAAAACAGTAATGGATTTAAGGAATGCACGGGATCGACACATGGTATATTATGATGAAAGATGCAAAGAAGAACAGAAGCTGCTAGTTAATTTGAAGCTGCAGCTTGTCCTCCTGATAAGGGAATATGTAAGTTTGATGGGCCATGTGACAAGGAAGCAGGCAAGCTGGTTGGGATATGTTTGCCATTAAATATTTGCTTTTTGTTTCAGCACTTGATGGATTAGATCTGTTTTTTAAAACAATGTCATTGTTTAGGACAGCTTGTCAACAAAAGCGGTGCACCCAGTTTTCCTTTTCTTTTTTTCTTTTTCTCTTTGTTTATTTTTTCTTTCCTTTCCTTATTTATTTGTTGGTTTGGTTATTTTTCGGGGAGAGGCTGACACATCCCCCCCCCCCATGCACACCTTCATTAAATACACTGTCTCCAGAATCCCACCACTTTATTGAAACGGAGCAGTATTAATAAGTTGTCCTACTAGAAGAAATTGCTCTCAGTCTAATCGGCTGCTCCCTGGTTTAGGGGCCTTTAAAATCTTCCAGAGGTAGAGTTGATTAATGAGGATATCAGAAAAAGAAAAATGAAAACAAATAATCAAAAATATCTGAATACTGTGGCATTGCCATAAAGATTTTTCACTGACATCTTTACTGCTTCTATTTTTGTCCAGGCTCATCACTACTGAAATGCACTAAACAAAGCAATTTTGCATGGAATATTCTAATTTATAGTTAACTACAAATGATACTAGAGCACTGCAGGAGAAAACTCAGAGTTCACATCCAGTAGCATTATAAATAATAACAGAAGACTGAAAATGTATGTCCCCGCTTTCAATTTGGGGTACTTGTACTATGTTTAGAAGTGGCTTTGTATTCTTAATGCATGGAGAAGAAACTTAATGACTACTTATGTGAAAGGGACTCTCATTCTAGCTTTTAAGCCTAGTAAAATTATACAAATTCAGGGTTTGTTGGGTCTTGTTGCCAATTATAGTTAAATATGGACTCTGACAACAAGAAAGGCCATTTGGTCTGCACAATATTATGCAGTAATTTCAAATTTCCTCTTTATTATTTCCCCTGTTGGTCTTGTAACCAACAACTACCATTTCTCATTTTCCTGTGTTTCTCTTGCTTATTTTTGCTCTGACAGTGGATATGCCTGATGGCTGCACTATCTTCCCATGGTTGTCCACTGCAGGAGAAGACCAGACACCCCTGTGCTGGGCAACTCAGCTAAGCCAATAACAGTTAGAAACTATTCTAAGGCAAACTATATCCTATTAAGTGACAGTTTGTCAAAACTGAAGGCTGCCTGAGACCACATCTGCCTTTGCAAGATTGTTTACAGAGTCCATATACACAGATGTTAATAGCTGCATAGAGCCTGCCATATCTACTAGAAGTGAACCCATAACAAATACTAAAAGCAAACATCACTGGTGGAATCCTTACCTAAATAGGGTATATAATGAAAGAAGAAAACTTATGGCCAAAATCAGAAAGAGCAACTACCTTAAACATAAGTGCTCTCTTCTACAACTAAATAAGAAATTACAAGGTCTAATTAAGTCCAATAAGGCCAGTTGGAAGGTCAGAATAACCTCAAAGGCCAAGGACAATCATGCCTTCTTCAGCTTTGTCTGGAACCTTAAAGGTAACATACAGCAGTGCTGAACTGATGGTGGGCGGTACCAGCTTCACTAATCAGGCCGACATAGCAAATCTACTGGCTAAGAACTTCAGCTCAAATTGCACCCCCCACTCCCCCTCAGCTCCACCAGATGAAATCCCCTCCAACTTATAACCCCCAACTATTAGCAGAGACTCACTAAAGTCAAGAACTATGCCTCTATGAGTCTCAACAACATCTCCCATCACCTCCTGAACAGTCTAAAACATCACCTATCCAGACCTCTTGAGACACTCTTCAACTACAGCCTTGAAAAAGACTACATTTCAAGCGAATGAAGGAACACAACCGTTATTCCCCTGCACAATGGCGGACCATCACACAACTTAGGGAACTACAGACCCATCAGTCTAACAAGCCTAATATGCAAAGGCATAGAAAAACTTATCATGAAAATGATAAACAAGACTACTGGCAACTTACAGATACTTGGCCCATCCCAGTTTGGCTTTTCTAAGGGAAAGTCATGCCTACGTAGCCTAGTAGACATTTTTGAGATGGTGTTCAAGGCAATGGTCAAGAGTAAAATGGTGCATACTGCATATCTTGACTTAGCATTTAGTACAATACCCCACTCAGGCATTGCTATCAAGCTGTCTGAGCTAAGCATAAAGCCCTACATAACTCAATGAATTGCTGGCTGGCTCACAGACAGGACCCAAAAATTCAGGATTGGTGAGACCACTTTCATGAAGAGACCAGTTACCTGCAGATTGCCCCTAGGCCCCATGCTGGGCCTATTTCTGTTTGGCATCTTCTTCTCAGAAAAAAAGGGCTAACATTCAAGGCCTCTGGCTCATCTAGTTTGTAGATGACTGTAAATCTTCAGTGTAATAACCATTGCATATTGCACTGAGGAAGGCATACCTGTGCCGAAACCAGTTTGCTTGTACTATATGATGTTTTAATACACCAACTGCTAGAGTTGCCACAATAAAATGCTATTATTTTCATAGACACCCATGATACCTGGGACCAAAAAAGTTTGGGGGACACAGCTAGGCTTGTAAGGGCCCTAGCAATCATTAGCCTTGTAACAACCTATGAACAAGAGTCTTAAAACCCATTTGTTTGTGCCTGGAATGTCTGACTAGTCCATTAGTTGATTGTGGTAATGAGAGACAGCTTTCAGGTTCATAGGTTCATAGGTTCATAGGTTCATACTAGGCTATCTGCCCTGGGGCATTTATAAGCCTAGCCCGATTGTGTTTGGCTTACGCCACCCCTTGATTTGAGTATACTGTGCCCTTTTTAAAGTTTAGTTTACTGTGCCTCTGTCTAATAGTGACATGGAAGTAATCCCCAGGACAAACCTACGATCCCCCATCCACTCATCAAGATTCTTCTTGAAGAGAGTCAGTGAGGTGCTCTGCCTAACATGAATTGGAATTCTATTCCAGAGCGAAGGGAGCCTCTGGGTTATGAATCTGTCCCTCCAGCATGTTCTATTTATTTCTGTGCTGAGGTTCAAGTCCCTCGAGCGCATGGCTCTAAGGGATTTAGATTTACTGAGGTGGAGCATGTCCATTAATTCTGGATTGTACTATATGATGTTTTAATACACCAACTGCTGGAGTTGCCACAATAAAATGCTATTATTTTCCCAGATCTCACCTCCCTTCATTGACGCCCCAAGCAAAGCTCAGAGTTACCTACTGCAGGAAGCATGCCTCCACACTCTGACTTCTGCAGTCAGTGTCCTTGCATTGGGGTGACATATGCTTGTCAAGCCTGCACTCTGTGGGTGTAACACCCAATGCTGCCTCTAGGTGTCAACCAATCAATGTGCCAGATTCACTTCCTTCCATTCAGTAAGAATGAACTAACTGCTGTTCTCCCAGTACTATATCCACTAAACAGACTAAAAATGTCTGCATTATTTTTAGGGCTTCATCCCTCCGTGACAGGTCTGGAATTTTTCATATGTTTTTCTTACATATATTTTTTTTTAGTTTGGTCCTTGAACTCATCCAACCGATTAGAAAAGACTGTTCTCTGAATCTACTTTCTTCATCAAGACATTGATTTCTTTACATTTACCTATAAATTGACTGCAATCATTCTTGTAGATCTATAAGTCAAAAAGATGCTAGACCGCATTTAATGTATTGATTCATGTAAATGGTTTTGGTTTGTTACCCTTCTTTCTTTTTTTTTTTTTTGCTAGACTGTGTATATATCAGGATTTTATAGCATCTCTCTTCATGTGGCTTTTCACGTGGTGCTTACAATATTTTAGTTGCCCTTCTCCAGAATTCTGCATTCTGTATATCTACCTAAAGATATAGGATGTCTAGAAGTACAGAATGTGCTTAAAGTAAAGCCTTACATGTACTGCTAAGGAGAATTAATAAAGAGGTTCTGAGGTGTCAGCTGACAACTTGGCAAAAGGGTAAGGCATCTGCTTACACTGCTAATTGCCTCGGTACTGAAGGGACAGCTGAGGGGAAGAAAAGTTAATTGGTTCATAGATCCAAAGGTAGTTACTCAGCATCAGGTCCACAAGGTCATTGTGGAGCCTACCCATTTTTACAATTGCTCCACAGCACTGTTTGGTTAAGTGACCTACTCAAACTCACACAGTAAGCAAAAGGATGCCTCCCCCCATCATAGAAAGAATTAGTTGTTATTTGTCTTTCGGCTTTTTCCCGGTAAGGGGTCGCCACAGATGAACTCCAGTCCGCTAATGATTGGCAGTAGATTTTTACGAAATGCCAAGGTGCCAGCTCGATGCCCAACCTTCAACGAAGGCACACCCATTTACACACACATGTCTTTCGAATGCTACCCAACTGCGGGGAGGACATGCAGACTCCACACAGAAGGCACTCCCAAGCCACGCCGAGAATCGAACGGGAGAACCTCTTGCTGTGAGGTAACAACGTTATCGCCGTACCACCGTGGCATTAGTAGTTCACAAAAAAACACAAAAATTGACACACCAAAAAAAAAGACCCATGAAGATGACAGAGTGAGCTATCATTACTATTATGCAAGAAGCTCAGAATGTCCATTAGAAGATATTCAAAAAGATTAAGAGAGAAATTAGAGGACATAAAAATACTTGTACAAGAAAACTGTCAAAAGCTTTAAATGCAAATTTGCATTCATTAATAGAACAGATCAATGAAAAACATTGCATAGGCAAAGAAACTTTGAGAAATCTGGAAAAAGAAAGAGCATAGGAAGGGCAAAATATAAAGTAGAAAAAAACAGATATTTTTGAAAGATATAAAAAAGAAACACACACAGGAAAGAAAAAAGATCTCTTATGGTGCAATATTTATGCAAAGGAGAAAGCCAAGCAAATCAATACAAAAAATGAGGTCCAAAGATATTTGAAGAGAAATACAGGCAAAGACACCCAGATAAGGAAATTTCACAATACAACAATAAGAACATAAAAGGGGAATCTAGAGCAGAGGATTAGTAAAGCAGAACTTAAACAAATAGAAACTGAACTTATGGAATACCTGGGAAGTGAAGGATTTAGTGGAGCAAGTTCAATCCATGTAATGTCACAGCATGATGGAACAATGTGTCCCCCGGTTATGGAGAAGCAGGTGGACCAGGAGACATCTGAAGAAGGAATATGGACATGGGGAAAAAAGGAGATTTGATATTGTGCAATGTTTATGCAAAGAAGAAAGTAAAACTAATCAATACAAAAAAGTAGCAGCACAGATATTTGAAGAGAAATCCAACCAAAGGCACCCAGATAATGGAAAATTTCACAATACAAAAAAACAAAAACTAAGAAAGCAAAAGGGGAATGTAGAATATAGGATTAGCAATGGAGACGTTAAAGAAATAGAAACTGAAGTTATAGAGAAGTTAAAGAAATAGAAACTGAAGTTATAGAGATGTTAAAGAAATAGAAACTGAAGTTATAGAGAAGTTAAAGAAATAGAAACTGAAGTTATAGAGACGTTAAAGGAATAGAAACTGAAGTTATAGAGAAGTTAAAGAAATAGAAACTGAAGTTATAGAGACGTTAAAGAAACAGAAACTGAAGTTATAGAGACGTTAAAGAAATAGAAACTGAAGTTATAGATAAGTTAAAGAAAAAGAAACTGAAGTTATAGAGACGTTAAAGAAATAGAAAAAGAAGTTATAGAGACGTTAAAAAAATAGAAACTGAAGTTATAGAGAAGTTAAAGAAATAGAAACTGAAGTTATAGAGAAGTTAAAGAAATAGAAACTGAAGTTATAGAGAAGTTAAAGAAACAGAAACTGAAGTTATAGAGACATTAAATAAATAGAAACTGAAGTTATAGAGACGTTAAAGAAACAGAAACTGAAGTTATAGAGAAGTTAAAGAAACAGAAACTGAAGTTATAGAGACATTAAAGAAACAGAAACTGAGGTTATAGAGAAGTTAAAGAAATAGAAACTGAAGTTATAGAGACGTTAAAGAAATAGAAACTGAAGTTAGAAACAGAAACTGAAGTTACAGAGACATTAAAGAAATAGAAACTGAAGTTATAGAGAAGTTAAAGAAATAGAAACAAGTTATACAGAAGTTAAATAAATAGAAACTGAAGTTATAGAGAAGTTAAAGAAATAGAAACTGAAGCTATAGAGAAGATAAAGAAATAGAAACTGAAGTTATAGAGAAGTAAAAGAAATAGAAACTGAAATTATAGAGAAGTTAAAGAAATAGAAACTGAAGTTATAGAGAAATTAAAGAAATAGAAACTGAAGTTATAGAGAAATTAAAGAAATAGAAACTGAAGTTATAGAGAAGTTAAAGAAAGAGAAACTGAAGTTATAGATTACCTGCGAAGTGAAGGCTTTAGTGTAGAAAATCCAACATGGCCAATGTTACAGCATGATGGAACATTGAGTCTCCAAATTAAGTACAAAAAGGTGGAACTGGAAGCATCTAATGACTTGCTTTATAATTATGGACTGGAGCCTTCAGCAGGTAACCAATAAAAAAGTTCAGTTGTAGTTGTAGTTGTACACCAAAAGAAGGAGCAGCAAACAGTGGCAACTCTGACATAGGAAACATTGTGGAGTGATGAGCCAATGCATTCCCATATGAAGGAGCAACAGATAACACATGATGCAGCTGAAGAAGATATGCTACAGGAAACATTCTGGAATTTTCTGTAGAATGTTCACAAGAAACAGAGAGCAAGGAATGTGCTCTCAGTTTGGAAGAAAAGGATCTAATAAGAAAGTAGAGTTCCTTGATTTAATAGAGACAGATAGATAGATCGATAGATAGACGGATAGATAGATAGATAGATAGATAGATAGATAGATAGATAGATAGATAGATAGATAGATAGATAGATAAGATTGATGAAAGTAATAGATTAAAGAAAGTAGATAACACCCAAAATGTTAGAAGTCTGATAAAACCGATGAACACAGTAATCTAGTCTATTAACAGGAATTCATGTGATATAACAGAAGTAAATAAGATATATTACTCTGTAGTTAAACTAATAATAGATAAAAATCTGAGAAATGAAGGAAAGAAATAAAATGCCATCATGAAAGCATCAAATAGAGAAAACTCTAAAGCTATTAAGATAAGAAGTGTCACTGTTAGAAGAATACAGAAGAGGGAACAGATCAACAAAATTACTTAGAAAGACAGATGTTGTAAAAGCAACAGACCAGCATCAATCAAACATTATAGCAATATAATAAATTAACGATATCAGCACTGGCAAAAAACTTAGAAGATATGCAGATAAATATAAAGGAAAAATAAGCAATTCATAGCAATTCATCAAAGAGCTAAAAATGTTTTATGGAGAACTGGGAAACAAAGCGAATGGAATTGAAACACAGCAATAAAACAATATTACTTTGGAGAAATAATTATGAAGACCCTGTGGAACACACCAAAGATGCGAAATGGGTAGACAAATTAAAAGAAACAGTAAAGAGTTTAAAGGGGCTGGATATCAAATGGGATGAAGTAACAGACAGAGATACTAAAACAAAATTAAGAAAAGTTCCTAAGTGGAAAACCCCAGGCCCAGATGCAGTACCTAATTTCTGGGTCTATATCAGAACATCGACGTTTCAAAACTTAGAATGTTCTAGTATCGACCCCTTTCAGCGAAAGCTGAAAATATTGAAGCAACAGAAAACCAATTTTTTTCCTAGGAAAAGAATTCGGTTGTCTGTTTCTGTTGCTTCAGTATTTTCAGCTCTGTGGTGGAAAGTTACACGTCAGGTTCAGGTAAGTGTGCGGTTGAGTGCGGGTTAGGTTAGTTAGGGTTAGGGTATGGGTTAGGTATGTGTGCAATTGTGTGGATGTGAGAGTTAGAGTGGGTTAGGTGAGTAAGGGTTAGGGTGCAGGTTAGGTATGTGTGCGATTGTGTGGACATCAGGGTTAGGGTGGGTTAGGTGAGTTAGGGTTAGGGTGCATGTTAGGTATGTGTGCAATTGTGTGGACGTGAGAGTTAGGGTGGGGTAGGTGAGTTAGGGTTAGGGCGCAGGTGAGGTGAGTGTGTGATAATGACGGACCTTAGGGTTTGGGTTAAGGTAAGTGGATCGTTAGTGGTGTGTGTATAGTTTAGTGTATGGTTAGGTGTAAGATGTTAGGTGTATGTGTGGGGATTGCTGTTTGTTTGGTGTGCTTGTGTTGTGTGTATGTGTTTTGGAACAGCAAATTTTTTCCCTAGGAAAAAATTTGCTGTTCTGTATGTTTGATGTTTTCAGCTTTCGCTGAATGGGAGTCGATATTAGAACATTTGAAGATTTGAAACTTCGATGTTCTAATATAGACCCTAATTTCTGGCTAAAAGTATTAACATCTTTATTCAAAGATTTAGCCCTCAGTAAGAATTATTTGTATGTGCATCCCAAACAGGCACCAACCTGGTTAATAACAAGGAAAAAAAAACAAGAAAACAAAAAATGATATTCCTTCTTAACAGTGAACCTATAAACCATGCTAAAAACTGTAGACTAATAACTTGCCTGAGGAGGATTTAGAAAATATGTTCTAGAATTGATGCAGACAATGTTTTTAGTCAGAAGAAAACTCAATCATGGCAATAGAACAATTAGACACATCTTATATTGATTTTTTAAATTGCATTGATCATGAAACAGTGGGAAACTACTTTGTAGCTAAGCCATGGCAAAGGGCAAATTATTATCCCAAGAATAAAAATTCATATGGGGATATTCCTTGGTGATTCTTTGTTACCACTGTTATTTTGTCTTGCCCTTAACCTATTAAACTGTTTGTCCAGATTCCTTTCAATAAAACAGACCACACCAAAATAGCATTTGATGACCGTTTATTCAATATCCTTCTTAATCACAGCTTTATTGAACAACATTCTTAATCACAATTCAGTTGATCTCGCATAACATTTATTAATCACAACTTTACCCCAACATCCATGTAACAATTTAACAGGTCAGAGTATCCCACTCACCCTGCCCCAAATTAAGCAACATTGCCTCACCAGCTCACTTACTCTGAATTATCTAAAGCAGTGTAACACCACTCACTTCCATACCCAACGAATCTCCCTACCTAATCCAACCCACCACCAGAGGGAAAACAAAAGAGGGACAAACCCACAAACTCTGCTACACTCACATAAAATACCTTAAACCCTCTTAGAATTATCTCACTTCCTCTCTAGCCCTTTTCCCTGCAAATTAACCCAGCCCTTCCCTGACCACTATCCACCCAAGCTCCCAACTCCTTCCTTCCAACCCGCAGCCTCTCTTTCTTCACTTTAAACTCACCTTTATTACGCTACCCTAAATACTCTAACTACTTCAAAGAGGCTCAGGACAAATGAATTTGTTCACAAACTACATTTACTTAATAAATTAGGTCTTGGTTACAATGTGGCACCCAGAAACTAACCTTGCTTAATCATCTACTTTTTGTGGATGACTTAAACCTGTATAGTTTATCAGATGAGGAGTTGAAACCACAACTGCAAGTGATTAAAACTTTTTAAGATGACCTTTGAATGGTATTTGGTCTTGATAAATGTGCAAAACAACATTTAAAGTAGGAAAGTTTCAGTAGCAAGAAAATATCAATCTGGGACAGGAATGTGATATACAGGAACGTGAGCAGGAAGGAGTGTAGAAATATTTGGGAACTGATGAAGGATCAGCAATAAAATACGAAGAAATGAGAAGAAAAGTCAGTAAGGAATACTTCAGAAGACGAAAACTCAAACTGAAAACAGCCATGATATCTAGGAACAAAGTCCAAACTATAAACCAATTTATTATTCCTGTTCTAACTTGAATTTTTGGAGTAATTGATTAGCCCCAAAAGGTACTAGATCAACTGTACAGAGATAAACAAGAAAAATCTGTCAAGCTTATCAAATGATATAGAAAAATTAGTGCATACCAAGATTATATTCCATGCTCTGAAGGAGGTTTGAGTCTCCTTAAAACTGATTAAATGTATAGATCTGCAGTCATGAGTCTGCATACGTATCTGCTGACCTTATCATATGCAAGCATATTGAATGTTTTACAATATGAAGAAAGTCTAACATGACCTCTGCTTAGTTTAGAAGAAGCATTCAAGTGTCAAGAGGGAATGGAAATCAAACCAGAAGTAGTCAAAAATCAGCCAGCAACATAATGTTTCAAACGAAGAAAAGAAAGAATATAAGGCGAAGGATCAGATGAGAAGGAAAGAGGTGTGGAAAAGCCATAAATGTAGTGGCAAATATAGGCAACATCTGGAACAACATCATGTTGATCAGGATTTGATGCAGGAATGGTGAAGGAGAAGTGAGTTGAAACCAAAAGATGAAAGGTTAATAATGGCAGCCCAGGGTAGTGGACAATGTACACATCGGTTTACAAAGTCCATTGACATGTGCAAGAAGCAGACAAATGTAGGTTCTGTAAAAAAAATTGGAAACAGTCATATACCTTGTTGCTGGGTGTATTACATTCATGGCAGAGAACTTGTACACTGAAAGACAAAACAATGTGGCAAGACTGCTGTATTAGCGATTGTGCAAGCAGTACAATATAGAAGTATCTGAGAAACATTGGAAATATGAATCACAAAGCATTACAGAGAATGATGTACATTACCTGGGATCAGCCATTACCAGCAGTTCATAAAACAGATGTGAGGTAACTAGATATAGTAATCCATGAAAAAAAACAAAAGTAGCACTGACCATTGACATTGTTACACCCAGTGATTACAGTGTCTCATGTGCAGAGAGAAACAAAGTCATAAAATACCAGGATTTGCAGACAGGAATGAGAGCAATGTGGAAGGAGGATACCCAGGCAATTCCAATAGTTCAATTTGTTTAATAATTAAGAATCTGCAGTCATATTTAGATATGCTACCAATACATGTAACTCTGTATGAACTGCAGAAAGGGGTCAATTCTGGGCACATTTTGAATGCTGTGAAGAGCACTTTTGGCTAACATCAACTGAACCAATATTAATTTTATGAATTTAAATTATACCCTGACTTAGGAATTGGGTCATTTCTAGTCATGGTATTAGAAACCCAAAATATTTAGAGAAATTTAACCATGCAAATGGAGGATAAGGGAATCAAACCTACAAATGCAGGACACAGTTCATTAATAGTTCATAGCCTTAATCCACTACACTAACTGCCAGTCTTAAATGCTGATGCTGGTGAGAATCAAACCTACGGCCATTGAATGACTTGCATCACTTTACTAGAAATCCAATGTATTATCCATTGCACAACAGAGACATTCCATTAAGAAATGAAAAGGCTTTTGCATGATCACTTCTTGAATTGGGAGATGGGAAGTGGTATGTTTCAGAGGCACAAATACTGTCAGTGAATCTCTAGTGGACATGAGAGACCTCCCAAGAGGAGTGGGGTAGGACTACGGGAAGAGGTGTATCAACTACATGAAGGAATGACATCCCCTCATTTTGTATCATCTGTACCCACACCCCAGTCATGCATTTATCAAAACATGCATCTGAGGTCAGGTTCATAAAAAAGTTGTGAGCTGTCACATGATATTCTTGGAAATGAAGGCATGGTGGTGCTGATTGTATGGTTATGATAGTGTTTATGTTTTGTGTGTGTGTGTGTGTGTGTGTGTGTGTGTGTGTGTGTGTGTGTGTGTGTGTGTGTGTGTGTGTGAGATTCTGGATTTCTATTCTTTTTCATTATATGTTTTAGTGTACCAGTTCCTGATGTGAAGTTTGCGAGTTAGGGGATCTTTGCCTATTAGTATGTATGTTATGCTGATTTTTATTGCTCAGCTATAGTAGTCATGTCAATGATGCATCAGGTAGCATATGTACCTTTAGTGCAGAAGGATGTTGGTTCTATTCCCACCCCAGGAAGATGAATTGCTTATACTACAGTGAAATATAAAAGGGGTGCTGCACTCCTGGCTATGTCATGATTCAGTTGAGTTGTTAAACTAAGGCCCCACCTGCTTGAGATGGTACTAACTCATATGGATGTAAAAGATCCGATGGCACCTATCAAAAAAGTAGCAGGAGTTCCCTAATGCCCTGGCCAACTTTCCCCTGGTAGAATAAATACCATCTTGGGTCTCCTTGAAAAGAGGGTACTAACCTAGTGGGACTAACCCACTCAACAAAAACACAAATCTATAAAAATAACTAAATATCGATCAATGTTGTATGACTTGAGTGTTAGAATATGGTAGTATACAACCCACTCAACAAAAAAGCAAATCTATACAAATAACTAAATATCGATCGATGTTGTGTGACATGGGTTTTGGAATATGGTAGCATACAACCCACTCAACAAAAAAGCAATATATAAAAATAAATAAATATTTATTGTGTCACTTGAGTTTTGGAATATGGTAGAATACAACCCACTCAACAAAAAAGCAATATATAAAAATAAATAAATATTTGTTGTGTCACTTGAGTTTTGGAATATGGTAGTATACGACCCACTCAACAAATTTATTTTTTATTTACTTATTTTACATTTGTTTACCGGGAAAGTCCGACTGGACACAGGTCCATTTTCACCGGAGGCCCTGGGAGAAAAGCTCCACATTACAATACATTACATGAGAGTAAAAAGAAGTAGAACATACATACATATGACATATATACACATCAGAACAACATGCTAATGATTAACAAACATACATATAGCATATATAGACACAACAGGACATCATGCTAATGGTTAACATTTCTTACAGTAGACAATCAGAGGTACATTTTTTTTTCTTTTGCAGTTATAAGTTTTGTAAGGTAAATGTATACAGGTTTGGAAGCTTTCAGGGGAGAAACTGTTTATACATAGCTGTACCCTGACAAATTTTCTTGGTATGGATTAGCCTGGTGAGTGGCATGAGCATAGCCAGTTACTTAGATAGTGGGATTTCAGGAGTTTTTCGAATTGACTAAAGGAGGTGGTAGAAGTTATTTGGCTTGGTAGTGTGTTCCAGGTTTTGGCAATGGTGTTGGCAAAGAGGGACTTACCAGCTTCGTTTTTATGTTTGATGACAGTTATGAGGTTCTGGTTACAAGATCTTAAGGCTTTAGAGGGAATGTGGGGCTGAATTAGGTACTGAAGTGCTGGAGTTATCTCAGGAAGGTAGTAGAGTTTGTGCGATATAGAGAGTTGATTGAGTAGAAGTATATGAGGCAACTCAAGCCAGTTGAGTTGCTTAAGGGATAGACAATGGTGGGACCTATATGAGGCTTCAGTAGCAAACTTGGCAATCTTGTTGTAGCAAGATTGCATTTTATTTAGATCAGTTTGGCAGAGATTGGTCAAGATAGGAGAGGCATAGAGGAGGGTGGATAGAAGATGAGCCCTTGCGATGGTTACTTTGGTGCATTTTGTCATAAACTGTTTGTTCCTGTAGAGGAGACCAAGTTTTTTATTAACTTTCTTAATGGTTTGTGCTATATGGATGTCATACCTCAGGTTATTGTCTGTTTCTACGCCTAGCAGTTTAGTGTGTGTGGTTGGACTGATTTGAATGTTTTCTTTGGCGCTAATGGTGAAATTATTATTTAGGGGAGGAGCTCTACCAGGGCTGAAAAGAATTAGTTTGTTTTTTTGGGATTAAGAAGAAGTTTGATGTTAGTGAACCAAGTTTTGGCTAGGGTGAAGTTATTTTGGGTAAGGGTTTGCAGTTCACTAAGGGTAGGGGCAGCACATATGAGGGTAGTGTCATCTGCATATTGTGCTATTGAGGCAGTGGGAGAGGATGAAGAGATCTGATTTGTAAAGCAATGGGCCAAGGATGGATCCTTGAGGGACTCCTATGGGTACTGGTAACAGGGGGACAACTGGTCCTGCCATAGGACTGCTTGCTGACGAGCAGATAAATAGCTGTTGAACCATGATATAGAGGAGGGACTTATATTTAGGGTGGATAGGGTATCAAGAAGCAGACTGTGGTTTACCATGTCAAAGGCTTTTGATAGGTCTAAGAATATGGAAGAAACAAACAGACCCTTGTTTCTGTGGTGGTTAGCTATGTTGGTGAATGATAGTAGTGCTGTCGTGGTGCTATCAGAAGGTCTAAAGCCATACTGGGATATGGAGAGTAGGTTATTCTGGAGGTACTGTATTAGTTGAGTATGAACAACTCTTTCTAATATTTTGGATAAAGGTGATAGGATTGCTATTGGGAGATAGTTGATGAGCTCTAAGGAGTTGCCTCCTTTGTGCAGTGGAATTATATATGATGTTTTCCATGAGGTGGGGACTTTGCATTCTGAGAGAGATCTGTTTATAAGAATAGAGACAGGATAGGCTATAGCTTCAGCTGAGATCTGAAGGAAGTCTGCTGGCAGCTTATCAGCTGCTAGAGTGGTTGGTTTAAGTTTACCAAGGAGTTTAGATATTGATTTGGTGGATACAGAGTGGAGGTGAAAATTGTGGATATTGTTTTGTATATTGGGGTGGGTTGGGTTAGTTTTTGGTATGGGGCTTCTAGTACTTTTTTGGGCATTGGCAAGGGTCTGGACTGTTTCAGTAAATAATTTGTTAAACTGAATAGGAATGTTTTCATGGTTATTTGGAAGCACAGGGGTTGGAGTTGTGGACTTTCCTGGATGCAGTATACCATTTATTGAGGCCTAGAATTTTTGTGGGTTGTGAGCATATTTTTCTTGCATGCTTGTATAGTAGCTGGATTTGTCTAGTTTGATTTGTTTTTTGGCTTTGTTATGGAGCTCTACACAGTTTTGTCTCAAAGTAGTGGTTTTGTTTTTTTGATATTGAATCCAGGCCTTGTCATTTTCTTTCATTGAGAGTTTTAGTATATTTTCTTAGCCATGGGGCATATTTAGTTTTTACTGTAATGGTTCTAGGGGGTGCATGATGGTTTAAGATTTTTATGAAGGTTATGTTAAATTACTTGACGGCATTTGTCTAGAGGTAGATGTTTTGGGGGGGTCCATTTACAGCTTTTTAGAGTATTGATGAGATCAGTAGCTATAAAGGTATTTTTGTTTCTAACTACTCTGAAGATAGGTTGGTTGATGGTTTGAGATCTGTTCCTTATTAGGTAGGTTGGATGGTGGTCACTTAGGGTATCTAGAAGACAACCAGATTGCTGTGCAAGAGTGGGGTCAGATACCAGGATCCAGTCTAATATGGACTGGTGTTTGGAAGTTTTGTCAATTCGAGTGGGGGTGGTTATAGTTTGGGTAAACCTGTGGAGGTTTATGAAGGCAGAGGGGTTATGGCTGGAGCAGTGAAGCCAGTCAATATTGAAGAAAAGCAATATATAAAAATAACTAAATAGCAATCTATGTTGTGTGACTTGGGTTTTGGAATATGGTAGCATACAAAATAAGAATACTTACTGCAGCATGCAAAAATGATTTAGGCACCACTTTCAAGGTGGACATCGGTCACTGAACAGATCTTTTAAATTATGGCATGTCAACTTACTCGTGGGGTATTGTAGGCCTCAGACATGGTAATTATGGTGCACTGTTTTTTTTTTTTTTTTTTTTTTTTTAAAGGCTCCTTATACCTACTTCAGGTCTATTTCGACACCTGAAGTGAGGTTTTTGGACAGTGGTGTGATGTGTACATTTGAAAATGTCTTTCTGAATGAAAAAAATGCCCAAATAATATATACATAACATGCGTTTTGTGGGATCAAAACTGTCCCAACAACTTTCCTGCGCCTCTCTTCTTCTAGTCTACTTTAAGGTTTTTCAGCTTGAGTCAAAAGCGTTTCTCCCATACAGTGATTACCTTTGAACAGTCAAAGATCTGAGCTAGTGAGCATGATGGAGATTCGGTTGTGGTTTCAGCAGTGTCATATGTCATCTCAAATGTGGAGTTGTTCTGCTTCTGCATTTCCCGCATCGATTTCTTGTTATTCTTCGCCGAGTTGATTTCCAGCAGTTAATATGTCTACCTTTACTCTTTGTGTGATTATTGACATGTGTGTTTGTCTGTTTGTCTGTTTAAATATACACATATGCATGACAGAAGGATCGCGAGTGCTAAATTAAGTAGATATTCACAGAACCATCGCTCGGTAATCTGACATCTTGGACAATTCCATAATCTGGCAAAAAGAAAAGTCTTCCTCAAAAGCATAAGACCACAAAAAGCTCTTATCTTCAGAAACTGTCACAAATACCTACTGTACCTTGCTACACTTAAGCCACACACATGGAACACTTTAGTGTTTCAGGCAGGACTGAAAATGCAGTGCCCTAATAAATTTCTAAAGCTGCGACATACTCACAGATTTATAAAGTGGTACCGGTACTGCACATCCACACCGTTCACACCTGCCAATTATAACCCATAACACCTCACACCAGGGTCAGCTGCCCCATTCTCCCTGCCCTAGTTACACCTTTGGGTATTCACTGGCATTATAAAAAAACAGGTGGAATAAAAGGTTACACAATAATGAATGATATAGGCAGTATGGCAAAAAAATGAGGCAGGAGAACATAAAAAGATTGGGGAAAGAAAGGCTTATAAATTATAAAAGAGTCTCATAATGGACTGAGCAGAGATTGTGGGACTAAAAAGAGAAGTGAGCAAATATAGAAGCTGGGCCAAGTGATATATTAGAGGATGTAAGGCTAGGTGAGGTGGACGAGTTGATAAGAGATCAAGTGAGCTGAAAAGAAAAAGAGATTTGGGACTAGAAAAGAAGGCCTAAGGACTGGAACTCCTTATCTGTGTCTATCAGGTCAATACCCTCCCTCCCATCCTTCAAAACCATTCTGAAAGACTTCCTAGCCAAAAACTGACTGCCTTTTTGCTCAACACCAGGATGAACTATATCTCTAAATGTAAACAAATACCCATTCATACCTTACATCCCCTTATTCTTCCTTCTTCACTCACCTCCTTACTTCTATCAATTTCTCTTCCCTGACTTTCTCTCTATACCAGAAGCCTGATTTTATAGGTTCATAGGTAGGTACTAGGCTATTGGCCCTAGGGCCTATATAAGCCTAGCCAAAAAGGTGCCCTGGCTTTCGCCACCCAAGAAAATTATTTTTCTTTCAACACCATATTGCAATTCCTGTTTGTAGTATAGTAACTTACCTTTAATTTCTCTATAAGCTTGATAACATTTCTCTAAATATTAAATCATTGTCACTTGACTTGTATTTATTCTTAGCTAATGTTTTTATGTCTAATTTGGTATGATTTTTTTTTAAATTAATTTTTTGTATTTTTTCTAAAGACTATAAAATTATTCTTAATGTATTTTGTAATACTTTGAGCTTTTCTCTCTAGGCCTGTGCTGAAAATAGGCTCCTACCCAGTCTGACTTTCGTGGTAATCAAATGTCAATAAATAAATAGAGAAAGAAAGAGACTTGTCTGGAAAAAAAATAAACAGGATGGATAAGAACCAGGCATTTGAGGCTCAGTGTGGATGGACATCGATGACTAACAGGGCATTGTCTGTTATGCCATTCAAGAGCTGTCAATTAATTTTTATTGGCATACAAAATCTCTCTCTGTTTCCACTAAGTTGAAGTCCATCTAGAATCAACTATTCTTCCATGTACCCCTTATCTCAGTGGGGAGGGACCCTGTCTTTGAGTTCCTTGTCAATGATTACAGTGCTGTAATTGATAACATGGTTCTGACATTCTGAAAATTACACCTGATGTGGACTTATTTTGTATCCGGATGTCTTCAATTTCTCATCTGGACATCAGTATGTACACACATGCTTCTTCTACAGATTTTGGGTGTCCATTCTAGTGCCAATGTTTCCAAACACTCGGCCACTTATGCAACAGCTATCCAAGTCAGGTACATCAGGGCAGATGGCTTCTGGTGGCAGAATGCACATGGGGTGTAAAGCCATCAGTTAAACATCAGTGCTGCTGAGAGATGCTTGTCTGGCATTTTCGCTGTGCATGTGCCTTTTTCTTATTCTTAATTTTAAAGGAATATTTCAGTTGTTTTAGAAGGAAAAATCAAGTTTCTGAAGCCCAGGCCAGAAGTTTTCCATACTGAACTGTAAAATCTATTTATGTACAAGGTTATCCTCTGGGGAGATGCTGATATCCCAATTATATCTGTATGCCTATATTCTTGTGGCAATGTTCTCATTAGTTTTAGATCTGTTTTTAAATGAGGTGCTTACACAGCTGTGATCCCTCAAAATATCAGTAATTTTTTATAATAAAATATTTATGTACAAAATAACACTCATATGTCATTTATCACAATATTTATTTTATTTGATTTTTTTTATTTTAGGAAAAAGAGTAACACCTGAGACTGGATGTTTGGTAACACCTGGAAAAGGCATTTAGCCAAACCAGTAAAGGTAAGAACATCAAGATGTTTTGTGGTGCTTTTTATTGCACAGCCCATTAAACATTTTTATGAATGAATAAGGTATGACCAGTAGAATTAGTGGGTTACTGCTTCACATTATAATAATATGCATTTTTTGAAGTTAATGTCTGGCACTGGTGTTTGACTATAATCCATGTTTTCCTTAGTAAGTGTTGCTCTTCAACATGAATAATCCTTGCATTTGTATGCCTGATGTCTTTATTTTGTTATATTCCAGTAGAAGTTAATATGCTTTTGGTTTTAGAGTGACTCACCTTGCTTGTTTTCTTGTGTTGAAACAGTTGATGTTAGGCAGATATCTAAGATGTTTTGTGGTGCTTTTTATTTCACAGCCCATTAAACATTTTTATGAATGAATAAGGTATGACCAGTAGAATTAGAGGGTTACTGCTTCACATTATAATAATATGCATTTTTTGAAGTTAATGTCTGGCACTGGTGTTTGACTATAATCCATTTTTTCCTTAGTAAGTGTTGCTCTTCAATATGAATAATCCTTGCATTTGTATGCCTGATTTCTTTATTTTGTTATATTCCAGTAGAAGTTGATATGCTTTTGGTTTTAGAGTGACTCACCTTGCTTGTTTTCTTGTGTTGAAACAGTTGATGTTAGGCAGATTGCTGGTATAGAGGGGATAAAGCTTTGACTACAGCCCAGATGCCCCATGTTAAATCACCACCCCAAGTGCTGTATGGGTATATGAGCTGAAGGACAGGAATGTGAATACGATGTATGTGGTTTACCTACTACACACTGAAAATTTAATTTTTAACTCACTGTTCATTAAAAGATATGATTAGAAAACAGGGAGTCAAAAAAAACTTTTCAAGGGGTCTCTGCCTCCACATCCACTAAATTATATATAATAATTCCATGGTCACATCAGCATTGAGAAAAGGGAGTAAATCCCTCAAAAAAGTGCACTGACAGCTTACACAATACAACAGATTGAAGTGAAGCTCACCACATTACATTTTTTAAATTGAACTCTGCATTATTAAGAAAAATAAAAAAAGCAACAAGTCATAAGTACACCCAATGCCTGCTCATCTGTGTCAGGGAGAGGGTGAGACTGTATATGTCTGGGGTATATTCTTTATGTTACAGGCCCTAGTGGAGACTCGAGACTCCATGATAGACTGGCTTTGTGGGGATTGGCCGAGCTGAGGAGCTGCTTCACTAGCAGAATCAGATGACACGCTTTCACTAAGGCCCTTTGTCTTCTGAATTCTAGAGTCGGACACAGCACCTCTGCAGTAGGAACCAGCCAGGGCTAAACAGAAAAATCATTTTACTCTCTGCTGTATAAAGACAGTACTCCAGACACCCACCCCAGGTCCTTAGCAGGAACAAGTGGCCCCCCAGTGCTGTCACTTCTGGGGGAATAATATAATATGTCAATGCCTATCCACCATCTATAATTTGTCTGTTAGTCTGGTTTACTTATAAAACAAATGCAATCTGAAAGCTTAAAACCCAGCTATTGTTACTGTTGCTGTTATATTTAATACAATACATGAGAAACTTCTTAGTGTGAAGTATAATCAAATAGTGAACTTGAAAATTTAAATAGAAAAAACAAAATCTCAGTGCAAAATTAATAAATGGCAATAAAAAATGTATAGGCACACATTTAATTTCAAACCTCATAAAGGGGAGTAACATGATTATAATAAATGACAAACAACAAATTACCTTAATAAAATAGTGGGGGGCTTTTGCAGAATATTACACTAAACAAGGTATAGGGATTGCAATATTAATATATATATATATAATTATCTATTTAGGCAGCAGCTTAATGATAAAGGATTTAAAAAAAATGTATAGATGAGCTCCTGTTGGAGTCAAAGGACAATGGTTTGATTGGTGAACAATTGTTGGGTGAGTTAAAGGTGGAAGATCTTAAACAACAATATTTTTACATCTTACCAAAGATACATAAAAGAGTGATCAATCCTTTTGGTAGACCTATAGTTTCTGTCCGGTGTTCATTGACAGAACCACTATCCATATATTTGGAATTTGAATTGACACCTTTATTAAGTTTGTTAAGGGCATGACTCAAAGATTCTACTGAGTTTCTTAAAATTATTAATGATGTTCAAGTTTCTCATGATGCTTTCCTGGGTACCCTTGATATACAGTCCCTGTATACAAGTATACCCCATGAGGGTGGCCTTATAGCAGTTAAACATTGGCTACGGAGATCAGGTTTATATACTTCTGAAAGGATTGAGTTCATATTAAAGCTGATCAAATTGGCATTGGAAAGAAATGTGTTTTAGTTTGGCGTTGAGAGTTCTTTACAAAGTAGGGGTACGGCAATGGGTACAACATTTGTGCCAATCTATATGGATCTTTTTATGGGTTATTGGAACAGGCCTTGATTATGATGATCTTAATCCTTTCAGAAGGCAACTAGTTATGTGGAGGAGATTTTTGGATGATTGTTGGTGCATTTGGTCTGATAATATGGACCAGTGGAATTGCTCTGTGGCGTATTTGAATGCTAATGAATTTGACATCCAGTTTACTGGTAAATTAGATCTATTTACTATTGATTTTCTGGATATTAATGTCACAAAGTTAATTGATGGAACCACGGTTACAACACTTTATTGAAAGCCTTTTACAAAAAATTACTTACTTATGACTGATAGTTGCCATGCCTGACATGCAGTCCTGAATATTCCAAAGGCCCAATTTCTTAGGCTTAGACGTATTTGTAGTGATGAGAATGATTTTCAACTTGAAAAGGAAAAGATGGAAAAGAGATTTAAACTGGGGGGTTTTAAAGATACCCTAGTTAAACAAGCTGGTGCTGTGGCCAGTCAAGTGAAAAGGGAAGATCTTTTGGAGTCAGGGCATAATATATATAAGATTACTATAGACTCTGGTAACGTCAAATTCATTACTACATATGGGAGTAATAGTTTTAAGATCAGAGAAGTTTTGAATAGATAATGGTATATACTTAAGATGGATGATTTCTTTGATCAGTGTTTGGGTGATCATTGTGAATTTGGTTATTGGAGGGACAGGAACATTTAGGAATATTTGTCATGGTTTAAAAAGTGGACAGTGTATAAACGAGTTCTTACTGATAACAGGATAGTTGGGAGTATGATGTGTGGTAATTGTGTTTCTTGTAAGGTGGTATCTTGCACCAAGTCCTTTACTTCTGTTAACACTTCAAAGGTTTTTTTCTATCAAACAGCTTATTACATGTAGCACTGAAAGTGTTATCTATATGGCGATCTGTCAATGTGGAGCATTTTATGTTGGCCAAACTTCTAGGGCTTTTAAATATAGGATTGCTGTACATTTAAGTGAAATTAATTGCCAACATCCTAGAAGTGCCCTATATAAACATAAATTATTGCATCTTTTGGCACTTTTTTTTTTGTTTGATTAGAATGCACTATGGGCAACGGTTTTATTAATTCCTATAAGCATATGTTGTTGGATCGTAAAGAAAAAATATGGATAGTGAACCTTAGGGCAATGTATAGGCCAAGTCTGAATTAGCACTGGTGACAGTGCTAGGTATATATATATATATATTTTATATAGATTTGTTTTTTATACATGAGAATGTGTATATACATTTTTTATGAGTTATACATGGTTATGTTTATATATTTTTATATACATGTAGGGTTATTTATATGTGTTGGGAAATATATGGCCATGATATATTTGTTAGGTTTTGAAACAATTTTATCTGTGCATGTACATATGAGTTATAGAACAACTTTTTCCATTTTTCTATATACATGTTTATACAGGAATTTCTGTTACCTTAAAATAGGGGCATGTCTCTTTAAATTATGTCTATTTAAATACATAAGGAAGTGCGCGTCTGATTACACTGATGATGCTATTGCAAAACTGGTCTGTGTTTATTACTTTTGTTGGAGGCTACATGGTCACTGAATCGTTGATGGTTTAAGGAATTAAAAGCAGTTTTTCCAATTTTTGAGTGCTGAGTGTTTTGTTCTTGATATATATATATATATATATATATATATATATACATATATATATATATATATATATATATATATATATATATATATATATATATACATATATATATATATATATATATATACATATATATATATATATATATATATGGATATATATATATATATATATATATATATCTATATATATGGATATATATATATATATATATATATATATATATATATATATATATACATATATATATATATGGATCTAGGACGTTTGCTCGACTGAGCAAACATCCGAATCCATAAAACCTGAACACACTTTAACGAAAGCGCTTTTATCGAAAAAGCGCTTTCATTAAAGCGTGTGACAAAAAAAAAACTTCATTTACATTTTAGCAGGGGGCTTTGCCCACCGTGCCTCCCACACCCCCCCTACATTAATATTCTCCCTCCGAAACTGCACTACAGTGGGGAAAAGTGAATTTTACCTTACCCGCACCATACTACAGCCTCGGCAACAGTCATACTTAAAGCGAAAGTGCTGCTTCGGTGAATAGCACTTTTGCATAAGTATGCCCGGCCATTTGGATTTCGGATGTTTGCTCAGTCAAGCAAACGTCCTAGATCCATATATATATATATATATATATATATATATATATATATATATATATATATTTAATTTATTTATTTACTCATTTAATATTTGATTTAATAAGTAGACAGGTCTGTTGACCCTTTCCAGATACAACCCAGTTTTCATATTCAAGCATAACAAAATACAATTTATAATGGAAACATGCATTGTTCACAATTTCAAGGCAGACGCCAGTTTAGAAAATTGTTTCCAGCTGTAAAAATTGTATTCAGTATGTACAGATGAAACATAAATCATAATTCTATATTGCATGCACAGATGAAAGGTTGATAGGTAGGTAGGTTCTCCATTGTCCCTAAAGCACCTGCGGGTGGCTTAAACAGTAAGATGTTTTTGTAGTAATTTCTTGAGTTATGTCGTTGTACATATTGATTCAATTTCATTAGATAAGTGATTTCAAGAGGCTGGGCCTAATCACAAAAAAAGATTGTCATCTACCTTACTTTTGCAGTGTGGCCTGGTTAATGATATATTATCATCATGGTTACCTCTTAGGGAGAAGATTTGTTCTTTTAATGATATTTTAGATTTTAGTGGAGGGCAGAAACCTAGTTTTAGGATTTTGAAAAGGCAGAAGTTAATTAGATAGGATGCCCATTTTGTTATAGATAGTCACCGTGGCTGCTTGATGAGATTATAGTGGTGGGTTTGATAATATGCAAGTAAATGCAAATCGAAAAGTTTTTTTCAGCTATCTGTAACTTGTGAGTGTTGTAGGAGGAATGTAGGGTTAGTAAGAGTAGTCCATACTGTCACTTAGGTAGCAGTACATTTTTAGAAACTTCTGTCCCGGCTGCTGGTGAGAGCAGATAAGAGATCCTGTATCAAATCTGTCTTAATACAACAGAAGGCTTTGTTCCTGCACCCATGGGTAAAATAAGAACTGGATGCACCACAGGACTAGAGGGATTACATAGCCATTTTATTAAGAACATAGGTACTCAGATAATTTATATTCTAATATATATTTTTCAAAATCTCTTACAGAGTGGGTACAGTCTTGAAATATGGAAATGGACTGTTATAGTACCCATGGGAATATTGTAACATCAAACTAAGGGCCAATGAATTAGTTTAATTTGGATTATGAATTTAATATTTCAAGCAGTTCTGTTAAAACTATTATCACTGAAGAGTAGAACAGCATAATACATTTAAACAATTTCCCACGATTGGATGTGGGCAATGCTGGATTTACCCACGGTTGGTGTGGTGAAGCCCAAGTGATGAAAAACAACTGTGGGTAAATACAGCATCACCCACACCCAGAAGTGGGTTATTGCTATTATACAATGACATTATTTAAGAAAGAAATTCCTTACCTTTCTTAAGTAATGTGTTTGTATAACAGCACTGCAGTGTCCCTCTGCAGTGTTTACCCATTCTTCTGTGTTTTCTGATGTACAGCTCATACGCATGGAACTTACAATCCCAAACCTGCTCAGTACACGGGTGATGTTCAACAGAAGCAACAGAGAAAAAAGAATCTCTATTACTTTTTTTTGTGTGCGTATGAGGCAAAAATTGAGCATTTGCTGAAAATCTGGACAGTCCAGAGGTACAATAGTCTGGCAGAATGTACCTGATTCTTTGCCAACTGTAACATATATCAGTAGAAAAGTCTGTCCACAGAACAGTAATTCAGTGGCCAGATTTTTTTTTTATTGGTATAAGCTTGATTTACAATGAGCACGCTGGTTCTGCTAACCAATCAGCATGCACATGTTTATTACTAATGAGGTCATTGTATAATTCAACATTCTTTCTACCAGGGAAACTCTTATAGCACAAATTTAATTTCAATTTACATGATTGTCATTGAAGCACTTGATAACAGGATACAAAAACATGCACTTTACTTACATTTGGCTAAGGTGTTTGACAGTTTTACACACCAAGAAATTCTGTGGGTCATGACAAAATATAATATTAACTCTAACATTCTTAATTGGATATCTAAATGGTTACATGCAAGAAAGTCAATTGTGAAAATTAAAAATGTATCATCACAATATTTTAGAAAAGGTAATGTAAGTAACAATGATCACTCCTGGGACCAATCCTGTTGAATATCTTTATGTTAACAACTCAAAAATTGCAAACATTTGGATGCAGAACTTTCTAGATGATTCCAACATACGGAGCAAAATGGCAAATTTTAATTACTGCAGTTTACAACAATGTCAGCACAAATGTAACTGTAAATAAATAGGTTTTAATGTTAAAAAGTAAACTAATGCATTTAAACATCGACGATAAATACTACTTTTATGCAACTGACTCAAGCATTTTGGATGACGTATCTGAATATAGGCATCTTGGAATTTGGGGACAAGGTATTTTGGCTTTAAGGACAGCACCAATACAACCGTTAGGAAATGTGTAAGGTTAAGGACTATATTATGGTCGTTAGACTCAAGGAATGAGAATATTCTGTTAACTCTCTTTAAATTCACGGCACAGCTCATTATGGAATATGGATGTGGATTCTGCATGCTCTCAGTGAGAAATATAGACAAGCTAAAAAGGGTACAAAAAGTACTATACCTGTCTGATATTCCCTATAAAAATGTTCCATATGAGGACAGATTAGCTACCCTGAAACTTCATTCTATCAACTACCGCCTAAAATGCACCGATCTGGTCTGTGCATATAGAGTAACAAAGTATGAAATCCTGCAGTGTATGCTAGGAATGTTCTTGGTGAATCACAGTACATGCACAAGAAATAAAACCAAAATGTACTTCCTGGACAGATACAACACATCCACTGAAGGGGGCAAATGGGTGGAACAAATTACCACTCCTAATAAGGAGTAGCAATAACTTAAAAAGAGTTTAAAAAGCTGCTGGATTTGTACTATTAGTGGAAGACTCTGTTTGACATGGAAGATTAAACTGGTCCAGGTATGAACATTTAAAAGAGTTTAAAAAGCTGTTGGATTCTTATTAAATGTATCCAAATCTAACAATGCAGCTGGAGTTTCCCTTTACTCCAACTGCATAGCCAAAACTTGGAATACCCTGTTATTAAATATCAGAACTACTGCTAATACTTCCCACTTCCAAAAAAACTTCTCAAATCACACCTATCAGAATCCTGGACCTGCTCTTGCACAAACCTTGGTTAGAAAATAGATGCCTTAAGGCAGCTAAAGGAACACATCCTGTTATTTTTGTATCTGAATCGTATACTCCTACTAAGTATATGTACACTTAACCTGTTTGTTTTCTACCTACAATCACAGTACGCTATTCTTTGTATCCTACCTACACTATATGATTGTATCAGTGAAATGTATAACATGTATTTTCATGTTGTGCTTGTATCCCTGATCGAATCAATGTGTTTACCCGTACGTTGTATATGTGTCTTACTGTTATTTATAAAAGTGGAGCTTTTCTCCACGGTCCTCCATTGAAAAAGGGCATTTTGTTCAGTTGGACATTCCCAGTAAACAAATATAAAATAAATAATAAATAAATAAAATTTATGATTCTGATGCTACGGTATGCAATGAAACATTGAAACACTGAAATGCAGAGTGTAATATGCCAGAAAAATATTAGCCATTTGTCATTACGTTTTCTTATAATTTCTGGAAGCAGAATAAATGCATTACAGTTTTGATTGTAGATAGTAACAGTTTAAGGTAATTCATTTTTAAGGGAAGAGAGCACTTTACTTTTGGTATAGTTGTCAAAGATTCTTTTATAAAATTATTCACCTTGCTTTCTGTCATGATATATATGCATTTTGACAAATTGCTTCTAATAGTTTAATGTACAAAACTGACAAGTTCAGTTAAAACTTTTAAGCAATATGTATTTTAATACAGATACTTTAGTATACTCAGAAATTCTATAAATACTTTTAAATGTTTCTTACCTCAAAGTCTAGTCTTTTGATATGTGTTATTAACCGTGTAAGATGGTAACGAATTTATGAAATATAAAATGGTATATTAATGAAATGAGTAAAGTTTGTAGGCTGATGGCATGTATCTGAAACATGCTTGAAAGTATAATGCTCACCTGCGTCATGTTGACATTTAAGATCTTGATCCGTACATAATTGTGACTAATATCACCTGGGTCCTGTCTGTCTAATGGACTTTCGTTGCCTTACAATATGGCCTACCTATTCCTGTCTACGAATCAGGGTTTTCTGGCAGATCCCAATACATGGTTAGAAATATCCATCAGCTTCCTTTGCCTGCCTAACTCTGATCCTGTAGAATCTTGTACCTGCATAGGTTCTTACTAGTCAATTATCCCAGTAGAACATTAAGAGCTGGACAACTGAACTCACATTATTTGTTCCCTCGGCAATGAGGGACAAAGTAAATGGCCCCTGAACTTGATTTATGAATCTCCATCCACACAGGGAAGTAAATACTGTGTGAAGAAATAGCCAGGGAATTGTTATGGCTAAGCTTGTATAGGGCCTAGGGCTGATAGCCTAGTACCAACCTATGAACCTATGAACATTCAGTGTTTTTGTTTTAAACTCATTTAAGGAGCCGATTTTCTTGACACAGAGCTATTTCACAGGAAGGGGATGCTTTGTTTAGAGACATCTATCATTCCAGCAAGTTCTCTTAATTTGAAAGCTTGGACTTAGAGCCTTTAAACATCTTCTGGTAGTATAATTGGTTTTATAGAAGTGAATGTGAGAGGGCAGGATAATGTTAGCAACAGCGCTGAAAACCAAGTAGAGGTAATCGTGCAAAAGTGTGTAAGATGCATAAAGTAGTGATAGGCCTGTCAATAATCTAGGGCAACTTCTTACAAATGTCATAACTGAGATTTTCTTTGCGAGAAATTGTTGGGACTTCTCAGGTTGGGCAATATGTATAAATAGGTATAAGCAAAATGGAAAATTATATTCTATTAATGGTATAATGAGAAACTGGTGTGGATGGCAACCTCAATAACTCCTCGGCTCGGACACAAAACAAAAGAATAAACGATTTATTGCACAGAAACACAAAATAAATCCAGGTTAAGCACTTTCGACTGACACTTGCAGACTTCTTCAGAACATAGACAAACATCTACCCTTTCATTTTAAATACATTTAGGCGCCAAAAGGCCACTTTCCAATCAACCATGAATTAAAGGTACATGTGCATATAAGTGTATTCATAACACAAGTCCTTCCTTGGTGAATACCTATCTGAAAAAATAATAAGTTACCATCTAGAATAAAAAGTAGTACAAAAGTAATACATGGGAAATACATAATGTCCTAAGAATAAAAATACATAGTACACTAAGTGGAAAAGATAAAATAAAATAAAATGACTCATAGAGGCTGGAATACAATCATACACATGGTATAAACCTACCAATTAATATTACTATGAAACCTAAATGTAACAATTACAATAGATATGATGGTTGTGAACTATTAAATGTTTTAAAAATAGTAGAAAATTAAATTTGATTATATGAATTAATTTAAAAAAGTAATAATTATAGATGAGCTGTTAAAAATGTGTTAAAATACTCGAAGAAAATGTGTTAAAATGCTTTAAGAGTGCTTTGAGAATATTTTAAGTATATATAGGAGGAATGTATATGTAAATGCAGGTCACTATTCCAAAAACCACTATGTTAACTGCAGGAATGGTTTTATGCTGATGAAATCATTGATGCCAGGCAGTCTTGTGGCATCAGTAATAATTTGCCATTTGCTCTCTTTCATGGCCAATAAAGCTTTTACATTCCCCCCAAATACTGTGATATTAACCTTATCAATAATAGCAAATTTAAAATAATGTGTGACACCATTATTTAAAATGTGCCTATAAAGTGCATTCTTTGTATCTTTCTTCTTAATACTAAATAAATGCTCATAAATATGTCGTCTTAAATGTCTCTCAGTCTTGCCAATATAAAACGCTGAGCATACTTGGCAAGTTGCAAGATAGACTACAAATTTGGTATTACAGTTTGCTGTCTTGCAAAATATATGTGTTTTGTTAAAATTGTCCAAATTGACACCACCTGTTTCATTGATAGTGTAGCACTGGTTACATAAACCACATTTTCTTGTACCGGTTGATCCCCCTTTAATGCCACTCATGTTTGATTCCAAAATCCTTTTGAGATTCTTGTCTGTTTTGTACACAAATTTGGGATGAGATCCCAATGTCTGGGCCAGGTCATTGTTCATGGTGAATAAATTCCAATGTTGCCTCACTATATTTTCAATGTACTGAACAATGGGGGAATACATTAACACGCAAACCCTATTATCAAATCCCTCCTTTTGTTTATGAACAGAGGGTGAGACCCCCTTTGTTGAGTTGCCCAATAAAGGTAGATATTTGTTACCCCATTCTTTACTGACAAATTTGATGGCATCATTAATTAAGGTGACCGGATATCCTCTCAACCTAAGCATAGACCTAATCAGTTCAAGTTCGTTATCCAAAACAGCTCTCATAGAGGACATACGGGCTGCTCGAATGCACTGTCCTTTGACAACATTTTTGAAAACATATTTGGGATGATTACTACTAAATTCCAGGTAATCATTGGAAAATGTAGGCTTTCTATGAATGCAAGAGGTAAATCCGTCATCATCATGGCTAACATAAGTGTCCAAGTAAGCTATACCCTTTTTGTTGAAATTATATGTAAACTTTAAAAACTCGGTGGAGTTATTAATGTAATCAATAAAAGGCTGAATCAGTTCTTCTGGACCCTTCCATAGCATAAAAAGATCATCCAAGAACCTTGAATAATAAACGATATGTTGAAAAAATTCACTCTTAAATAGGTGGACATTTTCCCATTCGAGCATGACAAGATTTGCAAATATGGGTGCACATGCAGCACCCATTGCGACACCCCTAGCCTGTCTAAAATGTTCATTTTCAAAGTGTATATAATTGTAATCTAATACTAAACCCATCATGTCAACAATGAGGCTAATCCTGTCCCATTCCATATTGGAATATTTCCTAAGGCTATTGGAAAAATACTCCAGTCCAATTTCTTTGGTTATACACGAGAATAGATCGATTACGTCGATAGTAATGAAAATGAGGTTCTCATTCCATAATTGCGATGTTAGGTTCCTCAGAAACATCCATGAATCTTTAATAAGGTGAGGAATGTTGATATATATATATGCTTCACCCATTTATCAATAGCTACTCCCAGAGGGAAGGTTTTAGACCTACTGCCCGAAATTATGGGTCGAAACGGGGGGGTGTTCCATATTTTTGTGTACCTTAGGTATTCCTATAATTGTGGCTAATGTCGGGAATTCAACTTTCAAGAACTGGTACACCTCATCTGTGATTCTATGATCAATAACATATTCTTCCACAGCTAAATCAATTCTCCTATGTCCAATGTTGACTTCATTAAGGGAAATGGCCTCATAATTCCCTGATTGGTATAATATGTTATAAATTTCATTAATGTAATCCATTTTATTATATAGAACGATACCTCCCCCTTTGTCAGGTTTCATAACCCTCACTTCGTTGTTGTTTACTAATGAATATAAACAGTTACGTTCCCCTTCGGTTAAATTGTCTTTCCTGTTCAACATGGCATACTTGTCATTTTTGTGTACTTTGTAGAAACTATATATGTCCTGACAAACCAATTTCTCATAACTAGGTACTACCGCGTGGTTGCAGGGCATATATGTGCTTTTCTTCTTTAGTGCAGCATGTTCACCTCCATTGTGTATGTCGTCAATGTTATCAAATGCGTTATTATTAAGTTCATTATTGAATTCCTTATTAACTTCATTACTTTTAAAGTCATTATTTTTAAATTGTAGGGCTAAATTCAGTCTCTGACAATATAATTTAAATTCAGTAATAATGTCAACTAAATTAAATCCCACAGTCAGTATAAATTTCATTCCTTTAGAAAATAAACTGTAGAATTCATCTGATATATCAACATTTGAATAGTTAAAAACTTATATGCACATGTACCTTTAATTCATGGATGATTGGAAAGTGGCCTTTTGGTGCCTAAATGTATTTAAAATGAAAGAGTAGATGTTTGCCTATGTTCTGAAGAAGTCTGCAAGTGTCAGGCGAAAGCGCTTAACCTGGATTTATTTTGTGTTTCTGTGCAATAAATCGTTTATTCTTTTGTTTTGTGTCTGAGCCGAGGAGTTATTGAGGTTGCCATCCACACCAGTTTCTTTCATTTTACGTTGTTGCCGTGCTGTGTTCTATTTAGCGTTGTTGGGGATGGAAGGCGCTATCGAGGATCCTCAGGCTTCATGGGACAAAACGGAGATGGCAAAAATGCAGGAGGAGATCACCCTTTTAAAAACCTTGATGGCTCGGTTAGTGGATTTGGTTGGATGAGCTTTCACAGTCATTGGGAAGGTCGAGGCGACTACTGTAATGGACCAGCAGCAGGAAATATCATTAGTAGGTGACCCATTTCCTGTTTCCAACACAGGGAATGTACTGCTGGTCGAAACGAGTTCTCAGTTTGAGATCCCAAATGGACAAGTAACCAACGTAGAAGGCACTAAATGTATGAAGGAGGACAGATTATTGTGTAAAAGTAAGGACATTATTTTAAACAACAGTAAGGATTCCAATACTGACTTTACGTTTGATTTCAGTTTTTTTCACGCGCATAAGGAGGCGGAACGGCTTGGGGCGCGTCCCAAATGCCCTCTACCTCTCAAAACATATTCAGGTGTTACTAAGACTCAAATGGACAAAACAAGAGGTACTGAGCTTTTTTCTGAACACATTATTGACATTTCGAGTCCTGATATATTTAGGAATGTGAATGTTCTCAAGGGTAAAAGGCAGTACGTTAATAACTCTAGTAAAACTAATGTTAAGAGCAAATCTAAAGGTGGTGAAATTAATAATTTAGTGGAATGTTTTATGAAAGATGATTATGAGTTTACAAAGCAGGATGTTGATGGGGGCAATATAAATGGTCAACATGTTACAAAAGACAATTTTTGTAAGGATGACAATACTACCTTTAAAGACAGGATTTATCTTTTAGGTAAGAAGCTGCTGTCTATTAAGAACATTAAAATAGAAAATGCATATTTTACAAACTGTTTGTCTTTAAAAATAGTACCTAATGGTATTAGATTCTTTAAGATGCCTATGGGGGTTGACTTAGATCATGAAGGGGTGAGTGAATTCAATCACATGTTTGACAGTTTTGGCTATTGTTACATGAAAATGTTGATTAAGAAAAATGATGAAAAACTTTCACGTTTAATACAGGAGGTTGATGATTTAAACCAAGAGCTAATTACTAATGATTTATTTTCTAAATTGAATGATTTGTACAACAAACAGTTCACTATGGCACAGCAGAAAGCTTCTAATATATATCAAAGAAAAAGCAGGAAAATTGTCCATGATTTGGACCTATATAGCAATAATAGAGCATATATTTGGCCCAAAAACAACAGGGATGTTGATAGTGATAGATATCAAAGGTATGATGACAGGCATACTGACAGAAATGTAAATTTTCTGGGTGGCAGATTTTTCCCCCCTCAGAAAAACACATTAACTCCCAGTTATGTGAAAAGGAGATAAGTAACACTGGATCTGACAATGGTATGGTGAATGTCTGCCCTGTTGTAGCACACATGGTTCATAGTCAAGCATCTGCTGTGAATATTGATGTACCAATTCAGGTGGAAAAGAATCAGTTTGTGAGCTCATACAATGGGTTTAAGTTTTTAACTATTGAAATGTTGATATATCAGATGAATTCTACAGTTTATTTTCTAAAGGAATGAAATTTATACCGACTGTGGGATTTAATTTAGTTGACATTATTACTGAATTTAAATTATATTGTCAGAGACTGAATTTAGCCCTACAATTTAAAAATAATGACTTTAAAAGTAATGAAGTTAATAAGGAATTCAATAATGAACTTAATAATAACGCATTTGATAACATTGATGACATACACAATGGAGGTGAACATGCTGCACTGAAGAAGAAAAGCACATTTATGCCCTGCAACCACGCGGTAGTAGCTAGTTACGAGAAATTGGTTTGTCAGGACATATATAGTTTCTACAAAGTACACAAAAATGACAAGTATGCCATGTTGAACAGGAAAGACAATTTAACCGAAGGGGAACGTAGCTGTTTATATTCATTAGTAAACAACAACGAAGTGAGGGTTATGAAACCTGACAAAGGGGGAGGTATCGTTCTATATAATAAAATGGATTACATTAATGAAATTTATAACATATTATACCAATCAGGGAATTATGAGGCCATTTCCCTTAATGAAGTCAACATTGGACATAGGAGAATTGATTTAGCTGTGGAAGAATATGTTATTGATCATAGAATCACAGATGAGGCGTACCAGTTCTTGAAAGTTGAATTCCCGACATTAGCCACAATTATAGGAATACCTAAGGTACACAAAAATATGGAACACCCCCCGTTTCGACCCATAAGTTTGGGCAGTAGGTCTAAAACCTTCCCTCTTGGAGTAGCTATTGATAAATGGGTGAAGCATATATATATATATATATATATCAACATTCCTCACCTTATTAAAGATTCATGGATGTTTCTGAGGAACCTAACATTGCAATTATGGAATGAGAACCTCATTTTCATTATTATCGACTTAATCGATCTATTCTCGTGTATACCCAAAGAAATTGGACTGGAGTATTTTTGCAATAGTCTTAGGACATATTCCAATATGAAATGGGACAGGATTAGCCTCATTGTTGACATGATGGGTTTAGTATTAGATTACAATTATATACACTTTGAAAATGAACATTTTAGACAGACTAGGGGTGTCGCAATGGGTGCTGCATGCGCACCCATATTTGCAATTCTTGTCATGCTCGAATGGGAAAATGTCCACCTATTTAAGAGTGAATTTTTTCAACATATCGTTTATTATTCAAGGTTCTTGGATGATCTTTTTGTGCTATGGAAGGGTCCAGAAGAATTGATTCAGCCTTTTATTGATTACATTAATAACTCCACCGAGTTTTTAAAGTTCACATATAATTTCAACAAAAAGGGTATAGCTTACTTGGACATTTATGTTAGCCATGGTGATGACGGATTTACCTCTTGCATTCACAGAAAGCCTACATTTTCCAATGATTACCTGGAATTTAGTAGTAATCATCCCAAATATGTTTTCAAAAATGTTGTCAAAGGACAGTGCATTCGAGCAGCCCATATGTCCTCTACAAGAGCTGTTTTGGATAACGAACTTGAACTGATTAGGTCTATGTTTAGGTTGAGAGGATATCCGGTCACCTTAATTAATGATGCCGTCAAATTTGTCAGTAAAGAATGGGGTAACAAATATCTACCTTTATTGGGCAACTCAACAACGGGGGTCTCACCCTCTGTTCATAAACAAAAGGAGGGATTTGATAATAGGGTTTGCATGTTAATGTATTCCCCCATTGTTCAGTACATTGAAAATATAGTGAGGCAACATTGGAATTTATTCACCATGAACAATGACTTGGCCCAGACATTGGGATCTCATCCCAAATTTGTGTACAAAACAGGCAAGAATCTCAAAAGGATTTTGGAATCAAACATGAGTGGTATTAAAGGGGGTTCATGCAAGAAAATGCGGTTCATGTAACCAGTGCTACACTATCAATGAAACAGGTGGTGTCAATTTGGACAATTTTAACAAAACACATATATTTTGCAAGACAGGAAACTGTAATACCAAATTTGTAGTCTATCTTGCAACTTGCCAAGTATGCTCAGCGTTTTATATTGGCAAGACTGAGAGACATTTAAGACGATGTATTTATGAACATTTATTTAGTATTAAGAAGAAAAATACAAAGAATGCTCTTTATAGGCACATTTTAAATAACGGTGTCACACATTATTTTAAATTTGCTATTATTGATAAGGTTAATATCACAGTATTTGGGGGGAATGTAAAAGCTTTATTGGCCATGAAAGAGAGCAAATGGCAAATTATTACTGATGCCACAAGACTGACTGGCATCAATGATTTCATCAGCATAAAACCGTTTCTGCAGTTAGCATAGTGGTTTTTGGAATAGCAACCTGCATTTACATATACATTCCTCCTATATATTCTTAAAATATTCTCAAAGCACTCTTAAAGCATTTTAATACATTTTCTTTGAGTATTTTAACACATTTTTAACAGCTCATTTATAATTATTATTTTTTTAAATTAATTCTTATAATCAAATTTAATTTTCTACTATTTTTAAAACATTTAATAGTTCACAATCATCATATCTATTGTAATCGTTACATTTAGGTTTCATAGTAATATTAAATGGTAGGTTTATGCCATGTGTATGATTGTATTCCAGCCTCTATGAGTCATTTTATTTTATTTTATCTTTTCCACTTAGTGTACTATGTATTTTTATTCTTAGGACATTATGTATTTCCCATGTATTACTTTTGTACTACTTTTTATTCTAGATGGTAACTTATTATTTTTTCAGATAGGTATTCACCAAGGAAGGACTTGTGTTATGAATACACTTATATGCACATGTACCTTTAATTCATGGTTGATTGGAAAGTGGCCTTTTGGCGCCTAAATGTATTTTAAATGAAAGAGTAGATGTTTGCCTATGTTCTGAAGAAGTCTGCAAGTGTCAGACGAAAGCGCTTAACCTGGATTTATTTTGTGTTTCTGTGCAATAAATCATTTATTCTTTTGTTTTGTGTCCGAGCCGAGGAGTTATTGAGGTTGCCATCCACACCAGTTTCTTTCATTTTACGTTGTTGCCGTGCTGTGTTCTATTTAATGATATAATGAGGGAGGAGTAGAGAGAGAAAATTACTTTCTTGGATCTGAAAGATATATGTTTATTCATTAGTTATTTTAGGTAGAATGCTTTACTGATGATGATGGGCACTTGGTGGTTAGATGAGAGCTTGTTATCTATGAACACCTTTGAGTTTCTGATAAAAATATCAGCTTTGAGAGACCAGACTAATCTGTACAGCAAGTGAAAGGATATTTCCCAAAGAGTACTATGTTAATTTTTTTTGCATTTAATTTTAGACCATGGTTTTGATGTCAGGAAGTACTGTGACTATGACCCTCCCATAGGACATGGGTATCAGCTGGAGTAAGAGTTTGCAGAGGACTTGGAATACATATATAATTGAAAAAAGGGCAGCAAAGAAAAAGACAAAAGTAATGTATGAAGAGTAACATCTTTAAACCCATGAGAGAGCAGAATAAAAAGAATATTTTTTTGTCCGAACAACAATACAGATGAGGTTGTACACCTTTTGAGGAACTGTTAGACAAAGGTAAAGATTTACATACGGTTATAGAAATGTAGGGTGTTACACATGGTAATACCATCACAATAAAGTATCACAGAATTCTTGTTCTAGTTCAACCATCTGCTATGATGCAGCACAAATCATTGGAACCAGACGAGACACTGTGTGGACTGTTTACAAGAGTGTGTAAACCTGACATCACATGGAATACTGAGATGACACACTTGTGAAAGTCAAAAATGTTTTTGTCATTATTTAAAGCAGGGAATTTGACAAGTGACTTGCAAGTATAATATTGAATAAGGTATTTAATTTCTGTAGTTGACAGAATCAGGGAAGTTTGGCAATATATCAGACAAATAACTGATAATAAGATCCAATGCAAATACAATTACTAATAATAAAAACAATAAATAACCAGTGCAAATCAATAAATAAATAAATACGCTTACTCACAAGTCTTATTCTGTGTGGAGATCCTAAGGGACGTGTTGGATTTAATAGACCATGGTCTTTCAGACAAGGGAGGGGGGTTGCATGGGTTATGAAAAGGGATCTGATATCCCCAGCCATGCATTCTTACACTCATCAGTTTGTACCCCTGGTCTCATATGCCCTTTCCCATACAGTTCTTGAATCTGCCTAGTTCTATAATAACTCACTTTACCATACTTTTATTGTTTTTTCTCCACCAAAGTTTCTGTGAGTGTAGAACTTGCAAAGAATTTTATGTGGTTCTGAGTGCCACACAAAAGGTGCAGTATCAGAAAGTGAGATTAGAGCCTGTGGTGTATAATATAGCTGTCGTGTGGTAACTGAGGCTTCAAAGTGCATTAAGGTTTCCCTTCCCTTGCCATATTACTTCATCCAGGTTACACAAATCAGTTCTGGACAAAAAAAAAAGAAATAAAAAAAAAAAAAAAAAAGAAAAAAAGCATCATATCTGTGTGAAGGCTCCTTGCTTTATCTCTGCAAATTTGTTGCTAAATGATCTGGTTACAGTTTATGTAAAGTTTAAAGTGTAGCTGTTGGCCCCTTACCCCGTCATGTTTCAGATCAATCCAGAAATATGTGTTTTCCAGCCAAGGTGCTTGGCTAAGCCTTTCAGAAACCTGGGCATTTCTCCCATGTAGCTCTGTGTAATCATGTACATATGTTGCCTGGGCATTTCTCCCATGTAGCTCTGTGTAATCATGTACATATGTTGCCTGGGCATTTCTCCCATGTAGCTCTGTGTAATCATGTACATATGTTGCCTGGGCATTTCTCCCATGTAGCTCTGTGTAATCATGTACATATGTTGCCTGGGCATTTCTCCCATGTAGCTCTGTGTAATCATGTACATATGTTGCCTGGGCATTTCTCCCATGTAGCTCTGTGTAATCATGTACATATGTTGCCTGGGCATTTCTCCCATGTAGCTCTGTGTAATCATGTACATATGTTGCCTGGGCATTTCTCCCATGTAGCTCTGTGTAATCATGTACATATGTTGCCTGGGCATTTCTCCCATGTAGCTCTGTGTAATCATGTACATATGTTGCCTGGGCATTTCTCCCATGTAGCTCTGTGTAATCATGTACATATGTTGCCTGGGCATTTCTCCCATGTAGCTCTGTGTAATCATGTACATATGTTGCCTGGGCATTTCTCCCATGTAGCTCTGTGTAATCATGTACATATGTTGCCTGGGCATTTCTCCCATGTAGCTCTGTGTAATCATGTACATATGTTGCCTGGGCATTTCTCCCATGTAGCTCTGTGTAATCATGTACATATGTTGCCTGGGCATTTCTCCCATGTAGCTCTGTGTAATCATGTACATATGTTGCCTGGGCATTTCTCCCATGTAGCTCTGTGTAATCATGTACATATGTTGCCTGGACATTTCTCCCATGTAGCTCTGTGTAATCATGTACATATGTTGCCTGGGCATTTCTCCCATGTAGCTCTGTGTAATCATGTACATATGTTGCCTGGGCATTTCTCCCATGTAGCTCTGTGTAATCATGTACATATGTTGCCTGGGCATTTCTCCCATGTAGCTCTGTGTAATCATGTACATATGTTGCCTGGGCATTTCTCCCATGTAGCTCTGTGTAATCATGTACATATGTTGCCTGGGCATTTCTCCCATGTAGCTCTGTGTAATCATGTACATATGTTGCCTGGGCATTTCTCCCATGTAGCTCTGTGTAATCATGTACATATGTTGCCTGGGCATTTCTCCCATGTAGCTCTGTGTAATCATGTACATATGTTGCCTGGGCATTTCTCCCATGTAGCTCTGTGTAATCATGTACATATGTTGCCTGGGCATTTCTCCCATGTAGCTCTGTGTAATCATGTACATATGTTGCCTGGGCATTTCTCCCATGTAGCTCTGTGTAATCATGTACATATGTTGCCTGGGCATTTCTCCCATGTAGCTCTGTGTAATCATGTACATATGTTGCCTGGGCATTTCTCCCATGTAGCTCTGTGTAATCATGTACATATGTTGCCTGGGCATTTCTCCCATGTAGCTCTGTGTAATCATGTACATATGTTGCCTGGGCATTTCTCCCATGTAGCTCTGTGTAATCATGTACATATGTTGCCTGGGCATTTCTCCCATGTAGCTCTGTGTAATCATGTACATATGTTGCCTGGGCATTTCTCCCATGTAGCTCTGTGTAATCATGTACATATGTTGCCTGGGCATTTCTCCCATGTAGCTCTGTGTAATCATGTACATATGTTGCCTGGGCATTTCTCCCATGTAGCTCTGTGTAATCATGTACATATGTTGCCTGGGCATTTCTCCCATGTAGCTCTGTGTAATCATGTACATATGTTGCCTGGGCATTTCTCCCATGTAGCTCTGTGTAATCATGTACATATGTTGCCTGGGCATTTCTCCCATGTAGCTCTGTGTAATCATGTACATATGTTGCCTGGGCATTTCTCCCATGTAGCTCTGTGTAATCATGTACATATGTTGCCTGGGCATTTCTCCCATGTAGCTCTGTGTAATCATGTACATATGTTGCCTGGGCATTTCTCCCATGTAGCTCTGTGTAATCATGTACATATGTTGCCTGGGCATTTCTCCCATGTAGCTCTGTGTAATCATGTACATATGTTGCCTGGGCATTTCTCCCATGTAGCTCTGTGTAATCATGTACATATGTTGCCTGGGCATTTCTCCCATGTAGCTCTGTGTAATCATGTACATATGTTGCCTGGGCATTTCTCCCATGTAGCTCTGTGTAATCATGTACATATGTTGCCTGGGCATTTCTCCCATGTAGCTCTGTGTAATCATGTACATATGTTGCCTGGGCATTTCTCCCATGTAGCTCTGTGTAATCATGTACATATGTTGCCTGGGCATTTCTCCCATGTAGCTCTGTGTAATCATGTACATATGTTGCCTGGGCATTTCTCCCATGTAGCTCTGTGTAATCATGTACATATGTTGCCTGGGCATTTCTCCCATGTAGCTCTGTGTAATCATGTACATATGTTGCCTGGGCATTTCTCCCATGTAGCTCTGTGTAATCATGTACATATGTTGCCTGGGCATTTCTCCCATGTAGCTCTGTGTAATCATGTACATATGTTGCCTGGGCATTTCTCCCATGTAGCTCTGTGTAATCATGTACATATGTTGCCTGGGCATTTCTCCCATGTAGCTCTGTGTAATCATGTACATATGTTGCCTGGGCATTTCTCCCATGTAGCTCTGTGTAATCATGTACATATGTTGCCTGGGCATTTCTCCCATGTAGCTCTGTGTAATCATGTACATATGTTGCCTGGGCATTTCTCCCATGTAGCTCTGTGTAATCATGTACATATGTTGCCTGGGCATTTCTCCCATGTAGCTCTGTGTAATCATGTACATATGTTGCCTGGGCATTTCTCCCATGTAGCTCTGTGTAATCATGTACATATGTTGCCTGGGCATTTCTCCCATGTAGCTCTGTGTAATCATGTACATATGTTGCCTGGGCATTTCTCCCATGTAGCTCTGTGTAATCATGTACATATGTTGCCTGGGCATTTCTCCCATGTAGCTCTGTGTAATCATGTACATATGTTGCCTGGGCATTTCTCCCATGTAGCTCTGTGTAATCATGTACATATGTTGCCTGGGCATTTCTCCCATGTAGCTCTGTGTAATCATGTACATATGTTGCCTGGGCATTTCTCCCATGTAGCTCTGTGTAATCATGTACATATGTTGCCTGGGCATTTCTCCCATGTAGCTCTGTGTAATCATGTACATATGTTGCCTGGGCATTTCTCCCATGTAGCTCTGTGTAATCATGTACATATGTTGCCTGGGCATTTCTCCCATGTAGCTCTGTGTAATCATGTACATATGTTGCCTGGGCATTTCTCCCATGTAGCTCTGTGTAATCATGTACATATGTTGCCTGGGCATTTCTCCCATGTAGCTCTGTGTAATCATGTACATATGTTGCCTGGGCATTTCTCCCATGTAGCTCTGTGTAATCATGTACATATGTTGCCTGGGCATTTCTCCCATGTAGCTCTGTGTAATCATGTACATATGTTGCCTGGGCATTTCTCCCATGTAGCTCTGTGTAATCATGTACATATGTTGCCTGGGCATTTCTCCCATGTAGCTCTGTGTAATCATGTACATATGTTGCCTGGGCATTTCTCCCATGTAGCTCTGTGTAATCATGTACATATGTTGCCTGGGCATTTCTCCCATGTAGCTCTGTGTAATCATGTACATATGTTGCCTGGGCATTTCTCCCATGTAGCTCTGTGTAATCATGTACATATGTTGCCTGGGCATTTCTCCCATGTAGCTCTGTGTAATCATGTACATATGTTGCCTGGGCATTTCTCCCATGTAGCTCTGTGTAATCATGTACATATGTTGCCTGGGCATTTCTCCCATGTAGCTCTGTGTAATCATGTACATATGTTGCCTGGGCATTTCTCCCATGTAGCTCTGTGTAATCATGTACATATGTTGCCTGGGCATTTCTCCCATGTAGCTCTGTGTAATCATGTACATATGTTGCCTGGGCATTTCTCCCATGTAGCTCTGTGTAATCATGTACATATGTTGCCTGGGCATTTCTCCCATGTAGCTCTGTGTAATCATGTACATATGTTGCCTGGGCATTTCTCCCATGTAGCTCTGTGTAATCATGTACATATGTTGCCTGGGCATTTCTCCCATGTAGCTCTGTGTAATCATGTACATATGTTGCCTGGGCATTTCTCCCATGTAGCTCTGTGTAATCATGTACATATGTTGCCTGGGCATTTCTCCCATGTAGCTCTGTGTAATCATGTACATATGTTGCCTGGGCATTTCTCCCATGTAGCTCTGTGTAATCATGTACATATGTTGCCTGGGCATTTCTCCCTAGTAGCTCTGTGTAATCATGTACATATGTTGCCTGGGCATTTCTCCCATGTAGCTCTGTGTAATCATGTACATATGTTGCCTGGGCATTTCTCCCATGTAGCTCTGTGTAATCATGTACATATGTTGCCTGGGCATTTCTCCCATGTAGCTCTGTGTAATCATGTACATATGTTGCCTGGGCATTTCTCCCATGTAGCTCTGTGTAATCATGTACATATGTTGCCTGGGCATTTCTCCCATGTAGCTCTGTGTAATCATGTACATATGTTGCCTGGGCATTTCTCCCATGTAGCTCTGTGTAATCATGTACATATGTTGCCTGGGCATTTCTCCCATGTAGCTCTGTGTAATCATGTACATATGTTGCACATACACACAGTGCAGCCAAGAATCTACTTACCAGGTTAATTTTATCCATGCTACAAAAATTAGTTTAGCAAACTGACAGATAATTTAGCTGACTGACGGGCCTTCCAATTTGCTGCTGGCATCTAGTTCAAAGTCAGTTTGCAGAGACTTTAAAGTATGGTAGTAGGTACCTGCCCTTAGCATTTACAGCCTTCCAGAAGTTTAATTTTCACAGCTGAGGTATTTACCAGGATTAAACAGTCTTACTGAGGCACTTAGTGAAGATTAAAGAGCAGGTCTTACTGTTCTGTGTAGCTGAAGGTAACAGTTCAGCAAGACTGATTGTTGAGCTAATTCATCGTAGTCGTAAGGATCAACTTAGGAAAAAAAGAACCATTACTTACTACACCAAAAGGCTTCCTTTTAGTTTACAGCTTTAATCAAGGGATGAAAGACACTGTTTCCCCCTCATACAGATCCTTCTAGAAACTTCAGTTTGTAATCAATTGGTTTACTCAGACTGGTAAAAAGCCTTTTTTTCCCATATGGTTTTAAGTACCTGTATATAGATACAACAGATATCGACAGTCTCCAGCTAAATAATTCAGTGCTTGTGGTTTGCAAACTTCTTCCTTCTTCCTCTCTCTGTCCACATTCTCCTGAACCCACAAACATCTCCTTTCCTTGTTCTCCACTGCATCTTCTGAACCTCATATTCTGTGAAAATATCTGCCCTTCCTGACTTAATTTATCAAAACTCTCAGAAACATCTAGGAGATCTTCTTCAAATAACTCATTTTCTTCTACATACTTCCAATTCACCTGTAAATGCTGTGTCCACCCTGGTCATTAAACTTCAGGCCTCCTTCAGTGCACCAGTCCTCTAACTATTTTTCTTTAATAATATACATTATATTTCTAACTGCTTTCCCTTTACTGTCCAATAAGAATGGAAATAGCTTAACAAAAAATATTATATTTTACATATATATATATATATATATATATATATATATATATATATATATATATATATATATATATAATATATATATATATGTGTATATATATATATATATATATATATATGTATGGATTCACTTCGGAATCTTGAATTTTCCGAAACATCAAATTTCATATGATTGAGACGATATGATTGTTTCAGAATATCGAGATTCCAAAATAAATCCATCATAAAAAAAATCACTTTTTCAACGTTTCTGCAGAGGGCAAGCCCCCCTGCACTGCCCACACCACTGCTACTTAAATATACCAACTCCGAAATCGCACTACAGTGAGGAAAAAGGAAATCTCCTGTTCTGCTCTGTATGCAGATCTCTGTTTGGAATTTTGAAGTTCTAAAACTTCGATCATATGGTCTCGACCATATGAATTTCAATGTTTTAGGATTTTGACATTCTGAAGAGAACTTATGTGTATATATATATATATATATATATATATATATATATATATATATATATCTATACAGAGTCTATATTAGAACATCGAAGTTTCACAACTTCGAATGTTGTAATATCGACCCGTATTCAGCGAAAGCTGACAACATCGAACATGCAGAACAGTGAATTGTTTCCTAGGGAAAAAATTTGCTGTTCCAAAACACATACAAATGCACAAGCACACCAAACGCACAGCAATCCACACACATACACCTAAAATCTTACATCTAACCCTACACTAAACTGTACATACACCACTAACTATCCACTGACCTTAAACCAAACCCTAACCTTAATGTCCGTCACTATCGCACACTCACCTCACCCGTGCCCTAACCCTAACTCCCCTACCCCGCCCTAACCCTCACATCCACACAATCGCATACATACCTAGCCTGCGCCCTAACCCTAACTGACCTAACCTGCCCTAACCCTCACGTACACACAATCGTACACATACCTAACCTTCGCCATAACCCTAACTCACATAACCCATGCCCAATTGCGCACTTACCTGAACCCAACCCATAACTTTCCACCACAGAGCTGAAAATAGCGAAGCGACAGAAACGGACAACCTAATTCTTTCCCTAGGGAAAAATTTGGTTTTCTGTAGCTTTGCTATTTTCAGCGTTCATTGAATAGGGATCGATATTAGAACATTCAAAGTTATGAAACTTCGATGTTCTAATATAGACCCTATATATAAATATATATATATATATATATATATATATATATATATATATATAGATATATATATATATATATATAGGTCCCTATTAAATAAATGAAATGTGGACCGGCCAAATAATCGAAAAGGTCTGTTGTGTTTGCTGTGTTGCCCAGACCTTCCTAAGATAGAGGAAAGCTTCTCTTTTCATAAGTGAGAGTGGTGAGCTTTGGAACAGCCTATCTGTTGCTGGAGGAGTGGTTTCAGCTCAGATACTGTAGTTTTATTGGCTGTTTTGGGCTGTTTCTATCTGTTTAAAAAAAACATGTTTGCGAGGTTTTTGCACTTTTATTACCTCAACAAGATCCTGCTTGGGTGTCCTGCAGAGAGTTACAACAGCAGAGAGAGAGAGAAAAGGAGACTGTGAAGACTGGTAGAGATGGGTGAAGGCTGCCAGCCTAGTCTAATAGAATTTGATACATAATGCTGGCATTTTTAAATATAAATGTAAAATACAGGATTGTTTCTTAAATGAAAGAAAGCACTGTAAAATGTTGGACTTCAAGATTGTAGCAACATTGCCATCTGCTGTAAGGAAAACTAAATCAAGCATTTCAAATCTTTCTTTTGAAGTTAAAATTATTTCAAATCTGTCCTTTGATCTAGATAGCGGTGCCGAAGAGGCTAGCTGAGCACATTCTTTCTATTGCTTTAACTTAAGGAATAATTATTAGAGTGTACATGTGAAATGTCTTTTATTGTTGTAGTTTCCTGAGCAGGTGTTAGCTTGCTAAATAATGTAGCCTGTTGGCCTAGGAACTCCAGGCTAAGCATCAAAGAAATGATGTAATGGGAACTAAATGGAAATGATGTAATCTGAAAGGGCCCAGCAGAAATGTTTTTTAGTGATTTAAAAAACTGTTGCTCAGAGAGAGACTGTAAGCATTTTTGTCTGACTATTCAACTCAGCACTGCCTTGCTCTATGTAAATAAGTACTTTAGAAGTATGTTTTCTTGTAGCAATAGCTAGGAATTAGAAAAGTTAACTCAGCACTGCCTTGCTCTATGTAAATAAGTGCTTTAGAAGTATGTTTTCTTGTAGCAATAGCTAGGAATTAGAAAAGTTTAGACTAAGTGTTTTTCTGTTATGTCAGAACTGTACTACTGAATTTTTTAAGTTTCTGTGTGATCTCCGAACTCTTGAATAGCACTGTGGTTTAGTAGTATTGTCTTGTGTTTTTAGTATTTATTATTAAATATTTTAAACCCTTTTCAACTGTGGCTGGTTTATGTAGAGATAATTTAAGCTCTAGAGTACATTGCATGCTTATAAGTAATCCTGTACTAAGCCCTTCCAATAAGCCTTGATTGTTTAAGTTACACTACTATTGGATAATAATATTGCACAGTAATACCTGGACACCCTTTTAAGGGCCTTTGGATAGCTGATAATTATTAGCTGGTGGTGGCAGGAATTACTACTGTATAGTCTGGGTATAGGGTCACAGCTGGAGAATCTGTGCAGCCTTTTCCAGGAGTGTCTGTGAAGTTATATAAATACGTATCTCAAAGTGTGAGTGTGTGTCAGCTACTTGGGCAGGGACATGAAGCACTGGTTGGACAGAGAGGGTACTGGAGGTTAGCTTGCCAGCTAGGCTGAGATCTGGACCCTATAGTTGTGCCAGTGGGGAGTCTTATTGGGGACCAGGAGAGCAAGGGAGCAACCAGCCCCAGACTGACTATGATCTCTGTGTGCTCTTAAGAGAAATTCTCTTTACTGTGTATATTTGTTTTCCTCTCATATGAGACACCCCCTCTGGTGTTAGTGGTGGGAATTGAGGCTCCTTAATTGCTGGGCCAGGGCACGGGTGTCACAGAGACTTTGAGTGAATTAAGTACATCTGTTTTGCTTTTTATTGCTTGTTTTGATAGCCACATTGTTCCAACTACTTTTTTATTAATGTTGCTGCTTATCTGAACTGTTTTTGAAACCAAATACTGTTTGCACTTTAAAGTATCGTTTTTTTAAGTTTTTTCATCTGTTTAACTGTAAAGTGTTACACACTCAAGTATGATAGCCTGTTTTCTGTGTTAAAAGTGATTTTATTGCTATATTTCCTTTAACTTTAAACAAACAAAAAAATCCTAACGGTCTACTTGTTTCCCGTCTTTCTAGACCTAGTAAAGTCTGGTTTTCAGAGTTTGCTGAATTCTGGGTTGTGTGTACATTCCTGTGTTGCACAGACCTTTCTAAGATAGAGGGAAGCTTCACTGTACATCAGTGAGAATGGTGAGGTTGGTCTTTGATATCGCTTTTGTAAGAATGCGGTACACTGAAGGCTGGAAATTTTGCCCTTTCTTCACTGTAGTGTGATCTTGGAGTTGGTATACATAATTAGCAGGGGGGGAGCTGCAGCCCCCCACAGTATTCATTTCGAGGAATGGCCTTTTTGTTTATTTGGCTATTCAATGTTTCCACTGTTTGTTTATTTAATAGGGAGGCTCTATATATATATATATATATATATATATATATATATATATATATATATGTATGTATATATATATATATATATATGTGTGTGTGTGTGTGTGTGTGTCTGTAACTTGAACATGCTAAATGGAAAGGAAGCAATATATTTATCAATATTTTTTCTTTGAAAGAAACTTGCAGCTGTCTTGCTGTCTAATACAGTTAAACACTAATGCAACTTAAATATTAATGCTCTCATGTCTGAAAAGGTGCATATTAACTATCATGTTTTTGCATGAAGCAGAGGTATTATTGTCATAATAATTTCAGGTAAAGAACTGCTCACATTCTTTCTATTAATCCAATAATTTGATACCATCTCATTAATTACCACAAGTAACAATTGAGTAGAGTAATGGGATTCCTTAAGAATTCCTTCTCTGCTCTACCTTTTCCACTCTTTGAGTGTTTAGTAATATTTATAGGTATGCATAGGAAGCTAGACTAAAATCCAGGTACAAGAGTCAGTCTCTTGGACTGCTTCTGGTTGCATGTTATCCCTGACTCTTCACATTTATATACCAATTGGATCTCATCTCACTGACCCTCTTTTGGCTTCCGTAGCATATCATCTCCCCTATCCTCTGTAGATATTCAGATTACCTCCTATCTGCTGTTCTTTACCTGCCAAATACCAAGTGAATACATTTATTACTAACATACTAGATATCAATTACAGCTTAAATCTCTAATATGTCATTTAAAGATGGAACCTTGTCCTTCCTTTGCATCAATGATCATGAGAAGCCAGATGTAAGAAATAATGTGCAAAAATTTCCTCTCACAGTACCTTTAGTCATATGCTGTTTAGCTTTCCATATAAATTTTACTTCCCAGTTCAGTAATAAAATAACCACCCCTTCAAAAACAGTAACAGTGTAAACAAATCCATAAAATAAATTATTGTTTCCAGTTTCACTTTTTTTTCCTGTTGCATCTTTGTTTCCTTTTAACTTTGTATCATTATTCAATACACAAACATTTCAAGAATAATTCAAATGTACTTACTCTAAACACTAGTTGTACAGTTTTTCTTCTTTACTTTCTTTTTTTTTTCATTGCTGGCAAGTTTTGAAAGCTGCATAATCTTTTTTGTGGTATTTTTCACTGTCTGACTATTGATTAGTACCTCAATCAGCCATTCATTCTAACATACTATCTGGTATCATGGATTTGTGACATTCTGTCCTTCTAAACATGGAACATCAAGTGTCTAAAATCAAACATCCAAAAAACAAATCTCTCTTTTTGCAGAGGGGCAAGTTCTCTTGCAGCCCCCCCCCCCCCCCGTTAATAAAATTCACCAAGCTCAAAGATCACATTACTGTAGGGAAAGGACACATTTCTCGAACACTGCAATTCAGATATTTCATTCAGAAAACCTGGTACAGTTGTGCCAGTTATAGTCATTGTGTAAACATTGACAAAACATAGGTAATCTGGTGAAGGAACAAGATTCAAAGAGTGCAAGACAATCATTCTTCATAACTCAGCTTTTTGCTGCATTTTCTTTTGCCCTGCCATTGTGTTCTGCTGTGGACTATCCATGAGGCATGAAATGAAGTCACAAAAGATCCCAGGCTGTCTTCTAAACTGATCAATTAACTGATCCTCTGTCAAGCAGAGCCAATGAAGTGATCCCAGGGGTGTATTTTCTGTTACCCATCCACTCGTCAAGTCTTCTCTTGAAGAGTGTTAGTGAGGGGCTCTGCCTGATGTAATTTGGAATTTTGTTCCAAAGCATGGGGAGTCTCTGTGACAGTAGTCTATCCCTCCAGCATGTTCTATTTATTGTTGTGGCAAGGTTTAGCTCACTAGAGCGCGTGGCTCGCAGTGACTTGGATTTCTTTAGGTGGAGCATGTCCATCAATTCTGAGTTGCACATGGCTTTGTAAGTCAGGCAGAGATCACCTCTGAGTAAATGATATGCCACTGAGTACAGCCGGAGTTTTTTCAGTCAGGCTGCATAGGACATATGTTTGAGGCCAGTAATCCTCTTGGTGATGTACTTTTGCGGTCTTTCCAGCTGTTGGAAGTGTCTTGCGAGTTACACGCTCAGAATTAGTCCAAAATGATACAAAAATCACTGAACCCACAGACATTGCCAACATACTGGCAGACAGGTTCAGTGCAAACTTCACCCCCCCCCCAAAAGTAGAGATAACTATCCCAGCGGAGTGCAGCCTCCCAGACATCTCCAATGTGCAGGTGAAAGCTGCTCTCTCTAAAGCTAAAAACACAGCATCAATGGGACCGGATGGTGTCCCCAGCTGTGTGCTACACGAACTCAATGAGGAACTAAACCCGCACATAAGGCAGCTGTTTAATCTTAGCCTTACCACAGGATACATGCCCAAGGAGTGGCGTACAGCAACTGTGGTCCCACTCCACAAAGGCGGTGCCTCTACGGACCCTGGTAATTACCGCCCCATAAGCTTAACAAGCCTGGTCTGCAAAGCTATGGAGAGGATCATAATGGAACTCATAAACAAAGACATAGGGGACTTGCAGACATTGGACCTGACCCAGTTTGGCTTTGTCAAGGGCAGATCATGCCTTTTGAACTTGGTCGAATTCTTCGAAACAGTCACCAAGGCCATTGATGAGGGAAAGGCAGTCCATACAGCCTACCTTGACCTTGCAAAAGCTTTCGACACAATACCCCACTCGGGTATTATAGAGAAACTTACCAGCTTAAATGTAAACCCATATGTCACAAGATGGGTTGCAAACTGGCTAAAGGACAGAACCCACAGGGTTAGAGTAGCTGGCGCCATGTCAGACTCCAAGCCGGTCACAAGTGGTGTCCCACAGGGCTCAGTCCTTGGCCCCCTGTTGTTCGGCATCTATTTCTCAGAAGTACAGGCTAACATAGGAGGACTATGGCTGACAAAGTTTGCAGATGACTGCAAACTGGGAGCCATAGTGGAAAGTACATCGGACACAGATATCCTTCAGAGGGGTCTCACGGAAACTGATAACTGGTGCCAGAGCCATGGCCTGAAGTTAAATGCCAAAAAATGTATAGTCATACCCTTCGGGAAAAACAAGGTAACCCCAAGCTACCATATAGGTGGCAATCCACTAAGCACAGAAGAGGTTATCAGGGACCTGGGGACCCAGGTTGACAGTGGCCTTTCTTTTGACACTCACATTGCTAAAGTGGTTAGAAAAACCTTCTACATTGCCCACCTGATCATGAAGGGATTCACATCCAGATCAAGTGAGGTCATTGTTCCCCTGTACTCTTCACTTATCAGACCAATGATCGAGTACAATGCCCCATTCGGGATGTATCTCACCCGACACCTGCAGCAATTGGAGAGACCCCAAAAGTTCCTCACCAAAAGGATAATGGGACTCCAAAATCTGTCATATGCTGCCAGACTGAAAAAACTCCAACTCTATTCAGTTGCATACCGTCTGCTCAGAGGTGACCTGTGCCTGACATACAAGGCCATGTCCAACCCGGAATTAATGGACATGCTCCACCTCAAAAAATCCAAATCTACCAGATCCACTAGAGCAAGCGACTTAAACCTTAGCACGGATATAAATAGGACATGCTGGAGGGATAGATTTGTCACCCAGAGACTCCCTATGTTGTGGAATAAAATCCCGGTCCATGTGAGGCAGAGCACCTCGCTGGCTCTGTTCAAGAGAAATCTTGACCAGTGGATGGGAGATCATAGGTTTACCCCGGGAATCATCTCTGTGTCACTGCTGGACAGAGGCACAACAAACTAATGGGCACAGTATTTTTTAACATAAGGGGTGGCGTAAGCCACAAAACTCTGGGCTAGGCTTATAAATGCCTTAGGGCAGATAGCCTAGTATAAACCTATGAACCTATGAACCTATGAACATCCCAAATGGGGCATTGTACTCTATGATGGGTCTAATGAGTAATGAGTAGAGGGGCACTATAACCTCTTTATTTCTAGATGTGAACCCTTTAGTTATTAGATGGGCCACATAGAAGGATTTCCTAACTACTATGGTAATATGATTGTCAAAGGAGAGATTACTATCTACCTGGGTCCCCAGATCTCTTATTATCTCTTCTGTATTAAGGGGGCTGCCACCTTATGTGGTAATTCATGGGAGTTTTGTTTTTCCAAACGGGATGACTATGCATTTGTTGGCATTTAGCTTGAGGCCATGACTTTGACACCAGGTATCCATCTCAGTAAGGCCCTTTTGGAGGATGTCCATGTCAGCCGGAGAGTCAATTATGGCTCCCAGTTTACAGTCATCGGTGAACTTGGTTAGTCATAGTCCTCCTGTGTTTTCCTGTACTTCTGAGACGTATATGCTGAACAGTAGGGGTCCCAGGACCAAGCCTTGTGGGACACCACTTGTGACTGGTTTAGAGTCGGACCTGGAGCCCGCTATTCTTACCATGTGAGTTCTGTCTGTAAGCCAGTTGGCAGCCCATCTCATGATGTGGGGGTTTATGTTCAGGCTGGTGAGTCTTTCTGTAATACCCGAGTGGGGAATGGTGTCAAAAGCCTTGGCGAGGTCAAGGTGGGCTGTGTGAACCACCTTTCCCTTGTCCATGGCCTTGGTGACTGTCTCGAAGAAGTCAACCAGATTTAGTAGGCATGATCTGCCCTTAACAAAGCTGAACTGGGTTGGATCAAGTATTTGGAGGTTCTCAATGTCTTTGTTAATGAGTTCCATAATGATGCGCTCCATAGCCTTGCAGACCAGGCTAGTCAGGCTTATGGGGCAATAGTTACCAGGGTCAGTTGTGGCCCCTCCTTTGTGTTGAGGAATAACCGTTGCTGTGTGCCATTCTATGGGCATGTAGCCTGTGGAGAGGCTGTGGTTGAAGAGCGTGTTTAGGTGAGGGGTTAGTTCGTTCTGTAGTTCGTTCAAGACGCAGCCTGGGACACCATCTGGTCCCACTGACGCTGTGTTTTTGGCTTTTGAAAGGGCTGTTTTCACCTGTTCTTCTGTGATTTGTGGTACAGTACACTTTTCTGGTATTGCTGTGGGCCCTTTTGGAGGTGAGAAGGGGGTGAAGTTTGCACTGAATCTATCTGCCAGGATGTTGGCAATATCAGTAGGTTCAGTATATTTTGTGCTATTTTGCACTAGTTCAGTGCATATCTGCGAGTTGCCACTTAGATTCTTAACATAGCTAAAGAAGGCTTTGTGGTTATCTTTTGAATACTTGGCTAGTTTTCTTTCGAAGTTAGCCTTGGATGATTTCATGAGGGACCTTAGTTTCTTACTGATACTGATCATGGATGTCTTTCCTTCTTGGGATGTGCTTTTTTTCTGAACTAGTTTCCTCCTTCTATTGTATAACCTGTTTATTGCAGGGGTCCACCAAACTGGTTTCCTTCTCTTAGAGGAGTGAGTCTTGATTGTTCTAGGGATGGCATGATCTATGAATCCTTGTAGGTGCTCATAGAGTGCATTTGTAAAGGTTTCTGCATCTTGGGCAGCATTATCCTTTAGCGTGGGGGCTGTGAAACTTACCACATCTGTCTTAAGTAAGGTGAGGTTTGCATTAGAAAGGTTTTTTACTGTGGTTTCCTTAGTTGGGGGTGGTGGTGGGGTGTGGACATCCAGAGTGATTAGTTTATGGTCTAATCTAACCAATGACTGGTTGACCTCCGGTGTGGAACACCTGTCGCCCATGTTGGTGATGACCAGGTCCAATATGTTTTCTCCTCTGGTAGGGGAGTTTACCAGCTGATCCAGGGCATTTAAGTTGATGAATTCCAGGAAGCGCTGGGCCTGGGAATTTGTACTCGAGTAGTTTTCCCAGTGATTGGTAGGGTAATTGAAATTGCCCAATATCAGGGTGTTTAGTAGGATCTTCATGTTTTCCAGTGTCTCCAGAAAGGTGGAGTGGTGGTCCTGGGTCATGGAGGGTGATCTGTAACAGGCCACAATTTGCATTGCAGACTTGCCCGATGTTAGTTACACATGGATGATCTCAGAGGTATCATGCTGTGCCACTAACCTGGAGGTGTAGGTATCCTTGATGAATATGGATACACTCCCTCCTTTTGTGTTTCGTTCCGTGTTCTGTGGCCAAAATGTGTGGTATGAGTTGTAGCCCAGTAGTGCTGGGGTGCTCTCTGGAGCCTTGAACCAGGTTTCAGTTACTGCACAGATGTCGATGTTCTCCATACTGAGGAGTGCTTCGAGCGCATGCATTTTGAGATTTAAACTCATGGCGTTGAGTAGCATAACCTTCAGTTTTTTGTTAATTTTGCTGTTTACGGAGGTGGGTTTGACTTTTGAGCCTTGCCTTAAAATGTCTCTATGGGGGCAGCAAGAGCCGTGGCCAGTATTTGAAAGTCTAGGGGTGACAGGTGCAAGCCGTCTCTTGCGAAGCAACATGACTTGTCGAGCATATCGTCCCAGGCTGACAGACACTGGATCCCCTTTGAATGACACCAGAAGCTTAGCCAGTTGTTGAAATTGATAATTTTTTTCTTTATACAGAGGTATCATTCTTGGTGAGGGCAGGATGCTACTCAGGGTCAGGGTCATATCAGCCTGGGCTACATGATCAGAGAGCTCTTCCATGTATTGTACATGTATTCTACATGTATTGGTAGCATATCTAAATATGACTGTAGACTCTTTTTTATAAGACCCGTTGCTCCTACTACTTTTAGAACTACCTGGGTATATTTCTGCCACACTGCTCTCATTTCTGCTTGCAAATCCTGATATTTTATGACCTTGTGTCTCTCTCTGTATGCAGAAGGGTCTATATTATGTGATTGAAGAATCTCTTCTTGGAACAGATAATAATTGACACATATACAGCGAACGCTGTAAACTGCAAAAGGCGACGTCCTAGAATTTTTTCCTCGGGAAATAATTCACATGGCTGTAAAATACAAAACACACTTTAAAACACTAGTCAACTGGGGGGCTCCCCCCCCACCTCCCCTAACTACTCTACATTGAAGAAAGGGGCAATTCCCAATAACAGTCAACTGAATTTTTTCCCAAGGAAAAATTTGAGGACGTGGCCATTCACAGTTTACAGCGTTCTCTGTAATATGTGTCGATTATTATGTGCTCGAAGAAGAAATTTTCAATCACATAATATAGACCCATGCAGGATGCTGTAGCTACTGGGTATGGCAATTTCAATGATCAATGCTACTTTTGTCTTCTTTTCTTGGACCACTATATCTGGTTTTCGCGCATCTATCATTTGAGCTGTTTATAATGGGTGATCCCATGTAATGTAGACTTCATCATTTTCTATGATGCTTTGTGGCTGATGTTTCCAGTGTTTTTCAGCCACTTCAAGAATCATAATGTTTGCAAAATCCTTAGTACAGCAGTCTCACCACATTATTATGCCTTTCGGTATACAGTTCTTCTGTCATTAGTATGTCGCAACCAGCAACGAGGTGTGCAACTGTTTCCAATTCTGTTTTACAAAACCTACATTTGTCTGTTTCTCCCACATGTTTAATGGACTTTGTAAACCAATGTGTACATAGCCCACTCTCTTGTGCCGCCGATATTATTCTTTCATCTCTTGGTTTGAATTCACCTCTCCTTAACCATTCCTGCGTTTGTTCGTGATCAAGATGAGGTTCTTCCAGGAGTTTTCTATACTTGGAGCTATATTTATGCATTTTCCACATTTCTTGCCTTCTCATCTGGTCCTTCACATTATATTATTTCTATTGTTTTTTGGCACATTTAATTGCTGCCTGTTTTTTTTTCCCCTTGTGGTTTGGTTTCCATTGCTGCTTGATGACGATATTCTTCTGCTAGCCTAAGCAGGGAAGTCATCTTAAATTTATTTTCCTCATGTTTCAAAACTTTCACTACATTTGGGTCTTGTGAGGTCAGCAGATATGTGTAGAGATCCACAATTGCAGATCTATACATGTAATCAAGGACTGCAGATCTATACATGTGATCCAGGTCTGCAGTAAGGAGAATTACATGATAATAAAGAGAAATAACACTTTAACAGTTAGGTTGTATTGCCTCTTACTGTCTGATGCCATTCACACCTACTTGAAAAATAAAAATGAAATTAATGTGACAGCACTGACATCTGAAGAAACTGCAAAAAATCTAAGGTGTGTGGGGTTTGGTGTGTGTGTGGGGGGTTTATGGGGTGTGTGTGGTGTGGGGTGTAGGGTGTGAGGTGTTGGGTGACATTAAGGCTGTGCCAAAGAGCAAGCTGATTAGGAGAATGTTAGGCCAATCCATAAAAGCTGGAGATGTCTGAACCAACTGGAAAGGCCACAGAAATACCTCACAAAGACAATCCATAGCCTCAAACACCTGTCCTGTGCAGAAAGGCTGAAAATCACTATCACTCTACTCAGTATCATGCAGATTTCTCAGGGTTGATCTGTGTCTTGCCTACAAGGCAATCTCAGACCTTGCCCTATTAGAGATGCTCCATATCTGTAAGTCTAACTCCATACGGACTACCCACTCAAAAGGCCTGAACCTAATAATGTATGTGACATTGACAAAACCTGCTGGAGAGACAGGTTTGTCTCCCAGAGGCTACCCTGTCTCTGGAATACACTTCCCGTACACATCAAACAGAGCAACTCAATGATCCTCTTCAAGTGCAACCTTGATAAGTGGATGGGAAACCACAAATTCATCCCAGGAGTTCCACCTGTGTCCCTCATTGACAGGGGTGACATGTACTGACTGAGGTTTCATTTTGGGAATAAACTGTTGGCTAGGCTTGTAAGGTACCCAGGGCCATTAACCTAGTAACCTCCCACGATCCTATGAATTGACGAATATGTATGCTGCCATGAACTATTTACAAAATCCACCCTTCTCTCAGATATTATGTTGCTAAGCAAGCTATGAAGTTATCTTCCAGAAAGAAATCTCCCTTGACTTGGGTAGGGTTGCAGAGAAGCTATTGGCTAAACTCTTTCCTGAAACTTGTTTGTACTATAGGTATCCAAAGCTACTAAGATTTATTGGATTTGTTTTTTAAACCCATATGAATATTGCAGTAAGATTACATTATTATACAGTGTGCTGTGTTAATGTGCTTTGCACATTTACTGAAATTACTTGTTTCCACTATTTTTATTATTTTTTTATTTTACATTTGTTGACCAGGATAGTCCAACTGGATACATGTCCATTTTCAGTGGAGGCCCAGGGAGAAAAACTCCAAGGAAACAGTTAAGATTACAAGGTAAACAATTAAGATTACAGATACAGACTATACTGTGGTTACATACTTAACAAGTTGTACAAATTCCAAAGTTTCAAAATAATACTGGGGGTAGGTCCAGTTTAAGAAACACAACTAAGCTCTATTACAGGTTTTTAACTCATGCTAGAGTAGAGTTAGCCATGTTTGGTACATTGACATAGCCAGTTTAGTGGCAAGTATTGTTTGAGTCTTACCTTAAATTGACTTAGGGTAGTAAGTAAAGTCATATCAGCTGGGAGTGAGTTCCAGGATCCACCTGCAGAGTTGGCAAAGAGAGAGTCACCGGCTGAGTTATTAGTTTTGATAGATTGAACTAGCAGTCTGTTAAAAGATCGAAGGGGCCTGGGATTGTTATAGGGGGTGATAATGTTTTTAAGTGCAGGAGTTTTGTCTGGGTTGTAAAGGCTTTTATAGGCCATAATCAGTTGGTTATACTGGATCAAGCTGGGCAGTTCTAGCCACCCAAGCTGGTTTAGATTGATGCAGTGGTGTGTCCTATAAGGTAGACCAGTGGCAAATCTGGCAATGTGGTTGTAGCAAATGGAAAGTTTATTAAGAACAGACTTGTTTAGATTAGAGAGTAAAGGGGATGTGTACAGGAGAGTTGAAAGTAGGTGAGAGTGAGCTATGGCAATTTTAGCAGGTGGGGTTAAGAAGGCTTGTATCCTGTAAAGTGATCCTAATTTTTTATTGATGGTTTTGATGGTTTGATTAACATGCAGGTTGAATTTAAGATTGTTATCTATGGTAACACCTAGTAGTTTTGTAGAGGTGTCTGTGGAGATTATAGTGCCATTATTGGACTTTATAGCGAAGGTAAATGCAGTGGACTTAAGAGTTGGTGAGAAAAGTAACAGTTTTATTTTTTTGGGATTTAAGATCAGATGACGACCATAAAGCCAATTTTCTATTATGTCGAAGGTGTTCTGTGTAGCTGACCATACTTCTGTCTGGGATGTGGCTGAGCAGATCAGGGTGGAGTTGTCAGTGTATTGGATGCAGCTGACTTTTGGAATAACAGTATAGAGGTATTTGATGAAAATAGAGAACAGAAGGGGCCCTAGTATAGAACTCTGGGGTACACCAAGGGAGTTGGGTAGGAGGTTAGATAGTTTGTTTTGCCAAAGGACAGCCTGCTGTCTGCCATTTAGATGGGAATGGAACCATTGAAGGTCTTTAGTATCTAGACAGAGTGTTTTCAGGGTGTGGATTAGAAGTTTGTGATCAACCATATGAAATGCCTTGGAGAGGTCCAAGAAGAGGGCAGAGGATATTTTATTTTCATTGTGATTATGGTTTATGGTGTTGGAGAAGGCTAGTAGGGCTGAAATAGTGCTGTGGTGAGGTCAGAGGCCGTGCTGGCAGTCTGCCATAAGGTTATTCTGTATTAGGTGGTGCATCAGTTGTCTATGAATACATTTTTCCATAATTGTTGCAAGTGGAGATAATATAGCAATTGGCCTATAATTAGATAGTACAGTAGAGCTGCCTCCTTTGTGAAGTGGGATTACATAGGATATTTTCCAGATGATGGGGATTTTGGCTTCTACTATGGTTCGACTGATTAGAATTGAGACGGGGTATGCAATGGCATCAGCTGCTATTTATAGATACTCAACAGGGAGTAGATCAGCAGAGAGTGTAGTTGGTTTTAATTTTTTGCTCAAGTTACAGATAAGTGTGGTGGAAATTGGTTGGAATCTGAATGAGAGTTGGTTACTAGGGGTGGTGTCCTTAGGGCCAGGGGAGCTTGGAGGCAGTTGGCTAGCTAGGGCTTAGATTGTCTCAGTGAAGAATCGGTTAAAATTGTCAGAGACTTCCTCATGTGGTTTGTCAACGGTTGCTGCAGGGTTCGGGGTGGAAGTTTGTCCAGGATGTAATAGTTTATTTAAACCTGCCCACAACTTCTGGGGGTTGTTTTGATTTATTTGCTGTAGATTATAGTAATTTTTTTTTGTCTTGTAAAATGGATTTTTTTAGTATCATTTCTTGATTGCCTATATGTAATGTGATCTTGACGGTCTTTTGTGGTATGCCATAATGCCCATGCTTTGTTTCTAAGGGTCATTTTCAGTTTGGTCTCTTTGGAAAGCCGTTGTGCAGTTTTTGCCTTTGTTGTGATTGAGTGAACAGTCAAAGATCTCAAGGAATTTGGTGTTAAAGTTATACAACTGCTTCCTCTAAGGGGAGGTGCTTTAGAATTGACCATTTACATGAGTATAGTTCCTGTTGGAATTTGGCAGGGTTAAAGTTCTTTTTGTTTCTATCATTCTAAGTATGGGTTGATGGGGGTAAATGGCTTTATGCTTAATTATATAGATGATAAGGTGATCTCTTAAGACACAAGGGAGGGTCCCAGAGGTGTACAGTTGGGGTGACTTTTGATAAGTATCCAATCAAGTAAGCTTTCTTTTTGGTTAGGTTTACCTATCCTGGTAGGGGTGGTTATGATTTGCATAAATGCATGCAGGGTAACATGGGTGGTTGGCAATTCTGATGAACAGGTGTTCCAGTCTATGCTAAAATCTCTGAGTAGTATGGGTTTTTGGGGGTAGTTACATGATAGCCAGTGAAGGGTATCTTCAAGTGTAGATATATTATTTCCTGGGGGAATGTACATACAAATGATAATGATACATTTTTATTAAGTTGCAATTTAGTGGCAAGAATCTCTGAGTTATTAATCTGAGGTGGTTGTATAACATCAGTGGTGATATTTAACGCTGATTTACAGAGAACAGCTACCCCACCCCCCCTTCATGGAAGCACGATCTAGCCTGAGTATATTATACTCAGGTGGTAACACTTCATTATCTGTGTGTTAGGTTTTAACCAGGTTTAGGATAAACAGAATATCTCAGGGGAGTGGACAGCCAGTTGTGCATGTAGTTCATGTACCTTGTTGTTTATACTTCTGATGTTGAGGTGACAGGCCAGGAGAGAGTTAGTTGGCCTGTTAATTGTAGGTATATTGCTTGAGTTGCAAGAAGGGGGGGTAAGTTTATCATGAGTGGATGGGCCAGGGTTTGGGTGGATATCACCACCAGGTGTGAGATTGGGTTTAAACCTAGAGATTAATTTCAGAAATTTATTTATAAGCTTATGGTAGTGTTTAGATCTGGAGTTGATGTATCTGGGACTGGTAAGTTGACAGAGTGAGCAGGTTGAGGGTTTGGGCATAGTACTGTGTAATTGGTGAAAGGTGCAAGGACTTACAGCTGGGGTGATAGTGTGGCCTTTTGGATACTGACATCCAGTGAGAAACTGGTTTTCATACAACGTAAGGAGGTATGTGGCAAGCAAAAGGGGTAGTAGAGAGGCATATATCATTGTGTGTGATAGATTGTGTGAGTTATAGGAACTGTATTACCTGAGTAGTACAACAGCAGAGGATAAAGTGGTAGAATAAGAGGTAGTGGAATAGGGGTGGGAGAAATTAAAACAGATGTAAGCTGATAGGTTCTTGTAACATGGGGTGTGGCTTTATGATTATAAATCTAGTGATACTGGGGGTAGGCGGGAATTGGGGGCAGGGTGAGGTGTGGAGCGAGCCTGATCACAGCGAGCGGAGCAGGGCTTATCCAGGCTACATGGTTATTTAAGACTTCCTAAAGCCATAAGGTAAGTATATATAATTTTTGTGGGTGATTGCTATAGTTTAATTTAATTTTCAGGGTATTAAGGATAGAAACACTGAATTAGAGGGCATGCTGTAATTTAATTTAATTTTCAGGGTATTAAGAATAGAAACACTGAATTAGAGGGCATGGGGTAGACTACTGTTAACGTAGAATTAAGAGTAATCCAATTGTTATGGGGGGGACAAAGTTTAGGTGCTTTAGACCCAGAATGGCAAGTTACAATTAAAGTTGCTTAAGGTAATAACAATTAACCTTGTTGGTTTGTAGTGGGCTGGATGCAGTATAATATTCCCAGGCAGAGGTTTTGCAGGGTAGCGTCCTTTCAGGTTTTAATATGAGAGGAACTACCTTGCTGGTTTGTAGTTGGCTGGGTGCAGTATAATATTCACAGGCAGAGATTTTGTAGGGTAGCGTCATTTCAGGTTTTAATATGAGAGGAACTATCATGCTGGTTTGTAGTGGGCTGGATGCAGTATAATATTCCCAGGCAGAGGTTTTGCAGGGTAGCATCCTTTCAGGTTTTAATATGAGGGGAACTACCTAGAAATTAGAGTAAATTAAAGAAAGAATAAGTAGCTGGCTTAGGAAGCAATATTTCACTATTTACAGTCCCAGGGAGCAGGAATTACCGAGTACGTCGGTACCTTGAATAGAGTTCTGCTTTTGGGATATCAGGCAACAATAGTACTAATAGCACACACTTAGCCACTAAAACAGTGTTTTAATTAGGTTATTTCTTAGTTTAACACATGTACAATCCTATGAGGCTGGTTTTCACTCCAGTAGCAACAGGCTATGAAACAACAACTTATATTTTACAGAGTAGCTACCATTCGCATTAGTTACCATATATATGGTAAGCTACAAGCTCCGTGATCAATATAATATCTTCATTAAACAAAATGCAGCCTTAACATAACAAATCCTTGCTATGTTTAAGATACAATCTACAGACTACTCCTAACATAACAAATCCTTGATATGCTTTAAGATGCAATCTACAGACTACTCCTAGCATAACAAATCCTTGCTATGCTTTAAGATACAATCTACAGACTACTCCTAACATAAAAAATCCTTGCTCTGTTTTAAGATACAATCTACAGACTACTCCTAACATAACAAATCCTTGCTATGTTTAAGGTACAATCTACAGACTACTCCTAACATAACAAATTCTTGCTATGTTTAAGGTACAATCTACAGACTACTCCTAACATAACAAATCCTTGCTATGTTTAAGGTACAATCTACAGACTACTCCTAACATAACAAATCCTTGCTATGTTTAAGGTACAATCTACAGACTACTCCTAACATAACAAATCCTTGCTATGTTTAAGATACAATCTACAGACTTCTCCTAACATAACAAATCCTTGCTATGTTTAAGGTACAATCTACAGACTACTCCTAATATAACAAATCATTGCTATATTTAAGGTACAATCTGCAGACTACTCCTAATATAACAAATCCTTGCTATGTTTAAGGTACAATCTACAGACTACTCCTAACATAACAAATCCTTGCTATGCTTTAAGGTACGATCTACAGACTACTCCTAACATAACAAATCCTTGCTATGTTTAAGGTACAATCTACAGACTACTCCTAACATAACAAATCCTTGCTATGTTTAAGATACAATCTACAGACTTCTCCTAACATAACAAATCCTTGCTATGTTTAAGGTACAATCTACAGACTACTCCTAATATAACAAATCCTTGCTATGTTTAAGGTACAATCTACAGACTACTCCTAACATAACAAATCCTTGCTATGTTTAAGGTACAATCTACAGACTACTCCTAACATACCAAATCCTTGCTATGTTTAAGATACAATCTACAGACTTCTCCTAACATAACAAATCCTTGCTATGTTTAAGGTACAATCTGCAGACTACTCCTAATATAACAAATCCTTGCTATGTTTAAGGTACAATCTACAGACTACTCCTAACATAACAAATCCTTGCTATGCTTTAAGGTACAATCTACAGACTACTCCTAACATAACAAATCCTTGCTATGTTTAAGGTACAATCTACAGACTTCTCCTAACATAACAAATCCTTGCTATGTTTAAGATACAATCTACAGACTTCTCCTAACATAACAAATCCTTGCTATGTTTAAGGTACAATCTACAGACTACTCCTAATATAACAAATCCTTGCTATGTTTAAGGTACAATCTACAGACTACTCCTAACATAACAAATCCTTGCTATGTTTAAGATACAATCTACAGACTTCTCCTAACATAACAAATCCTTGCTATGTTTAATGTACAATCTACAGACTACTCCTAATATAACAAATCCTTGCTATGTTTAAGGTACAATCTACAGACTACTCCTAACATAACAAATCCTTGCTATGCTTTAAGGTACAATCTACAGACTACTCCCAACATAACAAATCCTTGCTATGTTTAAGGTACAATCTACAGACTACTCCTAACATAACAAATCCTTGCTATGTTTAAGATACAATCCACAGACTTCTCCTAACATAACAAATCCTTGCTATGTTTAAGGTACAATCTACAGACTACTCCTAATATAACAAATCCTTGCTATGTTTAAGGTACAATCTACAGACTACTCCTAACATAACAAATCCTTGCTATGTTTAAGATACAATCTACAGACTACTCCTAACATAACAAATCCTTGCTATGCTTTAAGGTACAATCTACAGACTACTCCTAACATAACAAATCCTTGCTATGTTTAAGGTACAATCTACAGACTACTCCTAACATAACAAATCCTTGCTATGTTTAAGATACAATCTACAGACTACTCCTAACATAACAAATTCTTGCTATGCTTTAAGATACAATCTACAGACTACTCCTACTGTCTTTTAAGCAGGCAAGTATAACACAGAGTAAGCAAATTCAGTGAAAAGGCACAGAGCTTGTTAGATAACTATTTAAAATATGCTACACTTAACATTCAATGTACTGGCTACTCCACTCTTTTTTAAGCAAACAAGGTACACACAGGGTAAGCAAAATTCAGTAATGAGGTGCAGTACTTGTTATTTAACTAGTGCTAGTTGGCTATAGACTCATGCACTTCTTGTTTAAGTAAATAAGACATAGCAGAGTGAAAGCAGTTCTAAATGCAGTTCTAAACACACAAGTTCACTGTCGTTTAACAAAAATAAGGACAGACAGGGAATTAATATAATAGCGGTGCCTAGCTAATGACATTTCATCCTTTTACCCAGAAGTGGCTTTGTACAGAGACACAATCTATAACAAAAATACCCAACTTAAACAAATAACATACCATGTGGGGGAGAAAGCCGCCAACTGGGTCTAGTAGCACCGGGTGTTTGAAAATGGCAGTTTCAGTAGATAGATTTGAAACCTTCCATACATAGCTATGCAGGGGAGGAGTTAAGGCTTATCTAGACTACAAGATTAGTTAAGGCTTCCTAAAGCTATAAGGTAAGTATATATAAATTTTGTGGGTGATTGCTGTACTTTAATTTAATTTTCAGGATGTTAAGGATAAAAACACTGAATTAGAGGGCATGGGGTAGACTAAGTCTTAACTCAGAATTAGGAGTAAGCCAATTGTTCTGGGGGGACAAACTTTAGGTGCTTTAGACCCAGAACGGCAAGTTACAATTAAAGTTGCTTAAGGTAATAACAATTAACCTTGTTGATTTGTAGTGGGCTGGATGCAGTATAATATTCCCAGGCAGAGGTTTTGGAGGGTAGTGTCCTTTTAGGTTTTAATATGAGAGGAACTACCTTGTTGGTTTGTAGTTGTCTGGATGCAGTATAATATTCCCAGGCAGATGTTTTGTAGGGTAGTGTTCTTTTAGGTTTTAATATGAGAGGAACTATCTTGTTGGTTTGTAGTGGGCTAGATGCAGTATAATATTCCCAGGCAGAGGTTTTGCAGGGTAGCGTCCTTTCAGGTTTTAATATGAGGGGAACTACCTTGTTGGCTTGTAGTGGGCAGGATGCAGTATAATATTCCCAGGCAGAGGTTTTGCAGGGTAGTGTCCTTTCATGATTTAACTACCTTTTTGGCTTGTAGTGGGCTGGATGCAGTACAATATTCCCAGGCAGAGGTTTTGCAGGGTAGTGTCCTTTCAGGTTTTAATATGAGGGGAACTACCATGTGGGGGAGAAAGCTGCCAACTGGGTCTAGTAGCACCGAGCATTTGAAAATTAAGGGTCTGAAATCCATTTGCAAGTAAGCTATTTAGTACCATGCTTAATGGCATGAATTAAAACAATTCTTGTCTTATATAACAAGTATTTAAAATAGCCTTTCACAGGTTTCCAGTGTCTGCATATCCTGATGAGCAGAGGTAGTCTATTTGAATGCTAAAAGATATACTCTGGAAAGCAAATAATAGGAGGTTTTAGTTTTAATTACTTATTCATTCATTTATTATATATATCAGAAAAATAAACCACCAGAGATGAATAAGAGATCTATTTCCTGTTTAACGCTGACAGGGAAGAAAAGCAAACCACTAGCAAATTACTTTGTTGGACCTCGTAATTTAAACTTGGTTTGTGCTTAATTTAACAGTACATGCAGTAATGTGTTTGGCATTGTATTATGTTACTGCAGCTGCCAATCATTAGCGGACCGGAGTTCCGCTGTGGCAACCCCTAACCGGGAAAAGCCGAAAGATACAACAACAACAACAGCAACAACATTATGTTACTGCAGCATTATAATTAGTCTTACAGGAAGTGAATAAATTTACAGTATCAGGATTAAGCAGTAAAACACAGAGATTTATTAATGCTTTTAATCAGATCTGGCAAAATTAATTTTTGCACTGATTAACTTCATTGGAATGTTTGAAGTCATTTATTTTTATGAGTCTGTTTTATTAAAAATGGAACATATGACAATTTAGATACAAAACATTGCTAATTCTTCATTTAAGATTGTTAAGTACCCTGAACAACATAATATTACATTTACACCTGAACCAGATTTGCTTTATAACTTATTTTAATAATGTATTGTATAAGTTTACATGACACTGCTTTGAGGTATATCAGAAGTTCCAGACTCTATGGTGAGACTCCCAAAACTCTGAATGATTAAAAGTGATCTTGTAAATAAAACAATGAAATGTAAAATGTACTTGTACCCATTAAAATCATTTTTGCAAGGTGGAAGCCACCCCTGCAACCCCTGAATGGGGAAGAGTTTATAATGAATAATTGCCTATGAGTTTGAATGAAACACAAAGCATCAAACAAACTTATTGGTGATTACCATTAATCACAACTAAATTCAATGAAAAAGTAATTGTAAATGTAAACCAATAGATTTTATTGGTGATTTTAATTGGAGAGACCTCAAAGGTTTCTAACACAGAAGATTAATGGACTCCAGCACATGCCATACACAGACTGACTGAAGTCCCTGTCACCTTACTCCATATTGTATAGACTTCTTAGGGGAGAGTTATACCTGGCTTACAGAGCAGCCTCAGACCCTAAACTAATGAACTTGCTGCACATTCATAAATCAAACAGGACTAGAGCTACCTGTTCCAGGGACCTAAATATGGCCTGCAACTTCAATAGGATGTGCTGGAGGGACAGATTTGTCTTCCAGTGACTGCCACGTCTTTGGAATAGGCTGCTATTTCATGTGAAACAGAGCACCTCTATGACACTGTTCAAAAGGAATCTAGATGAGTCAATGGGGTACCATAAATTCATACTAGGGATAGCGCCCGCAACCCTCCTGGACATGGGTAGTCATTAATAAATACAGTCCTTGGTATTGACTAGAGTATCTATGGTATTATATTGGGATGAAATGGCCAGTCTTGTAATGATTTCTGGGTTGTTAGCCTATTAACTCCCTATGATCTCATGATTACAAAAAGAAAAACAACTTTTTTGTGGGGGCCACACTCCTTGACATGGGAGCACTGTTCCCACACCTGCAAAAGTTAAATATACTAACTCCATGGTTACACAAACATAAAGAAGAAGGAAAAGCCCAGGAATTCTGTAACAGTCAATATGATGAACTTCGAGTCTTACATAATTCAACCAACTGTATCACCTAAGAAAAATACCACAATGAAATGCATGCAGTGACAACTCATGTAACACTCTCGGGGAACTACAATCTCTTACACTCCTATTAGTTACATCTCTTTAGTCCAAGATTACTGTACCTCAGAGAAGGGCTAATTTTCTGAGATACATCAGTTTCAGACTATATATTTCCCCATGTGCTCATAGGTTCATAGATTAGTAATAGGCTAACCACCCCTTTGGGCAATTTTAAGTATAGCCAGTTACACGATGTGAGAATCAAACCCTGCAACTTGTGTTTGTAAGGTAAACACCTTAACCATTATGCCAACAATGACGTGTAAAACTTACTGTTAGACATTAAAATTCATCAAAGGTTTAGTACTTCCAGTACTGGGGTCTGTTGAGTCCATGTAATGAAACATTTCCCCTTTTTGATACAAGAAATATGAGTACAAAGGTTGTTTTCTGTCTATAACAAAATGCACAGAAGTTATATTTTTGTTAGAAAGAGTAGGCATTTCTTTTTCAACGTGTTTGCTTATGTTCTCTTTAGTCAGGCTGAGCATAGGTTATATTTTCTTATGACAAGACCTGATAATATTCATTTTTTCAGAAATATTATGGTGAATACAAAATATAAACCTTAAGCCACTGGTTTGGGAGATTTAATGCAAACACTTTGGTGTATTGTTCTTATTTTTGTAGTCATAAATGGGTATTTGGAAGCATTCCAAATGCTGAGATGCAGTGCTAAACATCAAAAATGCATTCCAGTACTGCTTAGGTATATAGCAGGGCTGACATAGCACTGGCATCACAAGAAAATGGCTGCATAATAAATTAGAGAAGTCATATGACAACTTGCAGTGGTGATGTGGCTATGCTATGAGTGGTCACATGACAAGAATCATCTAATGGCATGTCCAAGACTATGCAGTTAAAGCCTCATAGCAACAACTTATCCACTATGAGCAGGACACAGAGGATCAATGAAGCAAAAGCTCGGTTCATTATGTAAATGTGAAGGGAAGGTACAATTGTAAAGGCAGAAAACATGAAATACAAAAAGGGGAATGTGCAGGGATAATCTTAACGAAAGATACGTTGTGGAAAGAAAGGCATTTTTTTGGATAGATACCCATTTTATGTTTTATAAGAAAAAGGGTAGATGGAGGAAGTAAGACAGAGTATGTTAGGGAAGGAAAGAGGATATACAGATGATGTTAGGGGCCAACAAACAAACAAATAAATACACAAACAAACAAGTAAAGTAACAGACAAACATAAACTGTAGACATGGGCAGACAAGAGCAGTTTGGACACAAAAGGTGGACACAATAGTGAAGGGTCACAGTCATACAGAGGGGAAAATGGTGACAGGGATGTCTGCTTCACAAACAGGGTATATGGAAAGGCACATAATGAAGGGGGACATCAGGGTAGCGGATAGGGTGGGTTACAGTGGACCTAAGTGGCTGAGAAGAGATACCCTAAGGCATTACTCACCTCTGCGGCTGACATCTTGTGGGAAGCTCTGCTTACAGATGCCTAATGGTCAGGGTGGGCTGGTCACATGACTCAATCAACTGCACTCACAGGTACTCCATGTGATCCCAGTGCTAGAGCCCAGGATACCTGAGACATGACTAGTTACTGCACCTGATGCTAGGTGACTAAGATAGATCACACTGTCAGAAGAGTAACATCTGCCTCACTTTAAAGGAGCCAGCAAGACCAGCCAGCAAACCTTCATGCCACCTTCAACAAGGAGGCCTTCAACCCCCTGTTCAGAGGCCAGCCTTACTACTGCTGGTGAGCCAGTACCAGGTACATCAGCTGGAGCAGATATAGGTACTGACTGTCCCTCCATATCCTGTACTACACGTGGACCCACAGAGGGATGAGAAGAAGAAAACAGAAAGTAAGTAGAGAACATTAGTATACATTGTTACAAAAAGAATTGTAATTGTACAGTCATGGGTATAGTGTACATACTCACCACCTAGACTGCCTGTCAGACCTCCAGACAAAGGCCTACCTGTTAATTTCTTTCTGTTGTGTGTGTGCGCGTGTGTGTGTGTGTGTGTGTGTGTGTGTGTGTGTGTGTGTATGTGTATATACATAGTAGATTGGGGCAGAACTGCTACAAGTCACTCCAGCAATGCCTGCACCATGCTCTAGAGTGGGTGATGCTAGGTACAGGCTGTTGTCAGGCAGCTACTTGGTATAATAAGCCATCATCCTACCTCTCAACTTTCCAGAATTTTGCCTCATAATTTTGGTCTGTTATTCATAAAAAGTGTGGTTTTCTAACAAATCAGGATTGAAACAATTAAAGCATATTGTCACATCCGCATGACTTACCTTTTGCACCAAATCAAGTGGTGCTTAATGAGCTGATCAGGCCTTTTAGCCATCAGGAAACTTTTGTGTTTTATTAAGGAGGAATAATCCTCATTAAATCCCTTTTCCATGCACTGATGCCACTGGGATTAAGTCTGATCTTTAACCTCAGTGATATCAGTTCAGGTAAAACATGAAATGCATCCATAGAGTTTAATGGACAAAGGCTGTCCATGCACAGAGATGCTTCCATTAAACTCATAATCTATTATTCTAGCAACTTTTAAGTAAGAGCAATATTTAAAATATGCCCTAATTTTGGCCCTCTGTTTCCCCCCATTATTACTGACTTTATCCAGATTTCCTGCACTAACAAGTGTTGCAATTCAATACCGCAGTTCTCGACCTTCACATCCAAATTGTGGAACACTGTCTGTCATAACGTGGAACAAATGGGCGAACTACTTCAATTAGAAGGCTGAAATATAGTTAAAAACCATTACTTTAAATGTACAAAGCATTTTTTGGTATATTAATATGATTTAGTATTATTTAACATTGATATTTGTTAAAAATCCTTAATGCTTAGTGTGTGACAGACCTTTCATTCAGTGTTGGGCAGCATGGAATCTGCAAATTTTAAGACTCAAAAAGAGGAATATTCATTGTAATGAGGTTCATTTGAGAGGTATTATGTAAACTCCTCCACATGCTACAGCATTATATCAAGGAATCAGTGCAGGTTTGTGATGCTGATACCTTTAAAACTTGTAATGTGTACCCTGCTGGATGTTGAATGCTCCACATAGAAAGAATAGTTGATGCTACACAAACCTTTTTTTTCCTCAATTATTTTTTTATTTTCAATTAAAATAACATTTACATAATATTTTTAAATATCATTTTAAACAACTATATACAATATTTACAATCACCTGACATTCAATTATATACACTGTATGTTATTAAATATAGAATTAACAGATCAGTTATCAGAGATACAATATTGATTATTGCAGAGTGTCCAACAAAGATATAACTTTCTTCCAAGGATTATTTGCCAATGGCCTGGGATAGATTCGTAGTTCTTTGATTTTTATTTCTATCAATGCAGTTGTCTTCAGTAAAGTGTAGAATTCTTCCAAGGTCGGGGGTGTATTTGAATTCCACCTTCTGGTTACGCATTTCCTAGATATAGCAAGTATTGTCCATAACAAATGCGTATTTGTCTTATTCAGGTAGGGACCTTCATTTAAATTTAGTGTTATCAATATTTTAGTTAAGGTAAAGGGTTTATTAAATAAAGCTTGTATAAAATGATTGATTCCATTCCAATATGATTTAATTTTTTTACATTCATAAAAAAAAATGAATCCAGTCTGCTTTATTTGACTTTTCACACCTTCAGCAAAAAACATTTTTAGTAGTACTGATCTTTTTAATTCTATCTGGTGTTAGAAATGCTCTATGTAAGTATTTCCAGTTATATATTTTCCAGTACTGTGTGTTAGAGGTGTAATTAACTGATAGTAAGATGTTACTTTTAATTTTTTCTGTTAACTGCAATGACTAACCTTTTGTTAAGAACTGCCAGTATGATGGTTTGGGAATTGTTTTATATGTTATTAACTCTTTATATAGATTTGACATGGAATTTTTCTTTTCACAACTATTATATATAAATTCATACAGAAAACTTATTAGATTTGGAATATCTTTAAATGAGGAATTATTAATTAATCTGCATAAATCTTGAGTGTACATTAGAATGCTTTGTAAGGTTAACCAGTCCTGTGTTGGAATATTGTAAGCAGTTTTTATCATATGTATATCTAAAACATTTAATTTATTTACACATTGAAACAAGCATAAGAATCCATTTTGTTCCCAGGAGGTTATTGTTTCCCTATATATTTTGTGAGGAAAGTTCTTAGTGATGGTAAATGGGGTTAAAAGGTCAAACCAAAGTTTTAGATCTATGTTTGCATTGATAAGTTTCCCAAAGGAACTGATGTAATGATTAATCAGTGTTGTTTTAGAAGGTTTTGTTATATTATAGTGTATACTTATGCATAGTATGTACCAGGGTTTGTTTGATTTGTTTACTATTAAATTTTTTTTAACAGATTAAATTCATTTGTTAATAAAGCCGTTGTTAATTCTTTCCAGTTGGCAAAATAATTTGGGTTTATCCAGTCTATTGTAGTTTTAAGCACAGATGCTTTTATATATGTTTCTATTTCTGGGAAATTCAATCCTTCTTGTTTCCAGGGTCTCATGTGATGAGTTAGAGCTACTCTGTTCTTTTTGGGATACCATAAAAATTTTATTAAACATGAGTTTATTTCTTTAAGAATGCATCTTTCAGGAATTAACTGTATTGCTAATGCTACATATAGTATTTTTGGCAATAAGACCATTTTTATTAATTGCAATCTGTCTTCAAAAGTTGATATAATTTTGTTCCACTTTTCTATATATATTTTTATTGTTTCAATAATGTTTTTATAATTTATTAATATTGTTTCGTTTATATTTTTGCATAACACTATTCCTAAATAATTTAGCATAAGTTCTTGTTTTCCTATCATGGATTTATCTGTAACTTGTAGGTCTTTTTTTCTTATTTAAAAATAGAAATTTTGATTTTGATCTATTAAAGTGTGGACCTGAAATCTTATAAAATTTCTCCATTATTTCTTCTAGCTCTCCTAATGACTCTCTGGAGTTTGATAGGGTTAATAAAATATCATCAGCATAAAGCATTATTTTAGACATGTATTGGCCATAGACTAATATTCCTTTTATTCTTGGATTATTGTGTATTATTTCTGCAAGTATTTCTATAGCCAAAGCAAATAAAATAGGAGAAATGGGGCATTCTTGTTTAGTACCTTTCATTATATGGATAGATTCTGAGGTGAAAGGACCTAATTTAATGTAGGCTAAGTTATTAATATATATGTTTTTAGTAATAAGATGAAGGGAGGAGGAAATTCAAAAAATGCTAAAGTTTTAAATAGATATTCCCAGTTGAGGGAATCAAAGTTTTTTCTATGTCTAATCCAATTACAAGTGTTTCTTTATCTTCTTTATTCACATAATCTATATGAGTAAGTATCCTTTTAATATCATCATGTGTGTGTCTGTTATATAAAAATCCAGTTTGATCATTATTAATTGTCTTTGAAAGTGGGATTTTCATTCTGTTAGCCAGGATTGACATGAATATTTTGTAATCATTATTCAGTAATGCTATAGGTCTGTATGAGGTGCAAAGGTCTGATGGTTTATTATCTTTTAGAATTGGTGTTATGAGAGAATATTTCCATGAGGGTGGTATTTTTGCTTCTGACTGGACTTCTAGCAAAGTTTTATGAAAAAGTGAGATTACTGTTAAAGGGAAGAGTTTGTAAATTTCTGTAATTATACCATCTATCCCTGGAGCTTTGTTAGATTTACTTTATTTTATCTTGTCAACAATTTGTTTGTAGAATATATGTTTTTGTAGGTCTAGTTTTAAGTTTTTGGGAATTTTTTTTATATTGATAAGGTTTGTATCTAAGTTTATTTGGTTGGTATCTAAATCTTCTTTTTTGAAGTGTTCCATATAATGGAACCAAAATGCTTCAAGGATGTGTCCTATGTGTGATACTTTTTTCCTTTCCTTTTCATGATATATACTACCAATGTTATTTGCTTTAGATTGTATTTTAATTCTTGTAGATAAGTTATGTAGATATCTGGGGGAGGTGGCTAATGAGTTTATTTTTAATTTTTCCAAGGGTAGACAAGTTTTGTGTGTTAGAATTTCATTATATTTTTTTATTTAACTCCTTTATTTCTTTTTTGACTTTTGGACAATTCTGAATTTTTTTTAGATTTTGCTGTCAAGAGTCTGGTTTGCAAGTCTAATGATTTAGTTTCCCGCTTTCTAACTTTGTTTATGTACCAGCTAAGGATCTTACCAAATAAATATGCTTTTAATGAGTCCCAAACCATGACTCTACTGATTTCTGTTGTATTATTAATTTCAAGAAATAATTGCAGTTCTGACAACATCCAGGGTCTGAATTCTTTAATTTTCGTGATATATGATGGAATTCTAGTTGAGAGGATTAAAGGTTTAAACCCTATTTGGAGCTTCATTATCAGAGAGTCATGATCTAAAAAGGGGCATGGAACTATTGAGAAGTTGAGGATTTTTGTTTGTAAATCTTGAACTATGAATAATTTGTCTATTCTGGTTTGTGTGCCAAATCTATGGTCTTTATAGGAAAATAATAAGGATTTATCATCTTTTACTTTAAAAGTGTCTATTAAATGAAATGAATCAATCCATCTTTTTAAGGATTTTGAAATAGTTGCTGTGCAAAAAAAACTTCTTGGTGGTTTCAGAAGCTTCTAAGGTATAATTAAAGTCTCCTCATAGTATAAGATTTCCTTTATAATTGTTGGAAATAAAATCTAGGTGTTTTTTAACCATTCCTGCTCCAATTCCTGGGAACCTATATAGATTAGCTAAGGTCCATATTCTGTTATTAAATTTAATTATAACAAATGCTAGTAGACCTTCTTTGTCTTCATATTTATAAATAACTTTTGGAGTGATTATGTTTTTCTCCCAGAGGATTGATACTCCTTTTGTCTTTGTTCTATAAGAGGATTGAGCTAAGACTGTATAGTCCTTAGGGTTCCAAATAAAGCTGTCATTAGCATTAAAATGCATTTCCTGGAGAAATACTACTTGTGCCTTATTTAGATTTAAATATTTTACTAAGTTTGATCTTTTATTTGCATTATTTAAGCCATTAGTTTTTAATGATAAGAATGTTAAATCCATTTCAAGTTATTGTTGGAAGAAACTTTTTGTTTCTTTTTTTTATTTTGATTATAGTAGTTATACCATATTCTCTGATAACACTGAATGTTATTTTTATGTGTGTAAACTTGGGGGTGTAATTTAATGTTCTTTCTTCTTTAAATACAAGTAGGGTAAAATTCTGGTCAGGCTTTAAAAAAGTACTTCTATAAAACATTAATTCTAAAGTATCAAATACAAGTAAATATGAATTTCCCATTAAACATGGAATGAAAGTCATTCCTAATCCAATAGATAAAGATAGCTCTATTGGATTATCACTCATACCTTTAACCAACAATATAAGCTGAGCTCCATATATTAAATTATTATATGGAGAATTTTCTTAAAATAGATATGAAATTCTATTATTCTATTATTGTTCTATAATATTTTATATATCAGGACGGAATGTTAGTAGTGTAAACAATTATTATGTTGACTTAGAAAATATCCAGTATTTAGTTACCCTTAAGAGATCCCAAACATGTCAGATATGTAATTTTGGATAATTTAAATGCAACAGAGGAGCATGCACTAAATAAGCCAACAACAAATAGATTATTACTAAAATAATTTGACTAAAAGTACTCTGCAGGAGACAATGAGTTATTACCAATGAAATAAGAATTTACTGTAGGTGTACTGTTTCCTTTTACTTTTCCACTCTTCAGCTCACCACCTTCAACTTACACTTCTTAAAAGACATGACTTATCAGTGGTATCCTGACTCAGAGTAGAGGTGCCCTACATTCTAGTGTGCAGTGCTTTTACATATTTATAGATTTATGAAGCAGAGTCTAAGAATGAACTATAATCACCCTAACAATTTCCATCCTGCATAGGGCACCTCCTGCTTCCAGAATGGGTACTCACATCAGGTCTAGAATGAATGTGAAGGTACTTATATGGTAATTAAGACTTACCTTAGGTAAGTATTAATCAAATAGCATTTAGAGCATCTTAAAGAGTTCTCAGGGCAGTTAGAATACTCTTAAGACTCTCATCCCTTGACCAAAAACAGAGATTTCCCTTCCCTTTCTTTTCCTTGTTTTAAATCAGTACTAATAAAAGAAATTCAACAAACATAGGTAAACAGAAATAACATTCTGTAGTCCGTCTTGTACATGACTCGCAATCCATTAAACAAGTCAGTGACTAACATCACTTTAGTAAACATTATAAAGACAAATTAGAAATAATTTCCTAGCTCTTTAAATTTTATGATAAAGCAAAAAGTTAACAATAAGCTATTTTAACTACAAGTATAAAGCATTTCAATTTTTCCTTGCATGTATACATTTCTACTTATATTGTAGTATCAATAGCTGTCTTTGAAATCTGTACAATACTTCACTTCTTCAAATCATTCCTTTTTCATTTCAGGTTTTGTTTTGTCAAAATGACAACAATATTTCAAGGGCACAATTACTATTTAGACTGATGTTTCAAATAAATAACTTGTCAGTTGCCAATTGAGTTAGTTTAGAATGTATGGTTAGTGCAAATATAGCATGTTGCAAAAATAATATGTATTTTTTTGTGTGCTCTAGAGACTGTCATATGCAGGTGTAACATATATAGAGCAGATAGCTTATGGATTCAGGTTGTTAAAGTAAATTATACTTATTAATCAGGCAGTTTCATTTAAGTTCACAAGTAATGTGGGGACATTTCAGTTGAGTTTCCAGGAATGTGTAGTCCAATGTGAGTAAATGAGTCCACTTTTCCTCATAAACATATGTCACAATTCATTAAACTAAGCAGAGTCTAACATCTGTCTAATAAACATTATAAAGACAAGAATAGTAATTTCCTAGCTCTTCAAACTATCTGATATCGCAAAATGTTGACAGTAAGATATTTTAACTGGAAGACTAAAACATTTCAATACTTCCTTGTGAATATATATATTTACTTTTACTGTAGTGTCAAGAACTGCCTTTGAAATCTATGCATTATTTCACTTCTTTCAAGTTATTCATTTTACAGTTCACATTATATTTTATCAAAATGTCAATAGCATTTCAAGGGTACATTTAATATTTAAACTGATATTTTAAATGAATAGCGATCAGTTACCAAGCAAGTTTGTACAGAGTGTGAGGTAACTGCAAAGGGTAATATGTTGCAAAAAGTAATATGAATCTTTTCATATGCTGTAGAGACTGACAATTTTAAGTAAAATATAAAATGAAACTTTTACAGTGCAGACAGCTTGTGGAATCAGCATGTTAAACTGAGTAATACTTTTTAATCAAGCAGCTACATTTCAGTGCACATGTAATTTGGGAAAGTAACATATAAAATGAAACTTTTACAGTGCAGACAGCTTGTGAAATCAGCATGTTAAAGTGAGTAATACTTTTTAATCAAGCAGCTACATTTAAGTGCACATGTAGTTTGGGAACATTTCAGTTGTGTTTCCAGGAATATGTAATCCTATGAGGATAAATCATAAAATATTTACAAATAATCCTGTTATGTATTTATTTTACCTTGCTTAGGTTGTTTTTCATTTTAATAAGTAAACAAAATTACTTTTTCTTATTATTTGTTATCTGTGAGGCTAAATGCACTTCGCAGGTTCACAGTGTCCTTAGAAGCTGCAGCAATTGTTTACTGTTGCTATGGCAATGCAAATAGACTGTGAAAAAGAAGTTATGTACCTACCATAACATTCCATGTTAGTTGTCTTCATCTCGCCTTCTTCTTGCTGGTTGGGATCAGAGCCGATCCTCGGCTCCGACTCGGCCATCTTCTATAGCTCGAGAGCTGTTTACTGGCTCGAGGCTACCCCTTATCCCATGATGCCTAGTGCTAGCTACCCAGATCTCATTTGTAATAGCTAACCCAGACTCAACTAGAGAAACAATCTGCCCAAGAACAGGTTGAACATACCTATCATACTCTATAAGTCAGCAGAGGAAACAAACCAGAGAATACTCAGCCAGTGAAAACAAAAACTCCTCTCGATCCAATAGGACAGGGGGACAGACGCTGGGACGCACGAAGAGGTGAGATGAAGACAACTAACATGGAACGTTACGGTGGGTACATAACTTCTTTATGTTAAGTTGTCTATCTCGCCTTCGTTCTTGCTGGTTGGGACAGCGTCCCTAGCACCTACAATCCTAGGCGGCTCATTGGAACAGACTCTTCAGAACAGTGGAACTAAATTCAGCTCTGCTCCTGGAGACCATATCTAGTTTGTAATGAGAAATAAAATTATGAGGATTTGCCCACGTGGCAGCTGCACAAATAGAATCCATGGGCAACCTAGATTGGAAGGCTACAGAGGTGGCCAAAGCCCTAGTAGAATGACCTGTCGGTTTGATAGGCAAGTCTTTGTTTCTCAATTGATAAATGAAGGTAATAATATGAGACAACCACCTGGATAAGGTCACTTTGGAAACTGGGAGACCTTGTTTGCCTAGAGCATAGGAAAGGAATAGTTGGTCTGACTTCCTTGTATCCTTGGTCCTATGCAAGTAAAAATGCAGTTGTCTATGAACGTCCAATTTGTGTAATTTGTATTCTGCCTTGTTGGTGTGGTTAGGGAAAAACACAGGAAGGTCTATAGATTGGGTCAAATTATTTTCTGAGCAGACTTTCGGAAGGAAAGATGGATTAGTCCTCAGAGCAACCCTATCCTTATGAAAAACCAAGTATGGAGGACGAACACATAGAGCCTGAATTTCAGAGACTCATCTGGCTGATGTAATAGCTACCAGAAAGAGTGTTTTCCAAGACAGGAATTTAATTGAACAGGACACTGCAGGTTCAAAGGGGGGCATAATTAAAGAGGTTAGTACCAAATTAAGGTCCCAAGGAGGAGGGGGATCTCTCACTGGAGGTCTAAGGAAAGAATCCCTCTTAGAAAGGCTTTACAGAGCTTATGAGACATAATGTTTGAATTAGACAGCCCAACATGAAAGTTAGAAATGGCCGCCAATTGAACTCTGATTGTAGCAGAAGCGGACCCAGAATGAAAGAGTTGTGCAAGGAACTCCAAAATTTCGTGGACTGGGGCTGAAAAGGATCTATGTTCCTAGCCTCTGCCCAACAAGAAAAACGTTTCCATTTACTAGCATAAGTTTTTCTGGTCATGGTCTTGTGAGAGGACACAATAATCTCACGCACGGCCGGGGAAATGCTGGGAATCCTTGCTAGGGTTGGAATTGGAGCAACCAAGCTGTGAGCTTGAGTGTTTGAAGGGATTGATGCAACCCGCCTGATTGGTGAATCAGCAGGTCTGGAATGGGATCCAGAGTCCAGGGCTGCTTGAGAAGGTAATGATGCAGGAACGGAAACCATATCTGTCGAGGCCAGTAGGGGGCAATGAGGATCATATTCCAACCCAATGATATAGCTTTCTGTATGAGCTTCGGTATAAGGGGAAATGGAGGGAAGGCATAAAGGAGTCCCTGAGGCCAATCGTGGACTAGAACATCTCTGGGAGAGTGACCTGGAAGCGGAAGAATGGAGAAGTAGTTGCTGCATTTGCTGTTGAAGGGGATGGCAAAAAGATCGCAGCAAGGCTGTCCCCATTTGCGGAAGATCAGATCTGCAACTACCTGATTCAGAGACCACTCATGAGGCATGAGAATAGCTCTGCTGAGCCTGTCCACTATGACGTTGGACCTCCCAGGGATGTGCATTGCAATCAGAAATCGTTGGGAGGAAATCGCCCACTGCCAGAGTCTGAGTGTTTCTCAACATAGGGGATGGAACCTGGTTCCACCCTGCTAGTTGATGTACCACACCACTGACATGTTGTCCGTTTGAATTGCCATGGTCCCAGAAGGAAGAGAGTTCTGAAGAGCATGCAACGCTAGGAGCACAGCTCTCATTTCTAGGACATTTATATGCAGATGGTACTCGTGAGGCTGCCAAGTGCCTTGGACTGTCCTGCCCTGATAATGCCCCCCACCATATCAGAGAGGCGTCTGTGGTCACTGTGGCCACCAGAGGGGGCTGAATAAAGGGTCTGCCCTGAGACACTACTGGGGAGACCATCCACCAGGAAAGGTGCCTTTTGCATGTTTCTGTAATCATGATCATGTGAGACATGGGCAGCTGTTGGAAAGACCATTGTGTGAACAGAAGCCACTGAAGGATTCTCATCTGAAAGCGGGCCAGAGGGATTCGAAGAATTGCCACAGTTTTAAGGACGAACCTGACTTGGAACCTTTTGCTCTGCATTAGAATTTGAACTTGCTGACGAATTGTAGACACCCTGTCTGGCGGCAGCCTTGCGGACATGTTCCTTGTGTCTAAGTCTGCTCCTATATAGGTAATAGATTGACAGGGCAACAAGGCAGATTTTACGAAGTTTATTGTGATGCCCAGCTGGGAGCAGATTGTGACTGTGTAGTCCCTGGCTTGAAGAAGTTGATGCCTGGTAGTAGCAGTGAGGAGCCAGTCATCTAGATACGGAAACACCTGGAATCCTTGATGTCTCAGGTGAACCGTGACCACTGCCATACACTTGGTAAACACCCTGGGAGCTGTGGTGAGACCAAAGGGCTGATCTCTGAACTGGTATTGACTGGCTCCCAGCCGGAAGCGAAGGAATCTCCTGGAACACCTGTCCATTTTGATGTGATAGCACGCATCCTGAAGATCTATAGAGCACATCCAGTTGTCCTGACCCAAAAAGGGTAGAATGGACTGTAGCGTGACCATCCGAAACTTTGTTCTTTGAACAGACTTGTTCAGTCTGCTGAGATCCAGAATCGATCTCCAGTCCCCTGTCTTTTTTGGTACCAAAAAGAACCTTGAGTAAGTTCCGGATCCATGTTGGTCTGCCGGGACTTCCTGGATGACTCTTTTTTTCTAGCAGTCTTGAAACTTCTATGACTGCTTGGTCCCTCAGATTGGGTGGAACATCTGGAAGGGATTTGCTCGATGGTAAGGGGGGTTGAGAGAAGGATATTTTGTAACCTCCGGATATAATTGACCCTACTCATCTGTCTTGTGTTAAATTTAGCCAGGCTTTTGGGTACAGTGAAAGTCTTCCCCTGACTGCCTCCAGAGGCGGACAGCCGGGCAACCCTTCAGGGATGCTGAAAGGGCTTCTCAGAGAAAGATTCTCTGTTGCCCTGGTTCTGCGGACCCCCTCTGCCACGAGGGCAGCATCTATTGTTGTTATTTCCCCCTCTGCCCCTGGAGGAAAAATCACTACGTGTGTCAGGCAAGGCTCCCTGGGATTTTCGGAACCAGATTTTACCACTCTTCTGACCTTTGGGGTATGGTCTGGAAGGAGTGGAAAAATGGACTCCCACGGCAGACAGAGTCTTGCCTTCTTGCTCACACCTAGTCAAAGTGTCCTTCACCTGTGGTCCAAAAAGAAAGGAACCATCAAAGGGGGTGTTGGTGAATGATGCTCTAAAGGGTTCCGCAAAATTACACAGCCACATCCAGGTATGTCTCCTCAGGGCAACACCCGTACCTGCGGCTCTACTCGCACCATCGGCTGCAAAGGAAATGAGCCTCATGGAGGAGTTGACTACAGAATTAAGGGTCGCCAGCTGGGAAGCCACTTTGGCTTGAGCCCCCTCAGCTGATGGATCTTGAAGGGTATCTCCAAGCTCTTTAAGGAGATCCCTCTTAAGCTAGGTAAAATGGCATAAATAGTTAAGTGACCTCATGGAAATGTCGCTGAAGCAAACATTCGCTTCCCATATCTGTCCATGGTCCTAGACTCCTTGTTAGGAGGATGGACAGATGAAGAAGTTTCCGCTAACTCCTTTTTTGTGGCTGCTGCTACCACCATGGCATCAACAGGAACACCTTTCAAAAGGAATTGCTTGTCCTGGGGTGCTGGGGGACTCTATGCTCCAGACCAGAAGTGTATCCCTCACTGGTAAGATCAGACCATAAACTGATCTCACTGGATATTCACATCCCGACCCCACCCCCTGCCCAGAAAAACACAGTGAAAAACTTCTCTAAAGCAAATTTCACACTCCTCAAAACCGAGCTGGAATCCTTCAAAGCCCCCGGGCCTGTGGAAAATACGGCCCAGACCACAGAATCCTTTATAAATGCATTCTATGAACACCTTCAGGAATGCATGGATCATGCAATCCCAAATAAAACCAAGACCCAATCCTCCAAAGGCAGATGACCTGTCTGGTGGACCCCAGCCATAAACAAACTATACAATAGAAGGAGGAAGCTACTACATGATAGAGCAAAATCCCAAAAAGGGAAGGCATCTCTGATCAGTATTAGCAAAAAACTAAGGGCACTCATAAAATCGTCAAAGGCCAGCTTCGAGAGAAAAATTGCACAGGACACTAAGGATAATCACAAGGCTTTCTTTAGTTATGTTAGGAACCTGGGTGGGAATTCCCAGATATGCTCAGAATTACTCCAAAATGACAAAAAATACACTGATCCCACAGACATTGCCAACATCCTAGCTGACAGGTTCAGCAAACTTCTCCCCCCCCCTCCCCACCAAAAGGGCAAATATCTATCCCAGCAGAGTGCTGCCCCCCTGACATCGCAGATGCTCAGGTGGGAGCCGCCCTCTCCAAAGCAAAAAACACAGCATCAATGGGACCAGATGGTGTACCAGGCTGCGTCCTACATGAACTCCAAGAAGAGCTAAACCCAAACATAAAACTACTGTTCAATCTCAGCCTTACTACAGGATATGTACCCAAAGAGTGGCATACAGCAACAGTGGTCCCTCTCCACAAAGGTGGTGCCTCAACGGACCCTGGAAACTATCGCCCCATAAGCCTGACTAGCTTGGTCTGCAAAGCTATGGAAAGGATCATCATGGACCTCATAAATAAAGATATTGGGGACCTACAGACACTGGATCCTACCCAGTTTGGCTTTGTTAAGGGCAGATCCTGCCTCTTAAACCTGGTTGACTTCTTTGAAACAGTCACCAAGGCCATTGACGAAGGGAAGGTGGTCCACACAGCCTATCTGGACCTCGCAAAGCCTTCGATACAATACCCCACTCGGGCATTATAGATAAGCTCACCAGCTTAAATATAAACCCCTATGTCACTAGATGGGTTGCAAACTGGCTCAAGGACAGAACCCACATGGTTAGAATTGCTGGAGCCATGTCAGACTCCAAACCAGTTACAAGTGGCGTCCCACAAGGCTCAGTCCTGGGACCTCTCTTGTTTGGTATATATTTCTCGGAGGTACAGGCCAACACGGAAGGACTGTGGCTGACCAAGTTCGCAGATGACTGCAAACTGGGTGCCATAATCGACTCTCCAGCCGACACAATCATCCTCCAAAAGGGCCTCATAGAAAAAGACAACTGGTGCCAGAGCCATGGCCTCAAGCTAAACACCAAAAAGTGTATAGTCATCCCCTTTGGCAAAAACAAAGTGCCCACAAATTACCACATAGGTGGTAATCCATTAAGTACAGAAGAAGTAATTAGGGACCTGGGGACCCAAGTTGATAGCAATCTCTCATTTGACAACCACGTGGCCAAAGTGGTTAGAAAAACATTTTATATAGCCCATCTAATCATGAAGGGATTCACATCTAGATTAGGGGAGGTCATTGTGCCTCTTTACTCATCCCTCATCAGGCCCATAATCGAGTACAATGCCCCTTTTGGGATGTACCTTACCAAACACCTGCAGCAACTGGAAAGATCCCAAAAGTACCTCACCAAGAGGATCAACGGGCTCAAACAGATGCCATATGCTGCCCGGTTAAAGAAACTCCAGCTCTACTCAGTGGCATACCGCCTGCTCAGAGGTGACCTGTGCCTGACGTATAAGGCCATGTCCAACCCGGAATTAAGGGACATGCTGCACCTCAATAAATCCAAATCCCATCGAGCTACACGCTCGAGAGACTTGAACCTCAGCACTGAAATAAATAGGACATGCTGGAGGGACAGATTCATAACCCAGAGGCTCCCTTCACTCTGGAATAAAATCCCAGTCCAGGTTAGGCAGAGTCCCTCATTGACTCTCTTCAAGAGGAATCTTGATGAGTGGATGGGAGATCGTAGGTTTACCCCGGGTATCACTTCTGTGTCACTGTTAGACAGAGGCACAGTATACTAACCTCGAAAAAGGGCATAGCAAAATAAATTTAAAATGGGTGGCGAAAGCCAAACACATTCTGGCTAGGCTTATAAATGCCCTAGGGCAGATATCCTAGTATGAACCTATGAACCTATGTAATGAATTTTTCAGGTCTCCTCGGAGTTGGTTCCACTGTATCTGGAGCTGACCAAGCCTTTCGAGCCACCACTGACATAAGTGGATCGAAAGGCGGAGAAACCCAGGAGGTGGAAGGTCGGGAACCGAACGCATCCAAGAATACAGACTCATCCTCGGTCGGGGCTAGGGGATTCCAGTTTCCCCTCTGCTTAAGCATTTCGAGGATGTCTGAAAAGAAAACATCTTCAGAGGGGGATCTCGGGGACCCTTCCGAGTCATCTAAGTCTGTATCAGAAGTGACAGATGCAGGGGAGTCAATGTGCTTCCTCTTGCACTTCATCTTACGACGGGGCTCCTCTGAATGGTCAGGGGAGGCCTCAGAAGAAGAGGAAACACCCAATGGGGTGTCCTGGAGTGCCAGTTCCCCACGCTTGGGGTCTGGAGGAGGAGCAGAGGTTGGCACAGGCACTACAAGGGACGGAGTCGATGGGGCCAATAGTGGAGCTGACTCAGTGGCCAGCACACTCCTCATGACATCGAAGACATCCCTGCCATGATGCAGAGAAGGCTCGGGTTCTGAGGAAATCAGAATCCTTCTCCGCACTGAGGGAGACGGTTCCGAGGCCGATGTAGGAGCCGAGATCAGCTGTGCCGAAGCTCCGAGATGGAGAACGGGGTCGGACAAGGGTCTGATGCCACTCGCCCTCTTGGAGCCGATGAGGGAGCCCTGGCACCCAGATCCCTCGACGGATGGCACCATCGAGGGAATCAGAGCCGACGATGGAACCAAAGGAAACAGAGTTATCGGAGCCGACGGTTCCACTACTCGAACCCCAACGAACTCCAGCTCCGAGCTCAATGGAGTCAGAGGAGAAGAAGTGGACAGAGCTGACACCTGTTTAGGAGGGCTGGACAACATCTTGGAAAGTGCCTGCGACTTTAGCAACCTACTGACCACTCTCTCCACGTCATGATCCGAGAGCCTAGAGGAACGAGAGGAGTGAGATAATCTGTGACTGTGCTCACTCTGAAGCAGGGGAGACTGAGGAGCTGAATGAATCAATTCCAGAGAGGGTGACCTCAGCCTCTTGTGGGTCCATGATGGCTCCGAAGTTTCTGATGGAGCAGACGGGGAGGCAGTCTTATCAGTTCCAGCCGGAACCAAAGTAGCAGGTATAGTCTGAACCAAAGATGGCAACACACTTGGAGCCGAACATTTGGATGATTTTGGGGATTTCACAGGCTGAGTCTTAGCCGGTGAATCCTGGGGCTTTAAAAGGCCCCTAAGAATAAGCTTATTCTTACACTCCTGCAGAACTCTTGGACTAAATGCATGGCAAATAGAACAAGAGTCCTGCAGGTGCACAGCGCCTAAGCAATAGACGCAAGAAGTGTGCCCATCTGTCAGAGACATTTTCTGACAGCGTGAGTCACACTTCTTGAACCCCATACACCTTATATTCTTTAGACATCCTGAAACCAAAAATACAACAATCTACAGAAAAAATACAAACAGTACAGGATAATACAGACTAAAGTTTTTTTTTTTTTTGTATTTTTTTTTTTTGTTTGTTTTTTTTAGGAAGCCTCTAACTCAAACGGCTGGCCTAAGAAGAAGGTATAAGGAAAGCCTCTAACCTAAATGGCTAACCTGACAGGAAAAGGATAATGAGGGGGAGGGGTAGAACTCTCTAATTAAAACGAGTTCTAAGAGGGGAGGAAAACTACAAGAACTTCACTCAACTACCACAACAAGTATAAAACTAAAATTTAGAATACCTTACTAAGAAAAAGGGTTATTTCACAGAAAAAATTCTATAATAAAGTCAATACAAGCCTGAGCCAGAAAAACTACACCTCGCAGCTGAAGCGGCAAATGAGATCTGGGTACCTAGCGCTAGGCATCATGGCATAAGGGTTAGCCTCGAGCCAGTAAACAGCTCTCAAGCTATAGAAGATGGCCGAGTCGGAGCCGATCGGCTCCGATCCCAACCAGCAAGAACGAAGGCGAGATAGACAACTTAACATGAAAGCTTCACTTCCCTTAACCAGCAAGTACATTTTTCCCTCCTTTTTTTTATGTATTTGTTAATATGAAAAGGAAATAATTCAAAGGACAGACGTACATGAATGGAACATTTCAGAGTTAATCACGAACATGTCCCCAATCCCAATAAGCCTAACAGTGACTATCATTAATCTAATAAATATTGCAATAACAATTAATTAGGTTCACTACCTTAAAACTAGATTATTTTAGACTATTATTTATCTATGTTTAGATAGTGAGTTATTAAATATATACAGACTATATTAGTATAGTAAATAGGAGAGAATTTATTTAGAAAGGGAGACAAGATGCAGTTAAAATAAATAATGAGAAAAGAGAGAGGGAAAGAAAAGAGAAAATACACATTTACTATGCATGTTGATTTACTGTATAAATAATTTATATGCTATATAACCCTCTTTCTGTGAGAGAAAAGTACCTTGTTTTACATACCTGAGGTAATGTGAAAACTTTCATGTGTCATCTATTTTCAAAAAATATAGATAAAGATTCCAGTAGTTAGTTACCTTTGTTTTAAAATTCCAAGCAGTAAAATTGGTCCTTTAAAGTGATGTTAAAGCAATTCATATCATAGTAGATGCTTTGAGAGATTTGGCTGTAACAGTATCAGTCTTTTGCTTCTTCTTTTTGACATCTGTCCAGACATTTGTTTCTTTTGTTCTCTTGAGAGAAGGTGACATCCAATCCATATCTTCTGGTAAAGTAATCACATTATTAGTTTTAATAAATGAAGAGGCTTCCTCTAAGTCAATAAAAGTCCTCATCTCTTGACATACAGTATTCTTATCTTAGCTGGATATGCAAGTTGTGCCTTGATGTTATTTTGTTTCAGAAACTTTATCATTGGCCACACTTTTTCCTTTGTTCCATTATTCTAGATGAATAGTCGTTATCAAATCTTATCAGGCTCTGTTTATATTTTAGAGGTGCCTTCCTCCAAGCAGATCATAAAATCAGTTCCTTGTCCAAGTATGAAAGAAATTTGATAATTATTGACCTAGGAGGAGAGTTTGAGTTAGTGGTAGGTTTCCCAAAAGCTATGTGTGCCCTTTCAATGCCAAAGGAAAGTCCTTCTTTTAAATTTAAAAAGTCAGGGATCCAGCTTGATAAAAAGGAAATAATATCCTCACATTCTGTGTTTTCAGGTAATCCGAAAATCCTGATGTTATTTCTCCTCTCCCTATTTTCCAAGTCATCTACTTTATTAACTAACCAAGTGTTTTGTTTAAGAAGCAGTTCTTTCTGTGTTTCCTCTTCCTTAAGTTTGCTTTCTAAGTCATTTAGAGAAACCTCTATTCCTGTTATCCTTGTCTGGTGGTGTAGCATTTCCTTGAGGGTGTCAGCCTGTTTTTGACTGCTTGTTTTAAGATTTTCCAGGTTCTCTTTAAAATCATCCATCTACAAAGACAACTCCTGCAGGGTAGATGCCATCTGTTGTACTTCCTTGTTTAAGGCAGCATCCTGCTGAGGATTCCTTGAGTTGCTCATTTTGACAAGTGAATATATCTCCAAGCTTTTTGACAGAAAATTATTTGTAAAACTTCACCAAAGTTTCTAATTATGTAAAGTAGTCCTTTATCTATAAGATTTTATACTTTGAAGAAAAAAAATAATATTTTTTCCTGTCTTGTTTAACTAGCTTTATGGAGCTCTAAAATACTGCTACTTTCAGTAAGCCATTCAGGCTCTGCCCGTTACACAAACCTTTGAGTCCGATGAGATGGGCAGTCCAGGTATCACTGTTGATTCCATTTGTAGGCAGGGCATGTCTACTAATTCTCATACATGTCTGTCCACATGGATGCAGTTGTCACTGACCTACATGTGGGGCTGACAGCATATTGCCCTATCTGTGCAGTGCATGGAGACGGCATGCAACATTGCAGAAAGTGACTTCAGCAGCATCCTCAAATGCTTATGTCCCACTAATGCTAGTGATGTTTCTCATTTAATTGTACAAGAGCAGCTCCTGTACAGTCAGAAATCTTTCATTCACAATAGATGAGTACCCTGACTTATAGCAAGAGATTTGTACATCTCTAATCACTGTGTCATGTTTGGGTTCAACATTTGCATACATAATGAGTCTTATTAGCATGATGAAACACACTTGTGACTGTTATGTAGTAGTTTAAATTCACAGGACACCATGCTATTTGTTCTGTAGCACAAGCGTGCAATGAATGTCTGTAAATAACCCCTCCCTGCAAGTCTCCAATCATTTGGATTGTTTATGTAATGCTGCAGCTAAGGCTCTTAACTACACCTATTATTTATGTAATGCTACAGCTAAGGCTCTTAACTATGCCTATCATTTATGTAATGCTGCAGCTAAGGCTCTTAAGTACACCTATCGTTTATGTAATGCTGCAGCTAAGGCTCTTAACTACACCTATCATTTATGTAATTCTGCAGCTAAGACTCTTAACTATGCATATCGTTTATATAATGTTGCACCTAAGGCTCTTAACTACACCTATCGTTTATGTAATGCTGCAGCTAAGGCTCTTAACTACACCTATTGTTTATGTAATGCTGCAGCTAAGGCTCTTAACTGCACCTATTGTTTATGTAATGCTGCAGCTAAGGCTCTTAACTACACCTATTGTTTATGTAATGCTGCAGCTAAGGCTCTTAACTACGCCTATCGTTTATGTAATGCTGCAGCTAAGGCTCTTAACTGCACCTATCATTTATGTAATGCTGCAGCTAAGGCTCTTAACTACACCTATCGTTTATTTAATGCTGTAGCTAAGACTCTTAACTACATCTATCATTTATGTAATGCTGCAGATAAGGCTCTTAATTACGCCTATTGTTTATGTAATGCTGCAGCTAAGGCTCTTAGCTACACCTATCATTTATGTAATGCTGTAGCTAAGGCGCTTAACTACATCTATCATTTATGTAATGCTGCAGGTAAGGCTCGTAACTACACCTATCGTTCATGTAATGCTGCAGCTAAGGCTCTTAACTACACCTATCGTTTATGTAATGCTGCAGCTAAGGCTCTTAACAACACCTGTCATTTATGTAATGCTGCAGGAAAGGCTCTTAACTACATCTATCGTTTATGTAATGCTGCAGTTAAGGCTCTTAACTACACCTATTGTTCATGTAATGCTGCAGTTAAGGCTCTTAACTACGCCTATTGTTTATGCAATGCTGCAGCTAAGGCTCTTAACTACACCTATTGTTTATGTAATGCTGCAGCTAAGGCTCTTAACTATACCTATCATTTATGTAATGCTGCAGCTAAGGCTCTTAACTATTCCTGTTGTTTATGTAATGCTGCAGCTAAGGCTCTTAACTATTCCTGTTGTTTATGTAATGCTGCAGCTAAGGCTCTTAACTACACTTATCGTTTATGTAATGCTGCAGCTAAGGCTCTTAACTACGCCTATTGTTTATGCAATGCTGCAGCTAAGGCTCTTAACTACACCTATAGTTTATGTAATGCTGCAGCTAAGGCTCTTAACTACACCTATCATTTATATAATGCTTCAGCTATGGCTCTTAACTACGCCTATCATTTATGTAATGCTGCAGTTAAGGCTCTTAACTACACCTATAGTTTATGTAATGCTGCAGCTAAGGCTTTTAACTATTCCTGTCGTTTATGTAATGCTGCAGCTAAGGCTCTTAACTACACTTATCGTTTATGTAATGCTGCAGCTAAGGCTCTTAACTACGCCTATTGTTTATGCAATGCTGCAGCTAAGGCTCTTAACTACACCTATTGTTTATGTAATGCTGCAGCTAAGGCTCTTAACTACACCTATTGTTTATGTAATGCTGCAGCTAAGGCTCTTAACTACACCTATCGTTTATTTAATGCTGCAGCTAAGGCTCTTAACTATTCCTGTTGTTTATGTAATGCTGCAGCTAAGGCTCTTAACTATTCCTGTTGTTTATGTAATGCTGCAGCTAAGGCTCTTAACTACACCTATTGTTTATGTAATGCTGCAGCTAAGGCTCTTAACTATTCCTGTTGTTTATGTAATGCTGCAGCTAAGGCTCTTAACTATTCCTGTTGTTTATGTAATGCTGCAGCTAAGGCTCTTAACTACACCTATTGTTTATGTAATGCTGCAGCTAAGGCTCTTAACTACACCTATTGTTTATGTAATGCTGCAGCTAAGGCTCTTAACTATTCCTGTTGTTTATGTAATGCTGCAGCTAAGACTCTTAACTACACCTATCATTTATGTAATGCTGCAGCTAAGGCTCTTAACTACCCCTATCGTTTATGTAATGCTGCAGCTAAGGCTGTTAACTACACCTATCATTTATATAATGCTGCAGCTAAGGCTCTTAACTACACCTATCGTTTATGTAATGCTGCAGCTAAGGCTCTTAACTATTCCTGTCGTTTATGTAATGCTGCAGCTAAGGCTCTTAACTACAGCTATCACTTATGTAATGTTGCAGCTAAGGCTCTTAACTACCCCTATCATTTATGTAATGCTGCAGTTAAGGCTCTTAACTACGCCTATTGTTTATGCAATGCTGCAGCTAAGGCTCTTAACTACACCTATCGTTTATGTAATGCTGCAGCTAAGGCTCTTAACTACACCTATTGTTTATGTAATGCTGCAGCTAAGGCTCTTAACTGCACCTATTGTTTATGTAATGCTGCAGCTAAGGCTCTTAACTACCCCTATCGTTTATGTAATGCTGCAGCTAAGGCTCTTAACTACACCTGTCATTTATGTAATGCTGCAGCTAAGGCTCTTAACTACAGCTATCACTTATGTAATGCTGCAGCTAAGGCTCTTAACTACCCCTATCATTTATGTAATGCTGCAAGTAAGGCTCTTAACTACGCCTATTGTTTATGCAATGCTGCAGCTAAGGCTCTTAACTACACCTATTGTTTATGTAATGCTGCAGCTAAGGCTCTTAACTACACCTGTCATTTATGTAATGCTGCAGCTAAGGCTCTTAACTACAGCTATCACTTATGTAATGCTGCAGCTAAGGCTCTTAACTACCCCTATCATTTATGTAATGCTGCAAGTAAGGCTCTTAACTACGCCTATTGTTTATGCAATGCTGCAGCTAAGGCTCTTAACTACACCTATTGTTTATGTAATGCTGCAGCTAAGGCTCTTAACTACACCTATCATTTATGTAATGCTGCAGCTAAGGCTCTTAACTACACCTCTTCAGTTTTCCAGTAAAAGAAGTTTCTACTTATCACACCGAATTGTTCTCTAAAAGGAAATGGGATTTGGTATGACGGAGAATTTAAAATCTGTATTCTTCTGCTGTTCTTACTCTCTTCTTTGTCCTGCATGGAATTGTGCCAGTGCGGCCTTTGTTAGCAAACAAAGTTAACTTACTGTCCACTGTATTATGAGGATTACTTCGTGTCAAATCTAAATTCTAAAGCTATAAAATAATAATAATAATAATAATAACAATCATCCATTGAGAAATATTAGCAGAGCATTACATGACATTACCAAGAAATGCAGTTTTTTCAATAAAAATAGAAATGGGGGAGTGAGAGGGTGGAGACCTGCACATAACAATTCAAGCCACTGGAGGAATGGTAAGCTGTGTTATAAGACAAATAAATAAATAATCAAACAAACTGTGTGTGTCTGTATATGAATTGTAAAATAGGTGTGTGAACAAAGATGGAAAGACAGTGATCCTAATTATTCATGATGGTATATTTTTGCTGTACTCAGCACAGGAGTTCCCAGTCCTACCATTATATTTTAATGGCATGAAAAAACACCACCACTTCCTTATGTCTGGCATGAGTCATATAAAGAGGACTTGAAATGTATTCTGGGACGAAGGAAGGAAAGCAAGAAAATAACACTATGTTACCAAGGCAGGCCCCATCATCCGCCATTTTGAGAGAAACACATTAAAATTGTAAAAGAAGCACTTGGACTAATTTTGAGGCATTAAAATAGCTCAAAAACAAAGATACAATGAAAAAATATGTTTTTTGAGTTCTAAGGTGGAGTTTTCCTTTAAGCAACTTTTCTTCAATATGAGTGTGAACACACATCAGGAAGAAAGGATGATGAATGGCTGGAGATGATGAAGACAGAAGTATTAAATATGTAGTTATATGCCTAGTGATTGCTCTCAGCTCTATAAGCTAATCCAGCACTTTGCAAATAATGAGGCAGGCCTCAAGTCGGAAAATCGTATTTATTGACAGCATTAATAATTGGTTCTATGTGACATCAGATTAAATGCAGAGAAATAGTGAAGCACACGTGCATCTGATTTCAAACTGAAAGTGTATGACATTTGTAGAAGTCAAATTTTAGTAAGTTTGAGTTTGTGTGTGTGTTTTGTGTGTGTGTGTGTGTGTGTGTGTGTGTGTGTGTGTGTGTGTGTGTGTGTGTGTCACTTGCAATGCACACACACACACACACACACACACACACACACACACACACACACACACACACACACACACACACACACCCACACACACACATTATTGGGGAACTGGAATTACTGTTTATTTATTTTTTTATGTTCTATGGCAAAGCTAAGGACATTTCTAGGGATCATGGAGCTTCACTATGACAGAGTCTGGGAACTCTGAATTAATCCAACAAACTTTTTCCTGCTATAATCTGAACCAAATTGCACAAACAAATCAGTGCACCATGGGTAGGTAGAATGTCCTGAAATTAAAGTAATTTGTGAAACAGCATGGTGATTATACAGTCATTATTACTAGCCCGGTCAACAAATGTAAAATAAATAAAATAAATAAACACATTTATAACCTATGATCTGAAATAAGTGATACTAATAGTTTCACTAAAATCTCACTCCCTGTATTATCTGCAGTAATCGGCCTTCCATTATATTGGTGTTTTGTCCAAATTCAAGCAACAAGGATGTCCAAATAGTTACTTTGTATACTTGCTGAGGTCTTCTCATAGAGATACACAAAGAATACTGCCTCTTTTATCTTGAGTTAACTGCTCGGAGTTACATAAAGGTTTGGTATGTGCATCTACACATCCTCAGGTAATGAGAAATGAGCTGTTTACTGCAATTCCCAAGCTCTTTTTCAGGTCAGTTCATTTTTTCTCACTTAGAATATTGTTTGCAGAATACAGAGTCTTATTTACAGGCTTTAAAACATATACTTAATCTCCACATAAATTAAGCTATTTGCCTCAATCCTGTGAGTCATTCTATTCATCTTCATTTAAAGTTATGTCCTCATCTCCCCAGATATGATTGCGAAGCCAATTTTTTTTCATTCATATTTGGACACCTTATCTAACTGGGCTACAGTAAAATAAATGAAATTTAATATTAGTAAAATTTGTACTGGATTTGAATTCTGCTTACTCCTATGCTTTAGATACTTTTAGTATGCACAAGGTTAACATTATGAGATTGGAGTATAAAAACAGATAACTCTTTAAGTTTGATCCCAATTTGCTTGATATAGTTAGAAGATATTATTGTGAAATGAATAATGTTTTCAGAAGTATTTTTTACAAGTGAAAAGATGGTTTTACTTCCAGCTTGTGAAACTATAGTTAAACCCATTATAGACTACTGCAAGTCTATATGTGTATATAACAGGGTGCAGTTGGAAAGGTTTGAATGCAACAGCACTAAACTAAGACAATATTTGGAAGGGTGCATATGAGATTTTATATTATCTTTAAGGTGTTATCTTTATTTACAATTATACAGATTAGTCAGAGGTGTTTTAATTACTATTTATAAATGAGTTAAAAACTGTGGACTTGGAATTTTATGGGGAGAATCATAGAAAATACATTTATTGAATACCAGGAATAAAAATTACCTGGTAAATGTTGTATTGGGTAGCGCTATTTTTTGGAATAACTCTTTCTATGGGAAAACCTGTTTGTGGCGGAATTATAATCCATTATGGATAGGAAATCATGATTTATTAGTTGTTTTAAATCTAATTTGCATAAGTGGTTAGGCTTGAGGGTATTTAACCCAGGACTTTATGGTGGCAAGATTTTTGAAGACCTTTCCATAAACAGAGCTTGATTTCTTGAACATTGAACACTGAACGTAAAATAATCTAGATTTAAATTATTTATAGCTTTCAAAACCTGATATATGTCCATTATATCATTTCAAAGTGGCATATATAATGTACTCAGAAGTACTTTAGATTTAAAAGGTATCTGATTTTAAAATATAGCAACAGCATCCATGAGATTCAGAGAGATGTTTGCGAACAGCACTAGTTGGATAATGTGAGTCGGTCAATTACTGCAATGCTGGGAATCTCCAGTTCAGAGACAGAGTAATACTGCACCAAGGAATATCTCATTAGTAACTCATTCCCATGGCTCTGAGCTGAGCACTGTATGTTAGTGCCCTTTGTACCAAAACATGCGTTATAGTAACATAGACACCCTACAACATTAACACACACACACACACACACACACACACACACACACACACACACACACACACACACACACACACACACACACACACACACACTCATTTATACAGTCACACATGCACACAGATGCACACATACATGTACAGACATGCACCCATGCATGTACACACACACACACACACACACACACACACACACACACACACACACACACACACACACACACACTCACACCACAGAGGGACAGCGCCAGAAGACTTAACTTCTACTTGCGCAATGAGCCATTATCCCATTCATAGGTGTAAATAGGTGAGCAACCTCTTTTTGGTGACATTAACATTTCCTCCTACCAAAACATAATGTTATACAGCAATTCTTTGAATCACTCTACTTCACTATTTATTTATTTTTATTTAAGATTTGTTTATCGGGAAAGTCCGACTTGGAACGAAGCCAATTTTCAGCAAAGACCCAGGGAGAAATGCTCCAGAAACTTGCCTTTGTAATGTGAGAGAAAACCAGAGCACCCAGAGGAAACCCACACAAACATAGGGAGGACATGCAGACTCCACACAGAAGGCACCCCACTGAGAATCGGATTGGAGAACCTCTTGCTGGGAGGTGACAATGCTACTGCTGCACCACTGCACCATCCGATGCTAGTACCTGCTGCTATTCCAGTGTCAGTACCATTTCTGGTGGTAAGAACATGGCTAATTTGCATTAGCTAATCCTGTGGGCTGCTACATTTGTATATGGCTTTACTAGAAGGCTGCTGTATGTGCTACAGCCAGTCCCTGCGGAAAACAGTTGTAGGAGAACAGTCTGAATCACGCAGGCTTACCAAGGTGAAAAAAAATTGGATTTAAGGCTTCCTCATCACAGTAATCCTTAATGAATCCCAGGGCATATGGTGTAAAATAATCCCGCATTGAGAAGTTGTCCATTGCAAAAGCAAAAGTATGCATTCTGTTTATGTAGCTATTACATGCTTTTAGGCAAAAGTATGCATTCTGTGTATGTAGCTATTACATGCTTTTAGCCATGTAAGTAGCAGTGTTAGGATGCCTGATAGAAAGCATGACCACAAACTGGATTAAATGCACTGACCATTTAACATTCATAACCACACATTTCTTGCAGAAAGTCACCTCCCAGACTAACTTCAAGCAAGACCTAGATATTGATCAATATTGATAAAATAATCCAGCAATACTATATTAAAACTCTGCATTATACTTAACTTAAATTTTCAGTCTTAAGCCTCTGGGCCTTCAGGAAGCATGCTTGCCTCTCCCTTTACATGAATTTTTTACTACCTTTATCTCTGTGAAGTTGGTTTCTGAAACTAATTTATAAATAGCTTTCTTTAATGCTAGTAGGAAATGTATTGCAAAGTCTGGGCAGTCAATGTGTAGTGTATCTATTTCTTCTTTTACTATTTTTTAAAGTTTGTCTTTAGGATAAGTGGATATGTCTTAGAATGTGCATACGTACGTGCTCCAGGCACAGACCTTCAAAACAGAGTTATGTCAAAGAGCACCTTGAGGGTAAGACAACACTCATCCCTCAGGATTTGATGTGTCACCAAGTAAATAATTTAAATAAATAAATAAATAAATAATTAATTAAATTTGGGGTCCACAATTAATAATCACATATTGTACTGGCAGCTTGTGATTATTCAATCCCTAAACTTCTAAAACCTCAGAGATCACTAGGCAAACCAGCAATGCTACAAATGTTGCAAAATACAAAAAACACTTTTTTTTTCACATCAGGACCTGCTTTCCAGCACCTCAACCCCAAGATGATATAGACTTAGAGAAGAGATAGAAAGTGATTCCAGCACCTCAACCCCAAGATGATATACACTGAGAGAAGAGATAGAAAGTGATTCCACCACCTCAACCCCAAGATGATATAGACTTAGAGAAGAGATAGAAAGTGATTCCAGCACCTCAACTCCAAGATCATATAGACTTAGAGAAGAGATAGAAAGTGATTCCAGCAACTCAACCCCAAGATGATATACACTGAGAGAAGAAATAGAAAGTGATTCCAGCACCCCAACCCCAAGATGATATACACTGAGAGAAGAGATAGAAAGTTATTCCAGCACCTCAACCCCAAGATCATATAAACTTAGAGAAGAGATAGAAAGTGATTCCAGCACCTCAACCCCAAGATCATATAGACTTAGAGAAGAGATAGAAAGTGATTCCAACACCTCAACCCCAAGATCATATAGACTTAGAGAAGAGATAGAAAGTGATTCCAACACCTGAACTCCAAGATCATATAGATTTAGAGAAGAGCTAGAAAGTGATTCCAGCACCTCAACCCCAAGATGATATAGACTTAGAGAAGAGATAGAAAGTGATTCCAGCACCTCAACCCCAAGATCATATAGACTTAGAGAAGAGATAGAAAGTGATTCCAGCACCTCAACTCCAAGATCATATAGACTTAGAGAAGAGATGGAAAGTGATTCCAGCACCTCAACCCCAAGATGATATACACTTAGAGAAGAGATAGAAAGTGATTCCAGCACCTCAACTCCAAGATCATATAGACTTAGAGAAGAGATAGAAAGTGATTCCAGCACCTTAACCCCAAGATCATATAGACTTAGAGAAGAGATGGAAAATGAAGAAAATGCTAGAATCACGTTTTCGTTCTACCTCCATGACAAGATGCTAGTGATCCTTTCCATTCAATATTCTGGGAACTGATGTACTATGCAGTAGGAAATAATAGGTTTCCCTACAGTTTCTCTTGCCAGTCTGTATAGGTTTTGTTTTTTAATCCACTGACTTTCTTCACTAGGTATTTTGGGACATTTTCTAATAAACTTAGCTTTGCAGTTGAGGAAGGTAGCATTAGTTTCAGTAAAAGTGTAGATTAATAAATCTCATGGGAACTATAACTTCTCTGATTTAGCTACACATTGTTTTAAGTAACACACAGGCCAACTCCTTAAGCATTTAAAGCCACTCTGACTACATTTTGATCAAAACTGAATTTATTCCTTACTAACGCTCCTAACTGTTTATTATTTGGCAGTCTGTCTCTAGTCATTGTCCATCTGTCTTGCAGATAACATAAACATCTATTTCTTTTTTCACATATGATTATGCTATACTTTTTGATGTTTAAAGGTATTTTCTTTTCTCACACTAGCCATGAATCCTTCTCTTAACAGTCCCTCATTTAGAGAAGTGACTATAATAACATATTTGCAGTCATCTGCATATTTAGTGAGACCCAAAAAGAAGTAGGAGGAACATTACTGTTTACTCTCACAGGATGTTCCATCGTTTATATAGATTAATGTAGTCTTTGTTCTTATTTTTCTGTTTTGTGCAATTCATTGTCACTTTATATGCTAATACTATGTTATCATAATGTAATTTAACTCGCTGTATTAGGGCTGATGGAGCTTTTCACCCATGGCCTCCTCTGAAAATGGGATATGTGCCTAGTTAGACTTTCCTGGTAATGAAATGTCCAATAAATAAAATAAAATAAAAAATTCAACAGAGGGCCTCCCATGAGGTCTCCTTGCATTTTAAAATGTAAGCATTATTTGACACAGTGTGTAATGAGTTCATTTACATTTAGCATGCTAAGCTGATTACCGATGCTCTTATATAAAACTGTTTACAGTAAAGCCTTCATGCAACTCAACAGTAAACTCCACACAAAAACCTACAGGTGAAAAAGAAATAGTGCATCTTTAATAATCCTGTATTGGTATAAGGAGCGTGTCATGAGTGGTTCTCTATTACTCATGTAAATGGTGTGCCTTTAATAATCCTGTATTGGTATAAGGAGCAGGTCATGAGTGGTTCTCTATTACTCATGTAAATGGTGTGCCTTTAATAATCCTGTATTGGTATAAGGAGCGGGTCATGAGATGTTCTCTATTACTCGTGTAAATGGTGCATCTTTAATAATCCTGTATTGGTATAAGGAGTGGGTCATGAGTGATTCTCTATTACTCATGTAAATGGTGCACCTTTAATAATCCTGTATTGGTATAAGGAGCGGGTCATGAGAGGTTCTCTATTACTCGTGTAAATGATGTGCCTGTAATAATCCTGTATTGGTTTAAACAGTGAGCCATTAGTTGTTCTCTTTATTACTCGTGTAAATAGTGTGTCTTTAATAATCCCGTTTTGGTATAATGAGCGGGTCATGAGTGGTTCTCTATTACTCATGTAAATGGTGCATCTTTAATAATCCTGTATTGATATAAGGAGCGGGTCATGAGTGATTCTCTATTACTCATGTAAATGGTGTGCCTTTAATAATCCTGTATTGGTATAAGGAGTGGGTCGTGAGTGGTTCTCTCTATTACTCATTTAAATGGTGTGCCTTTAATAATCCTGTATTGGTATGAGGAGTGGGTCATGAGAGGTTCTCTATTACTCGTGTAAATGGTGTGTCTTTAATAATCCTGTTTTGGTATAATGAGCGGGTCATGAGTGGTTCTCTATTACTCGTGTAAATGGTGCGCCTTTAATAATCCTGTATTGGTATAAGGAGTGGGTCATGAGTGATTCTTTATTACTCATGTAAATGGTGCACCTTTAATAATCCTGTATTGGTATAAGGAGTGGGTCATGAGAGGTTCTCTATTACTCGTGTAAATGATGTGCCTTTAATAATCCTGTATTGGTTTAAACAGTGAGCCATTAGTTGTTCTCCTTATTACTCGTGTAAATAGTGTGTCTTTAATAATCCTGTTTTGGTATAATGAGCGGGTCATGAGTGGTTCTCTATTACTCATGTAAATGGTGCGCCTTTAATAATCCTGTATTGGTATAAGGAGTGGGTCATGAGAGGTTCTCTATTACTCGTGTAAATGATGTGCCTTTAATAATCCTGTATTGGTTTAAACAGTGAGCCATTAGTTGTTCTCTTTATTACTCGTGTAAATAGTGCATCTTTAATAATCCTGTATTGGTATAAGGAGCGGGTCATGCGTGGTTCTCTATTACTCGTGTAAATGGTGTGCCTTTAATAATCCTGTATTGGTATAAGGAGCAGGTCATGAGTGGTTCTCTATTACTCATGTAAATGGTGTGCCTTTAATAATCCTGTATTGGTATAAGGAGCGGGTCATGAGTTGTTCTCTATTACTCATGTAAATGGTGCATCTTTAATAATACTGTATTGGTATAAGGAGTGGGTCATGAGTGGTTCTCTATTACTCATGTAAATGGTGCATCTTTAATAATCCTGTATTGGTATAAGGAGCGGGTCATGAGTGATTCTCTATTACTCATGTAAATGGTGCGCCTTTAATAATCCTGTATTGGTATAAGGAGCGGGTCATGAGTGATTCTCTATTACTCATGTAAATGGTGCGCCTTTAATAATCCTGTATTGGTATAAGGAGTGGGTCGTGAGTGGTTCTCTCTATTACTCATTTAAATGGTGTGCCTTTAATAATCCTGTATTGGTATGAGGAGTGGGTCATGAGAGGTTCTCTATTACTCATGTAAATGATGTGCCTGTAATAATCCTGTATTGGTTTAAACAGTGAGCCATTAGTTGTTCTCTTTATTACTCGTGTAAATAGTGTGTCTTTAATAATCCCGTTTTGGTATAATGAGCGGGTCATGAGTGGTTCTCTATTACTCGTGTAAATGGTGCATCTTTAATAATCCTGTATTGATATAAGGAGCGGGTCATGAGTGATTCTCTATTACTCATGTAAATGGTGTGCCTTTAATAATCCTGTATTGGTATAAGGAGTGGGTCGTGAGTGGTTCTCTCTATTACTCATTTAAATGGTGTGCCTTTAATAATCCTGTATTGGTATGAGGAGTGGGTCATGAGAGGTTCTCTATTACTCGTGTAAATGGTGTGTCTTTAATAATCCTGTTTTGGTATAATGAGCGGGTCATGAGTGGTTCTCTATTACTCGTGTAAATGGTGCGCCTTTAATAATCCTGTATTGGTATAAGGAGTGGGTCATGAGTGATTCTTTATTACTCATGTAAATGGTGCACCTTTAATAATCCTGTATTGGTATAAGGAGTGGGTCATGAGAGGTTCTCTATTACTCGTGTAAATGATGTGCCTTTAATAATCCTGTATTGGTTTAAACAGTGAGCCATTAGTTGTTCTCTTTATTACTCGTGTAAATAGTGTGTCTTTAATAATCCTGTTTTGGTATAATGAGCGGGTCATGAGTGGTTCTCTATTACTCATGTAAATGGTGCGCCTTTAATAATCCTGTATTGGTATAAGGAGTGGGTCATGAGAGGTTCTCTATTACTCGTGTAAATGATGTGCCTTTAATAATCCTGTATTGGTTTAAACAGTGAGCCATTAGTTGTTCTCTTTATTACTCGTGTAAATAGTGCATCTTTAATAATCCTGTATTGGTATAAGGAGCGGGTCATGAGTGGTTCTCTATTACTCGTGTAAATGGTGTGCCTTTAATAATCCTGTATTGGTATAAGGAGCAGGTCATGAGTGGTTCTCTATTACTCATGTAAATGGTGTGCCTTTAATAATCCTGTATTGGTATAAGGAGCGGGTCATGAGTTGTTCTCTATTACTCATGTAAATGGTGCATCTTTAATAATACTGTATTGGTATAAGGAGTGGGTCATGAGTGGTTCTCTATTACTCGTGTAAATGGTGCATCTTTAATAATCCTGTATTGGTATAAGGAGCGGGTCATGAGTGATTCTCTGTTACTCATGTAAATGGTGCGCCTTTAATAATCCTGTATTGGTATAAGGAGCGGGTCATGAGTGATTCTCTATTACTCATGTAAATGGTGCGCCTTTAATAATCCTGTATTGGTATAAGGAGTGGGTCGTGAGTGGTTCTCTCTATTACTCATTTAAATGGTGTGCCTTTAATAATCCTGTATTGGTATGAGGAGTGGGTCATGAGAGGTTCTCTATTACTCATGTAAATTATGTGCCTTTAATAATCCTGTATTGGTTTAAACAGTGAGCCATTAGTTGTTCTCTTTATTACTCATGTAAATAGTGTGTATTTAATAATCCTGTATTGGTATAAGGAGTGGGTCATGAGAGGTTCTCTATTACTCGTGTAAATGGTGTGCCTTTAATAATCCTGTATTGGTATAAGGAGTGAGTCATGAATGTTTTTCTCTATTACTCTTGTAAATAGTGTGCCTTTAATCATCCTGTAGTGGTATAAGGAGTGGGTCATGAGTGGTTCTCTATTACTCGTGTAAATGGTGCACCTTTAATAATCGTGTATTGGTACAAGTAGCGGGTCATGAGTACTTCTCTCTATTACTCTTTATGTAGCACATTGTCTGACTGATTGTGTACTTGTTTTTTCTGCATGGTGTCAGAGACCTCACGCAGCACACCTGGAGATGAAGTGCTAGCTAAGGGGAAAAAAAATCTCCCAAACAAAGACATGTTATATTTAAAAATAATCTGTCTATGCCCCACATTCTTAGACATATTTTATTTATCAGGTGTCATGCTGATACTCTATACTCTAGCCCTTGTTTTGGGTTTATCTACATACGTATGCATCTGTGTATTTGGGAAGTTCCTCATTTTATCATTGATATTATTATCTGCAGATATATCTACACAGCTTTCAAATAATAAGTACAGTTTAATGCATATGTCACCAATGTTTGAAGTGCAGCTCATGCCCTACAGAATACAGAGTAAGAAAGATTGAATGTCAACCTGTCAAAACTCTAGGACAGGCTTTAATGTGACATTTGTGTTTAGCCAGGAGCAATCAGAGTGACTTCCACAGCATTCTTCTCAACTTACTGCTTTCATGACACACATAATTTTGTCCAATCAGTCTGAAATGTTCAAACAAGAATTACCATCAAATTTTCAGTTAGCGCAAGGGTGGCCACTGTGTTAGGGTGGCCGTGGTGTTGCAGCGGTTAGCATTGTCACCTCACAGCAAAAGGTTCTCTGGTTCGATTCTTGGCTGGGGTGCCTTCTGTGTGGAGTCTGCATGTCCTCCATGCAGTCACATGGGTTTCCTCTGGGTGTGCTGGTTTCCTCCCATGTTCCAAAGACATGCTGCAGATGGGTGGGACACTCTAAATGGTGAGAGTGTGTGTGCAAGTGAATGGTATGAATGAACTACCGTGGTAGAGTTAGCCACCCAATGTTGTGTACCTTGGCTTAAGATAATTGTCACTGGTGAAGTGACACCCCAGCCCCATATGCAAAATTAGAAAAGGGGTTGAGGATGGACGGGTTTCAGCTACAGTAACTTTTATTCCATATAACAAAAAAAAAACAGGGTTCTTCCAGTCAGTAAGCAACAGGTCCAGTTGGCATATGAGCTTAAAAAAGAGATTGATGTCATAACAGCCTATTTGTTTGAAATTACATTTTTGAATGGGCCTTTTTATATTTGAGAAGATGGCTGTCAGACAGCACGTACATGGAATAACAATAAAAGGCATTTGTTGAGTTTTCAGTGGAATGTTGTACAGATATTGTCCTTAAGTGATAAGCCAGTGGAACGTTGTATAGGTATTGTCCTTAAGTGATAAGCCAGTGGAACATTGTACAGGTATTGTCCTTAAGTGATAAGCCAGTGGAACGTTGTACAGGTATTGTCTTTAAGTGATAAGCCAGTGGAACATTGTACAGGTATTGTCCTTAAGTGATAAGCCAGTGGAATGTTGTACAGGTATTGTCCTTAAGTGATAAGCCAGTGGAACGTTGTACAGGTATTGTCCTTAAGTAATAAGCCAGTGGAACATTGTACAGGTATTGTCCTTAAGTGATAAGCCAGTGGAACGTTGTACAGGTATTGTCCTTAAGTGATAAGCCAGTGGAACGTTGTACAGGTATTGTCCTTAAGTGATAAGCTAGTGGAACGTTGTACAGGTATTGTCCCTAAGTGATAAGCCAGTGGAATGTTGTACAGGTATTGTCCTTAAGTGATAAGCCAGAGGAACGTTGTACAAGTATTGTCCTTAAGTAATAAGACAGTGGAACGTTGTACAGGTATTGTCCTTAAGTGATAAGCCAGTGGAACGTTGTACAGGTATTGTCCTTAAGTGATAAGCCAGTGGAACGTTGTACAGGTATTGGCCTTAAGTGATAAGCCAGTGGAACATTGCACAGGTATTGTCCTTAAGTAATAAGCTGGTGGAACGTTGTACAGGTATTGTCCTTAAGTGATAAGCCAGTGGAACGTTGTACAGGTATTGTCCTTAAGTGATAAGCCAGTGGAACGTTGTACAGGTATTGTCCTTAAGTGATAAGCCAGTGGAACATTGTACAGGTATTGTCCTTAAGTAATAAGCCAGTGGAATGTTGTACAGGTATTGTCCTTAAGTAATAAGCCAGTGGAATGTTGTACAGGTATTGTCCTTAAGTGATAAGCCAGTGGAACATCGTACAGGTATTGTCCTTAAGTGATAAGCCAGTGAAACGTTGTACAGGTATACATTTTTTTTTAAATGTTGCCCTGGTTAAGCTTAGAAAGACAGATGCCCACTTATTACCAATTAAGATCCATTTCTTACCTTCCAAGCGGACAGCTGCAGGTCATGCAGGGCAACCAATTTTGCACAGATATGGTGTTTATATGTATCTTCATGCCACATGTATAAGCATACAGTGTCTGCAGATGCACCATGTACATGCATTCCCATATATAGTAAGCAGAAGAAAACTTCTTACAAACAAAGGGTCAGCTGGCTAAGAAGTACCCACTCCTCCTCTTCATCACCGTATCTTTGGGTACCTGAACCACTGATGAAGGTCATTTTGTTCCTGGTAGTCATCCTACCCTATCACTGTCAGTCTGGCCATGTGTATTGCTCTGAGAGACTGCCTGTTAGAACAGTGGTAGTATATGCACATGCAATGCTTTGCAGAATGTTCTAGAAATGGGAAACATTTCTGATACAAAATTAAAAGGTCCAGTGTATATGTTACTTCTAATGGGTGGACACTACCCATTTTACTTAGGAAATAATTTCTCTAGAAGTGAAAAATAATTCAGTTTCAGATATCTCCTGACAGAATCCCACCAGTAGGTTTGGTTGAAATAAAAAGGCTGAAGAAAATTATTCAAGCTTTCTACACAAATGAACACTATTCTTTTGAACAACCAAGTTGCACAAACACTACTGAGTTGCTACCTCAGTGGTCACAGTCTGAACTGTGGCAGAAAAGTGCATAGTCATTTCCAGAAACTAAAAGTAATGTTGCAAAACTTCCACAAAGTAAGTATAAAGCATGTTGCAATGAATATCCTCCAAAAATAGAAACTGGAGTAAAAGTCCCAAATATAGGATGCAAATACAGAGAAATAACATAGCAAATGGCAACAATATTGTTTTGGGGAGAAAGTTAATTTTCTCAATATGCACAGAATGAAATAATTACTTTTTGTTGTTTAAATTTTTTTAACATTTGTTTTTGTGTAGTAAAGTGTGCCTACAAAGTATTATTGACTCAAAAAGTTATTATTTTTGAAACACAGTTTTATTTTTGTTGTAGCCTGTCCCTGACAGAACAACCCACTGATACATGCTAAGTTAACATTTCTGCTGCTGTGGTCTAAGGATGCAAAAAAAATGTCTAAGAAAACAAGCAAAACAATTTCAAATTCAGCCATGCTTCTGTAATCCTTCAACGGATGAGGACCATGTCACATTTGTATCAGTACAGCTCTGGGTAACTATTGTTGAAAGCACTAATGCCTTCATTGAATTGCACTGAAATAATTATCATGGCAGCTGGTATTAATCCTACAGAACTTCAGTCCAAAACACTCTGAAAGATGCAGCAAAGTAACAAAGTAATAACAATGAAGGATCTCCAAGTAGGTGATGGCAAACAGTTAAGGGTGGACCCATCTATTTACGCATGGGCACAGTAATTTATTTATTTTTTATTTTTTATTTTTTATGGAATTTCAGTTCTAATGTTATTAAGTGACTTTTATACAGGTTTCTTTGTAGATTTTTAAATCTGATTGTGAATTCTTGCCACACAGTGTTAAAATCATTTTTTTCAGTTCAGGCAAGGGTTTTACTTTTTAGTGTCCATGGCAACTAACAGCAATTCAACAAACTGTCCTGCTAAGGATCTCTGATTTATACATGCAATTTAATATGGAACAGAAATCCCAACAAGAGAAACTACTCAGTTTCTACAAAGTTTGAAAGGTAGTTAGATTTGCTTTATTTATAGTACTTTAGAAATCTGGTATTTATATATACATTTCTTGATATATTTAAGTGCTGTTTCTAGGAAGGAAACATACAAATAAAAATTACGGGTGATCCTTGCGAAATTAAAATGAGTGGCATGCACTGTAGAAGTTATTCTTTGATTCCATAAATGAACAAGTACTTTGGAAAAGAGAAATTAGAGAACACACGGTCGACATAAGACAAGCGGCTTGCTTTAATGAAAATATCTGTCAATAAAAAAAGTGAAACTGAATGCAAAGAGACCACTAAGGTGGACTGCAGAGACTCAGACAAAAGTAAAGAACTTTGGAGGGAAGGGGAAAGTCAGAGAGAAATGATTAGGAAAACATTAAGAAGCATGTAAGGAAGAAGAAAAATGCAGTACGAGTAGCATATTCAAAAGAAAGGCAGTGGTGATATGCAGGATGAGACCTCTGTGTGGAGAAGTACATGCAAGTTAGAGACACAAGAATTAATGGGAAAAGAAGAAAACAGTTAAAGTGGAAAAAGGAGAACGGAGGTAGAGGAAGGAGATGGAGGTAGAGGAAGGAGATGGAGGAAGAGGAAGGAGATGGAGGTAGAGGAAGGAGATGGAGGTAGAGGAAGGAGATGGAGGAGGAAGCAGCCAGCACTTGTAAGGGTGGAACTTACAATAAAAACAAATAGTAGTGGTATGGATTCAGGGGGTCCCTGACAGAAGATCGAACGTTCACAACAGCGAACATTAAAACACTGAACCTACATCACTGAAAACTTGGAAGCCGAAATGTTAGGGGTTGTTGCTGTGCAGGATCACTGTGCAGTGAGGACTAGGCTTTGCCTCTTATCCAACGGTAGAGAAATCTCAGAGTTTGTATATATTTCTGTATGTGGAAAGTTTGTCAAATGGTAGTAGTAACTGAATGGAATGCTAACTCTGCTAAACACAGTAAGATATGTCGTGACAGGTTAGTATAGGTTCCTGATGCTACTGAAGAAACTTTGTGTAGAACAGAGCATTTGTATGTAACTTTAAGAAGCATTTCCAGATGTGAACATTTGCATGTAAATACTGAGCACGTGCAGGCAGCAGTACTATTTTTAAAGAACAGCCAGAGTGTTAACATGTATTAAGTGTCGTAGTCAGTCTGTTTAAAAGTTTATTTACAAAGCTTCATTCCTGATGTGTTTGTGTATAATAAAGCTGCTTGAACTGAACCCACAACTGCTTGTCTGTTTTAGCCTGACCAGTCAAGCGGCATTCTGTCAGAACCAGGATTGAAAGTACAACTTCTTCAAGCCATAAGGTGCAGAATTGAAAGTGAAGGTACATTGAGCAGGTTGGGTGATAACAATGCTCAAACAATCAAAAAGGGGCCAGAAATGAAATAAAGGTAACCAAAACATGCATAAATGATTAATTTTTGTCTATTTTATGTACTTCTGCATTCCATTCTATTTTAATGTACTTTGCATTTTTTATGTACTTTTGCATTTTATGTGATTTTTATGTAAACATCTGCATTTTAACTTGAGCTTTTCTCCCCAGGCCTCTGCTGAAAATGGACCTCTGTCCAGTTGGACTTTCCCAGTAAACAAATGTAAATAAATAAATAAATAAATAAAATGAAACGGAGCATTCGTAAGGCACAAAATGCACTATTACTGAAACAAATAGTACAAAACACATTAATCAAATGAAAGGCACAAAACACATTATTAATTAAACAAAATGTTCAAAAGTATGATATTTGATAAAACTAGCAGAAATATTCATGTGGGGCTTAGAATTATCTTTGATTTGCATAACAAGCATGTTTAGAGTAAAACAGGCACAAGAAACGTATAATGAGCATGATAAGAAATTAAAAAGGCATAATGAGTTGAGCATGATAAGAGATTAAAAAGGCATAACGAGTTGAGCATAATAAGAGGTTAAATGGGCATAACGAGGACAATGAAAGGGCAAAGTAAGCATAAAAAGCAAGGCGACTGCATGTTTGTAGTTAAAGACTGTGTTTTGGGACTAAACTACTATTTCACATTGGCAGAAGCCATTCAAAGCATAGCTAGAGCATTCAAAGTATCTCAGAGTGTGCAAAGTGTTTGCAGAGTGTTTGCTTTATTACGGTGCAATTATTTCAAAAAGTTTACTGTGTGAAAAGTACAGTTATAAAGTGAAGCCAAAGTACAGCCATTTTAAAGAAGTTTCTTGTGCTGTGTACAGTTTATTTGCAGAGTGCAACCATTTCAAAGTGTTTCTTACACTGATAAGGAGTGGTTTTGCAAAGTACAGTGATTTTAAAATTATTCCTGTGCTACAGAGCCTTATTTGGCAAAGTGCAATTATTTCAAAGAGTCTGTTGTGCTATTGGGCATAATTACAAGTTCTGGCATAAAATTCTGGCATATATTTATGTGTGTATGTTCATACATAATTTCCAGCACCTTCACCCCTGTGTGTTTGATCATAATATTGCAGAGAATTGGAGAGTATTTGAGCAGGAATATGATATTTTCATACAAGCAGCTTTTTTCTGACAAACTTATATAGCCAAACTGGAAGCAAAGCTCTCTTCACCCAAGACTGGACTAGACAGTCAAGAGGAGAAGGTAAACACTTGTACCATACCACACTCATCACATAGTCCATCAAAACCTACATTACCAAAACACACACATAGAAACACAAAACACACACCTACATTTGCGGAGGCTCTCAATAAAAACCTGCCCAAGCATCAGGGCCCTCCAAAGCAGAAATGCAAGCAAACTCCACCCTCCAACACATCCCAAATGACAAATAGCCCACAAAATCAGTTTGCCACTCAACCACAGCCCATAAGGCATAACAACGTACTCAACACTCTAGTCATAGGTGACTCTATAGACAGGCACACTGATGTTCCACTCACCAGGCTGAACAAGGAGAAAGTTACTGTCAGCTGCCTGTCAGGTGCCAGGATCTGCCACATAACGCATGCACTCAGGTCACTCCACAACAAGTACAAATATGACACTGTCATTGTCCATGTTAGTGTGAATGACCTGAGATGTACCTCCCTGGACTACATGAAAAGAGACATGGAGGAGCTCTCCGATCTTGTAGCCCAGGCAGGTATGACCCTAGCCCTGAGTAGCATCCTGCCATCACCCAGAATGATACCACAGTACAAGGACAAAATAATTGACTTCAACAATTGGCTAAGCTTCTGGTGTCATTATAAGGGGATCCAGTATTTGTCTGCCTGGGATGCCATAATCGACAGACCACGATACTTTGCCAGAGATGGCCTGCACCTATCGCCCTTGGGATTCCAGACACTGGCTAAGGCTCTTCCCACCCCTATAGTGCCTTTTCTAGGCAAGGTTCAAATGACAAATTCACCACTGTAACAGGTACAAGCAAGCAAAATCTGAGGGTAATGCTACTCAATGCTAGAAGTCTAAACCTCAAAATGCACTCACTCAAGGCACTCCTTAAAATGGAGAACATCGACATCTGTGCAGTGACAAAGACCTGGCTCACAGCTCCAAAGAGCACCCCTGCATTACCAGGCTGTAATTCATACCACACCTTTCAGCCACCTAACCCGGAATGAAGCACTAAAGGTGGAGGCATGTCCATATTCATTAAGGATATCCACACTTCCAGGCTAGTTGCACAGCATAATGCATCCGAGATTATCCAAGTGCATCTAACTCTGGGCAAGACTGCAATCCAAATTGTAGCTTGCTACAGACCCTCCACCATGTCCCAGGATTCTCACTCCTCATTTCGTGATACACTGGAAAGTATTAGGGTACAACCCAACCCCCTAATAATGGGTGATTTCAACTACCCCACCATTAACTGGGAAAACTGCTCATGTACCAACAATTTTGCTCAATGTTTTCTGGAATTCATAAATTCCAATGCCTTGGATCAACTTATTCACACCCCCACCAGGGGCAGCAATATCCTAGACCTGGTCATTACCAACATGGGCAACCGGTGTTCCACACCAGAGGTCAATTCCTCATTGGTCAGATCTGACCACAAGCTAATCACCCTAGACATCCACATCCCACCCCCACCCCCAATTAGGGAAATCACGATAAAAATCTTCTCCAAAGCCAACTTCACACTTCTTAAGACAGAAGTGGCAAACTTCATGACACCCATGCAGACGGACAATAGAGGTACGACTGATGAATCCTACACAAATGCACTTTATAAGCACTTACATGAGTGCATGGATCGTGCTATCCCTAACAGAACCAAGATGCTGTCCTCCAAAAAAGGAAGCCAATGTGGTGGTCCTCTGCCATAAACAAACTCTACAACCGAAGAAGGAAACTGTTGCAAAAAAGAGTAAAATCCCATGACTGGAGGCACTCCCTGGTCAACCTCAGTAAGAAGCTGAGATCCCTCATAAAATCCTCCAAAGCTAATTACAAAAACAAAATTGCCACTAATTCTAAAGACAACCACAAAGCATTCTATAGCTATGTCATGAATCTCAATGGCAACACTCAGATCTGCTCTGAGTTACAGCGCAATGGCACTAAATATACAGAGCCAACTGATATTGCCAGCATCCTGGCAGATAGGTTCAGATCTAACTTTACCCCCCCTCTCACCCCCTAGAGGGCCCATCTCTATACCAGAAGAATGCAAAGTTCCTGTAATCATGGCTGCACAGGTAAAAAACACACTCTCCAAAGCCAAGAACACAGCATCCATGGGACCTGACAATATCACAGGCTGTGTTCTACACGAACTACAGAATGAACTGGCACCCTACCTAAGTACCATGTTCAGTCATCGTCTCACCTCAGGCTTTGTGCCCACTGAATGGCACACCGTGACAGTTATCCCTCTCCACAAAGAGGGAGCCATGACAGACACTGGGAACTACCGCCCCATTAGCCTGACGAGCCTGGTCTGCAAGGCCATGGAACGTATCATCATGGAACTCATAAACAAAGACATTGGTAATCTCCAAACTCTGGACCCTACCCAGTTCAGATTTGTAAAAGGTAGATCATGTCTCCTAAACCTGATTGACTTCTTTGAAGCAGTCACCAAAGCCATAGATGAGGATAAAGTGGTTCACACAGCTTATCTAGATCTCACCAAGGCTTTCAACACCATCCCTCACTCTGGAATTATAGATAAGCTCACTAAACTAGGTATAAATCCCTATGTCACAAGATGGGTTGCCAACTGGCTCAAGGACAGAACCCACACTGTGAAAGTAGCAGACTCCAAATCCGACTTCAGACCAGTGACAAGTGGAGTACCACAGGGTTCAGTCCTGGGTCCTCTCCTGTTTGGTATCTATTTCTTTGAAGTACAGGCTAACACAGAAAGTCTTTGGCTAACAAAGTTTGCAGATGACTGCAAACTAGGAGCCATAATTGAAACTCCTAACGATGTGGACATACTACAAAAGGGCCTCACTGAGACAGATACCTGGTGTCAAAGCCATGGTCTGAAGCTCAATGCCAAAAAGTGTATTGTCATCCCCTTTGATAAAAACTCTGTACCCATGAACTACCACATAGCTGGTAGTCTACTTAACGCCGAAAATGTGATGAGACCTTCGGACACAGGTGGACAGTAGTCTCTCCTTTGATAATCACATCGCCACAATGATCAGAAAATCCTTCTACATGGCTCACCTCATCACAAAAGGTCTCTCATCCAGAAAAAAAGAGGTCATTGTTCCCCTCTACTCATCACTCATTAGACCCATTATAGAGTACAACGCCCCTTTTGGTATGTACCTCACAAGACATCTACAACAACTGGAAAGGCCACAGAAATACCTCACAAAGAGGATTACTGGCCTCAAACAGATGCCCTACGCAGACTGTCTCAAAGAACTCCAGCTTTACTCCGTCGCATATCGCCTACTCAGAGGCGATCTCTGCCTAACATACAAAGCTATGTCAAACCCAGAGCTGTTGGACATGCTCCACTTAAAGAAATCCCAATCCCTCCGAGCTACACGCTCTAGGGACCTAAATCTTGTCACCACAATAAACAGAACATGCTGGAGGGATAGATTCCTGTCCCAGAGACTTCCCATACTCTGGAAGCTCCTCATTAGCACTCTTCAAAAAAAATCTTGATGACCGGATGGGAAATAGGAAATTCACCCCAGGGATCACTTCTGTGGCTGTGCTCGACAGGGGCACAGGAAAATAATTTTTTTGGGTGGCGAAAGCCAGGGTACATTTTTGGCTAGGCTTATATAGGCCCTAGGGCCAATAGCCTAGTACTTACCTATGAACCTATGAAGATGCACATACAAGGGCATTCATTTGGCTTAACTTAGCTGGGCCAGAGGCCATTGAGAAAGACTGTTCATTTGTGTATGCATCAGCAGTATATGCAGGAGAGGGGGGAAACCACCATATTGTTGTACTGGCTGAAACAAGGAAAGGCAGTGAGTGCTTGGAATGTAAATTTAGAGAAATGTGCAACCCCCAGACAAATGTTATATTAGAGAGGCACCTATTTCATACAAGAGACCAAAAGTCAGGTGAAACTTTTACAGCTTATATCACCGACTTAAGAAATAAGGCTAAATGTGCAGATTTGGTGATTTGAAAAATGAGTTAATAAAGGACAGGTTTGTGTGTGGTGTTAATAGTGCTGCAGAAAGAAAGATTTTGCTTTGTGACAGTGATTTAATGCTGAGCAAAGCCATAGAGATTTGTCAAATCCATGAGCTCACAGAAATGCACAGATGTTTGCTGACAAGTGATAAGAGCTTAGTTTCAGCAGCCTCTAGTGCAAGCATAGACAGCATGCAGAGCACATGGCACCTGCAACCCCTGCACGATTTCCAGGGAGGACCTGTAACTTTCTAGAAAGTTCTAAGACTAACTCAGTAAAATGGACATTCTCAGTGCAGTATAAGGGTGAGTCAGCAAACCCCAAGTCAAGTCTTAATGTTAACTGTCACAATTGTGGTGTCAGTCATGAGTCTAAAAGAGAGAAGTGTTTATCATTTGGTCAGCTATGCCACAAGTGTAAAAAGTGGAACCACTATCAAAAGTTTTGTAAATCAAGCAAGCCTTATTCAGTTATTAAGAAACATCAGTCAAAAAAGCAGGTTGATGATATAGAAAGCTGCGACCCTACTTTCTACGTAGATGGTGTTTCAGTGGTTGGTGAAAAGGTTAATGCAGTAGATTTATTGGCAAAGAATGAAGTATTTTGTACTGTCCTGATCAATGGGAAGCCCATGAAGTTCAAAGTAGACACTGGTTCAAAGTGCTATGTGATGTCATCAAAGACATTTGCTAGAGAGGGAGCTGGTGAGCAACTTAATTTGGCCAAGTGTGCGAAGCTTGTTGCTTATGGAAGTGAAGAGATTCAAACCAAAGGCTCAGTAGTGTTTTCATACTATTCGGCTGGAAACAGTTACAGCTTGCAATTTTATGTAGTCCGAAGACCTGTGCAGTCAGTCTTAGGTCTCAGAGACAGCTTGTCTGTTTTATCCTGACCACGAGTGACACTTTAGGATACTGTAAAAGTTACAGTATTATGGTTTATAAGTATGTGTGAGTTTGTGCAGGTTAGGATTAGACTGAGGGTTATGTAAAGGGATAGATTTAATGACGTGTAAGTGACTGTCTAATATGGTTAGATTAAGGGCTAAGTATTGTACAAGTGATTGCAGGTTAGGACTAGTTTATGTCCTTGGTAAGAAGTAGACTTAGTGTTGTGCAGGCGTTTATTTGTATGTGAGCAGAGTTGTGTAGTAGTAGGTATCGGATTATGGTTAAGGGCAAGGACAGGCTTAGAGTTAGCACACATTAGTAAGGTAATGTTGGGGGGGGGCAAAGGGGTACTACTACAATTATTCAATTGAATTTGGCCTGGATAGGGGTTTTGTGATAAGTTCATAACAGGAAACAGGAAACAAGAAACAATAACAGTGATTCAGAAATGGCTACTGCCAGTGATAAGCCTTAACAGAGGCCTTTCCGATTCATAGACAGGATTACTGCAGTGATTGTACACAGAATGTAGAATCGCTGTAAAAAGCTGTCTCTGTGGCCATACTCAGTGATAATGAGGCATTCTGTGGGACTGGCCTTTGTTAATTATCTATATAGTCTCCTTTGGAAAATACAAGCATTAAGGGATTTATGCAGCAAAGTGCTTCAGAAAATCACTCAACGAGGGGTGGGTTGGGGGGGGGGCTTGGAAAGAACATATGTTAGGTTGGTTATTTAAATAAAGCTGAATTGTATAGATTTATATTTAACATTGTTGATTTTTAATATATACAATACCTTTGGAAAGTTTTTTGTATCTGTGTGTTATACCTTTAAGACCTGATTACAGGTATTTTATGTTGTGGAGAATCATTTAACAGCAGCATTTGCTGTGTGTATTCTGGATTCTGACAAAGTCTGTTGTACACAGATGAAAAGCTGTGGTGTATTGTGCATTATACAAGCTTAAATAAATTTGTGGTATCTACCTTCACCAGCAGTGCCTAGTTTTGGATCCATTTTGCAACTAGTGTTTTTGCTAGTATTTGCTTGGATTTCTAGCTATTTTTCTCCAATAATTGTATTAGTTCATTGACTCAAGTGTGTCATCAAAACAGATGTTGACCTAGGCCACACTTGACTAAAATGAGTATATGCATCATAGGTGTATGTGTGTGTTTGTAAAACACACACAGACAAATCTTCCTAGAATGCAGTCCTTTGATGCATCCTTTATTGAAAAACTTACATTGATGGCACAGTTCCATAGGGAGATTACAGTGTATATGAAAATGGAAGGGAGGGTTTGTTCCTTTCATGGAATATGTGGCTGATCAGTGCTAACAGTGGTTTTGTCAAGACTGCATGATTGTGCCTAGTGTAATTTCTCCATTCTTGTCCCTTCTGCTGGATGATCTTGCAGTCATATGTAGTTTTAGGCTGTGAGGACTGAAGGAGAAAAACTTCTTTGCTGATGGTGGTAACCTCTCTTCCGACTCACTGTGGCACCACAAACAGAAGGCCAAAATTCCATTCTCCTTTCTAACTCACTTGGCTTGGGTTTATCATTTGCTCTCTCACTTAAAACAAATGCATTAATAAGACAATTTTTGATTGATTGATTGATTGATTGTTATGCCCCTTACATTTCCAAACTCATCCAACATTTTGTAACTAACTGTATATTGTGTTTAGAGTATAATTTCCCAAAAAGTATTCCTGTCCCCACATAGTCTTTAAAAACAACCATAGAGATACCTTTTTACTTTGTGCAGTGAAATCTCATTGAACTCCCACAGTCTCAAAAATTATAATATGTTTTGGTCATTTTTGGATGTGTTCTCTGAATGGGATAAAATTTATCTTTGTGCCAAAAATTATGTGACTGCCATTACCAAAAAATTTTTGCAAGAGTTAACACCCAGATTTGGTGTGCCTTGGTCTATTCAATCTGACAGGAAGACTCATTTTACAAGCCAGGTTGTATAACAAGTATGTACAGTTTTAAAAGTAAACATGCAGTATCTTTGTCCACACATGCCCTAACCTTCAAAAATTCTTCAGAAATTAATCAGACTTTAAAAATTAGACTTGCTAAATTGTGTGAAAAACATTGTCTCAAATAGCCAGAGGCATTGCCTCTATTATTATTATTATTTAGTGTAGGCAGGGCAGTTTGTAGTACTAAAAAGTATTCCCTACACAACATTTTCATGGAAAGTACTATAAAAATGCTAACAAAACCCTTGCCCAAAAATTTAATTTACAAACTATTAATAAAATCTGTTTTTTTTTATTGCAATGTGTTTTCATTGCTCTGTGGCACGTACACCCCAAGATAATAAAAGGTTAACAGCAGCCCAGCCTCCTATCATAATATTTCACTAGGGGAACATGGTATTCATCAGAACATTTTCAAGAAGATACTCAGTGGATCCGTGATGGAAAAGACCCTTCCTGGTTTGCTTGCAATTGCTACAGCCATCCAAAGTGGAGAATCACCCACTTGGATTCATGTGTTGTCAGTCATAAAAGTCCTCTCTAGATACCAATAACTCCATTACTCTTGTTGATGATAAGTCCATCGTATCCCATGCGAGAAGAAAACACAGGGAAACCAAAGTATCTGGAAGTGAGACCTAGTGATTCGGAAATGTTATCATGATCAGCGACAAGGCTTAGTGATTCATCAAGAATGTCAACAAATATTATCGGCGGTGAGGATTAATAATCCAGCAACATCATCTACAAAGGACAATGAGTGGAAATTGGTCCAAGACCTGGAAAATGGCTCTACTGACTAAGCATCGCTTGTGGAACTACTAGTTTAGAGATCAGGATGAACTTTGCTTCTGAATAAATACTATATGGACTACAAAAACAAAGTTTATCATCTGTGTTTGCAAGTCTACAAAACCCATCTCCAGCCACAGTCTGCTCAATATTTGTATAGACTTACTATTGGGACTATTATTTTGGTGTTCATCATTATTTTACTGTGTTTTCTTCTTTTACCAGGAGCCATCAGAGCTGTAAGTGCTGAACATTTTTTTATTAGAAATAAGTGTTTGGCTTGCAAAGACAATGCGGTAACTGCTGGGTGTGGTGCATATACCAACTGCACATGATGTGGGCATTCAGGTAATTCCATATACCAACTGCACATGATGTGGGCATTCAGGTAATTCCATATACCAACTGCACATGATGTGGGCATTCAAGTAATTCCAATACCAACAACTGAGACAGAAATCAGAGTACTATTTCATACACATTTTTTAACGAGAAATATGGCAGCTAAAGGTAATTCTTTGCATAACATTACCCGCTTTGGATTGGTTCCACTTTAATTGACAGTGACTGAAGACACTGACATTAACAATCAAACGCTAAACCAAAACAAGTAAAAAATAAATCATAAACTGCCCCCACACCTCCATAACTTAAATATACTAACTCCATCATCAACACAACCATGAAGAAAGGGAATTATGCTACAGCTTATGAGCCATGAATGAACCAAAGCATAATTCAATCTTCTTAACCACCAATAAATTGTTATGCAAATTCTGGCTGATACTAAACAGATATATTAAATAATATATACATTTATGTGTAGATATCAATAGATGTAAGTAGATACAGACAGATAGCTATAAATTAGAAATATATTTATATATAACACATAATATATATATGTACAACTTTGCATTTATGTTTTATAATGTATATATATATATATATATATATATATATATATATATATATATATGGGTCTACTTCTTTTGACCTAACTTTCATTTGCCTGACACTCATTTGCCTGACCCCATTTGACTGAAATTTCATTTGCCTGACACTTCATTTGCCTGACACTTCATTTGACCGACAAGCATTATTAGCAAGAAAATGGAATATGCCCCCTTCCCCACTGCAGTGCGACCCTGGAGTTAGAATATACAGTTAGGGGTGTGTGTATCATTTCATATGATATTGTTAACTTTTGATGTAATATTGCTTAGTAACAGAAAAGTAACTGGGGGGGGCTGTGCCCCCCACACACCCCCTAACTATATATTCTAACTCCAGGGTCGCACTGCAGTGGGGAAGGGGGCATATTCCATTTTCTTGCTAATAATGCTTGTCAGGCAAATGAAATTTCAATCATTTGGTCTCAGGCAAATGAGTGTCAGGCAAATGAAAGTTAGGTCAAAAGAAATAGACCCATATATATATACATATATATACACACACACACACACACACACACACACACACATACACACGCACTCCATATCTTTTTCATAGAAAGAAGCCATTCTAGTATTTTTTGTATGCACAAGCATATTCCATGTAGCATCTCCAATATCTCACACTGTTAAAATAATCTGTTTTATTACATTTTATTTGAATTATTAATTTCCTCAGAGATATTAAATTGATTTTGCTGCACCAAAATGTTATTCTAATTATCTCTTAATTAGCAGTGCATAGTACTAACTCCACTGACTTCTATAATTGCTAGAATGAACTTTGTTGACCCCTGATGGCTTTATTTTTAGTTCTTCTTTGGAAAATTTGCAGAATGGGATTGTCAACATTGTGTGCAACAAAGCTCTGAGTAAAAGATATACTAAAACCAGAGAATGCTTTAAAGTGGCACACTCCTTCTTTACACAGAAGGGCATGTCCCATTAGAAGGAAACACACACAGACATTTTGCACATGGTCAGTTGGCTCTGTTCATTACACTTTAAGCCCCTGCTTTTATAGCTCATGTCACCTGACCGATTTCTATTCATCTCTTCTGGAACTGTTTTTTCGGAATACTTCATTTCAGGCAACATCTCTACCACATCACACAAGCTAATATGTAGAAACAAAATGCTAATGCATATGCTGTTGGTTTTATGCAAGTCTGTACCTGTCAGCCTCTATTTTTTTTTTTTTTTTTTTAGTTTAAAACTATGTTGAACTACACAGTGTTGTACTGTGGCTGACTGTAATTTGATTTAGTACCACATTGGCTGTACACTTTTTTAAAGAAGGGAGGACCCCATTATAAAAAAATTTGTGCGACAGATGTTACTGGAATTAACTGCATGCCACATTCCAGCATTTCATAAGTGTAATCATCTATTTGTTTTATTACTTTTTTACAAGGTAATATCCACTAACATGGTATAACTGACTCGTTTTATAGTAACATTCAGCTTTGATCATTAGTTGATTTGCTATCACTTATTTAGAAAGTTAGGGTCATAGCCTTAACTCTCTGTATACTCAGATATGTTATTGTTAAGGAGGTTAACTGAAGCAGCTCCCTTGTGATATATTACAGCAAAGAGCGTAGTCAGATGAAATTATCTGTTATGAAGAGGTAAAGTCACTTAGATTTCACCCGTAGTGTAGCTTTGAGATAGTTTAGGAAATGGTTCTGTTGCATTTTTAGAAACTGAAATGCATGAAGTAATCTACTGCAAAGTCAAGCTTGTTAATAAGCTATGCGTGTAGAGGTTATTCTTGTTCCCTTTAATATACTACATTCATGTTACATGCTCATGACATAATGTTATCTGTACCTGGTGCTCAGTAAAGAAACAGAGAAAGTTTGCATAAGCAAATATTCACTGCAGTCTTTAGAAAGTGAATTCCTTGAAGCAACTTTAAACTGGAGCACACACCTCATTTAACATTCCTTTAGAAATATCATACTCTTAAGTACATGATGTGCGTTATTGCATGCCTGTTTCCAGCAGAAGTACTAGCACATGACATAGCGTTTAACCACAGTCACTACCTTGGTTTGTTTTTGCACTCCATTAGGAAGTTTAATAGTAACAGTAGTACCTGTTAGATATCCTGTTAAGATGTTACTTGAGTAATAGTACTTTATTACTCTTCATTAAGCTGGCTTTGTTGTTACTTCAGATTAGGCCATGATCTCTGCAGAGCAAAGTTAAGATTAAACTGGAGACAGTGGGCTAAGGTGATGCATTAATGCCTGAATACTCATTTTGAATCAAAGAAAAACAGTGGAAAGTTTGGATTTCAAAATGGGCAAACTATTATATCATCAGTACCTATTCATACCTTACGTTTCCATACTCTCTGTTCTTCACTCATTTCTTTACTTCTATCAGTTCCTCTCCCCTGACTTTCTCTTTAAATATACTACAAGCTTGCTTTTCATCTCATTTCATATTGCAATTCCTGTTTGTATTATATTAGCAAACCTTTAATTTCTCTATGCTGTTGTTGTTGTTGTGTCTTTCTGCTTTTCCCGATTAGGGGTCGCCACAGCGGAACTCCGGTCTGCTAATGATTGGCAGTAGATTTTTATGTGCCAAGTTGCCGGTCCTGATGCACAACCTTCAACGAAGGTACGCCCATTCACACATGTCTCCACACAGAAGACGCTCTAGCTGAGAAATTTCTCTAAATACTAACTAGTATCTCCTCTTAGCCAATATTTTCATATTATATCTAATTTGGCATAATTATTTAAACTGTAGATGTTTTCATATTATTTTTGAAGACTGTAAAATTATTGTTCTTCAAATGTTTTATAATACTTTGGAGATTTTCTCCCCAGGTCTCCACTGAAAATGGTCTCCTACCCAGTCAGACTTTCCCGGTAATAAAATGTCATAAATCAATAAATAAAATCATCAGACATTATTAACTAATTCACATTTCTATAAGTTATCATGCTCTGATTTAGCACTGCTAATAGAAATATTCCTACAGACTAGCACATGTTGGAGGAATTGTCACAGCATGGGTGACTCAGTGTTTAAGGTTTCTTTGCCACAGTTCCAGCGTCCACAGTTGTTTACTTGCAGGTCGGTGCCTGTTTGGTGTTTACCACTTTCTTCCTCTTTCTTCTTAGATTTCCACTAAATAGGATGGTTTCTTAGCAAAAATATGCTCGCAGATTAGCTATTCTCCCTTCATATTCATTCTTGATCTAAAAAGATTGACACGGAAAATACTGAAAAAAAAACAAAAGAAAAACAATTAAACCTTTTTTGGGGGGGTATAGTCCATTAAAAAATATGTGGCATCTTTCTAGACAACTTCATTTAGCATTATATTTCATTAACAGTGTCATCTGTTCAGTTTTTTTCTAAGTTCACACTCTCAAAAAGATACCATGGTAGGTTAGAATATCTGGCCAGGGGAAGATAGAGGGTTTATTTGAGCTTCATATGGTCAAGCCTCAGTTCATTGAAGTAATTTAATAATTTTCAGTTTAGTCACCTTCTCCATTTTACACTTCCAAAGCTGCATACCTCTTGGGGAAGTACTGAAGCATTCCCCTTAGCCCATGTTTCACCCATCTGATAGTTAATATGTAGGGACAGAAGGGACTGGTGTGTGCCAGGAAGCATGCTCCCCTGCAAAATATTTGCATGCATTTTCAAAGTGGAAGTCAGTATTTTGAAGAGCAGACTTACTGCGGATGATGTTATGTGCTGCATCATTTCTTCTGCATGGAATAACAATGAATTCTAGATAAACAAAAATCAAATTATTTCTTCAGGTCTGAAGAAGCTCATTTATAATGTGATCTGAATTATACAACATTTTATATAATACATGTTATATTAAGGCAAACTATTTGCAATAACCTGATGGCAATACACATTTATAGGGCTTATGTGTCTCCTACAGCTAGATTTTGTTCAGGAATTTAATCATCTATATGATACAGCAGACATCTGTTTTTCCCATTGAAAAGATTAATCACCACATATAATGTCATGTGAGATAGTTTGCTTTAAAATAATGAGGTAGGCTGTCTTAAAAATATCTGCTTATTGCACTTGAGATGGTATGTACAAAAACTGAAGAAGTCAGTTCACAACTTTGTGAGTTTCTTCCTTTAGTTTGCTACATAAAATGTTTTTTCAGTTTCTGTAAATTTTGACTAACACCATAAAATTATCAGTAACTGACTTAGCACAAGATCTAGACTGAAGATTAGCAAACAACAGTCAGAAAGAAGTTTTATGTGTGTTTGGAACAAGCTTTCCCCGAATTAGGTTGGTACAATCAGGATTTGGATTTTCCCTGGAGTGTAGCAACCTGTTGATATGCCATTGGCCAGCATTCATTTGAAGATGGGAGCAGACTCTAGCAGGAACATGATGATAATTGGTAAGTACTGTGATAACACAGTACTTCACATGCAGACATAATTTATTTTATTAGTTTATTTATTTATCCTTTGATAACCAGGAAAGTCTGGCTGACCCAATGGCCCATTTTATAGCAGAGGTCCGGGAAGAAAAGTTCCATAACTGATTCAAAAACATTTACATAGTAGTTGATGAGTAGTTATATACAAAAAGAAAAAGTCCTGCAACAGATTAAATATTTTACTATGAGATGGTGAGAAAGGAAAAAGAAAAACTGTCAAAGGAAAAATATACTTTAAAAATGATCAATACATGGTAGGTTCAGGTTAAGGCACTTTAATCTTGCAGCAAGGAGACAAAAACGTGCTAATACAGAGTTTGTCTGACTAGAATCAGGAAATGCAAGCATTTTTATACATTTTCTAATAAGACATTGCCTACCAAGCTGACGTAGTAAATCACACGTTTTAACATCATCATTACATAGCAGTTGTTTTCATGATTTTCTGCTTGTACTATCAATTTTTGTGAGAAACTTCCTAAGAAAAACAACGTGGCCTTGGCTACCACCGGTTAGATATATGCAATGTTACCATTCAAGGTACTATGGCTAATTTGAGCACAAAGCAAGTATAGATTGCAGTTCATTTCTCCAACAGTCCATTGTCTGTTTTCTCTCTTTCTTCTGCAGCTGTGTGTGTCCTCATACTTAGAACAGAGCTAATTGTTCAAAATCATTACATTATAGAATATGGCATTGTTCATTCATTGCTTCCTGACCTAGCAGATAATCGCCTGCCTCTCAAGTACATTTCCAAAAGGCATAAACATGAATATTGCTGTGCTAGCAATTACTAGGTCAGAGGGCATCTTGCAAGTTTCAGAAAGCACACTGCAGTTTCAAAAGCATCTTTTAGTCTCATATGAAATTAAGCTGTATATAAAATTGTGCATATAAAATAGAATGAAAAACGTGTTAACTCATTTAGTTTCTAATTAGCATTAAGCACACACATTAATACATATTTTTGTGACAAAAACACACATAAAAACATTTTACAGTAGCTGATAAATAAATATAAGGAGAGAAAATCCCTACAACAGATAAAACACAATCACATTGACATACATTTAGAGAAAATTACTAGGATACATTGTAATCAGTAATACAATATAATACATACCAAAGTAGCAGGACACGCTATATATATATATATATATATATATATATATATATATATATATAAATATGTATGTATATATATATATATATATATATATATATATATATATATATATATAATTATATAATATATATATGTATGTATTATATATATATATATATACATATATATATATAAATATATATATATAGATATGGGTTCGTATCACTTCATCTAAAGACCATTTCAACTAAACTCATTTCACTGACAAGTCATACTCTAAGGCAAGTCAAAGGTATGTGTCCTTTTCCCCACTGTAGTGCGATCCTAATGTTAGTATATATATTAAGGGGGGTGTGTGGGGGATGCAGTCCCCCCACATTGGGGGGTGTGGGGGGCATAGCCCTCCACCTAGTTGGCTTTTATCAAATAATGTAAAACAAAACCAGGCAACATAAAAACAAAACAAGTGAGGGGCTTCAGAAGAGAGGGGATTGGTGTTGGAGAATTATCATTTAACTCCCATATGCTGGAATATATATCATGTGTGCGTGTGTGTGTGTGTGTGTGTGTGTGTGTGTGTGTGTGTGTGTGTGTGTGTATGTATGTGTATCCTACTCATTGTATTCTTGTCAGATTAATGGCCCTTGTGGATCAGTGCCTTACCTCAGTTAACAAATTTTAAATAAATAAAATAAACAATTTCACGGGGCTAAGTAAGACCATGATAGTAAAAATATAAAAATACAGTGATACCACAAATGCAACAACTGTCCAAGAATAAGATGCAGAGGATGTGTTGTGCAGTACGTTATAGATACATACTGTGTTAAATGTTCAACATTGCTAAGTCACTGATCTTCACAATTTTAGAAAATAAATAATAAAAATATGAAATGCAGATCTACTTATCTTTTGCTTGTGAGTAGAATATGAGTCGCATAGGTCTCATAAGTGTAACATAATGTTCAGACCAGGTGACCATCTCGAAACAATGACTGAATATACAGGCTTGTAAATATCACTGGTTACCCAGATACCTAAATTAGTCTTAAATGAATATAATGTTCATGACTTCTATATTGATGAATGTAGCTTGTTCCAAATGAGTGGGATGTGCTGTGAGATAGACGTCATCATTGTGTTAGTCATGAAACTTTTTATACTACACTTCAAATTACTACATTTGTGTTTTTATTCTAATTAAATATGTCATTATTCAATAATATCCTCAAAGGTTTATTGTACAATGCTTTAGATGCCAGGATTTAAGATCCTTGGAAATCCATGCAATGTAAAGAAATAAGGTCTTGTTTTTCAAACCTTTCCATATATATCAAGTTACACACAGATGTTATTTTCTTAGTAAATCTTTGCTAGATGGATTCAAGATATGTACATTTCCTTTAGTGTAAATACAAAGAGAGTTATTTAATTCTAGAACTGGACATATGCATGCCATAAATAGACTGGTCATACAAAATGAGTTCCTTGTAATAATAACAGACATTTTCTTTTACAGATTTATTTATTTACAATGTCTAAGTGGAGAGAAAACAAAAAGTTTTCATTTATAATAATTCCCAGATCTCAGTATTTTCACACATTCTCTAGCATTGTGCTACCCAAATTTGACATTTGTTTACCGGGAAAGCCTTAGTGGTCCAGAAAGTGCCCATTTTCAGTGGATGCCAAAAGTTAGCAATTTCATTATAGCTGCCTTGTCAAAAAAAATAAACATTACTTTACATGTGCTAAAGTTGATTTTATGTATTGATACTTACCGGCAAATAACAACAAGATAATGTTTTATTGTATTAAAGTCCTGATCACTATAGATTAAAATCTAACCTTGCACAGTATGTAATGATTTGCTGTTATGACACTCACAGTTGATTGAGTCATCCAGCTTTTTACCTTCTATTATAGTGACAATTTCATTAGATTCCTGATATTTTAAACATAGATTGACTTTGGTAGTATCATTCCAGAAAGAATTTATTCTTCAAGAGGTCCTCTAGTTTTTATATAGTTAATGCATGTATATTATCAGTCTATGTCCAAAAGTAACCACAGAGCAAAATGGTGTTTAGACTGAGAAGAACAGATGTGAAACACAATGTATTTCAAAGTCATCATATACTTTCTACGGTGCTTATCAGATTACTCCAAAAGGTAACTAATTATGAGGTATTAATGGTTAAAATGATTCATACAAAATATATCAATAAGTAACACCCTTGGGATTCTTGTGCACTTAGACAAAAATTTTCATCTGCAAAGAATTGTCATAATCCATTCTTCTTTTCACACAACAAATATGAGGGAGACAGTAAATGTTTGTAATATGAGGGAGACAGTAAACGTTTGTAATATGAGGGAGACAGTAAACGTTTGTAATATGAGGGAGACAGTAAACGTTTGTAATATGAGGGAGACAGTAAAAGTTTGTAATATGAGGCAGACAGTAAACGTTTGTAAGTGAGTTTGTGGTGCTGAAGTCATTAATCAGAGTCACATTATTCAGAAACAAGATTAAACCGAAATAAACCTCTTACTTGTTTTACACAGAATCTTTTTCAGATCTGCACTTTTTTTTCCAAGTATTATGAGTTTATAGTATGCAAGAAATGTTGTAAGTTTGCCCTGAGTATTCAAGCGTAGTACAAGCATCTGAATAATCCACAGACGGATTACAAATGTACAAGGATGCACTTGTATAAACTACTTGCTTCAAATTGCACCAGATGTTTCTTAATATAATCAAATAATATTCATTAATTTCAGAAAGCAACAGGTTTTGTAAATGCAGTCATAATTTTCAAATCAGTCTGCTGACACTTCCTGTATGGTACTGCAGGTCCCACTGATTTAAACTAGTCTTAAATATAAATTATATCTACAATGTCAATACGCAGTACTTACCCATCTGGAATGCAAAGGTGTATGTTGAAGCAACATTTTATATACCAACAGAGAGCACAGTAACAGCTCTTCTTTAATAATTTTGACATTAGACAAAAGTTTTCAGCTGTCAGGTAAACATACTGTATTTGTTAGTCTTGATTGCATGCAGTGTGTTACGTGTACTTACTACTAATACACATTAGTAGTTTCAACCTGTTACTTAGTAAAGTAAAATTACCACAGATCTGAAGTACACTTAAAATGGCCTTACTTTAACAGAAGTGGCAAGATCCCCTAAGGAGAGTATACAGTGTGTCTTAAGTCATATTACATACTGTAAAGCAACATGTGTATCTTTGTATTATTACAGATAGGAGAATCTGCTAAACTGACTTCTATATTTCATCCAAGGTATACAAGTTTGCTTGGCTGTAACAAAAAATAGAAAGGATATATTGAGCTGGATCTAGGACGTTTGATAGAAAGATCAAAAGTGTGAATCCATTACCACCGAACACACTTCAATGAAAGCGCTTTCATCGAAAAAGTGCTTTCGTTAAAGTATGTTAATAAAGAAAACACAAACTCTACTTAAATGCAGGGAGGCAAGCCCCTCTGCACCCCTCAATGTGGGGGGTTGTGCCCCCCACACCACCCCTACTTAAATATTCTCACTCGAGGTCACACTACAGTGGGGAAAAGGGAATTTTCCCTTACCACACAGTAGTACGACCGAAACAACAAGCATACTTACGCGAAAGTGCTGCTTCGGTGAACAGCACTTACGCACAAGTAGGCTTACCAATTGGGATTCGGTGAAAGATACAGTCGAGCATCTGTACAGATCCCATTGAGCTAGATTTTTATCACACATAAACATATATTTCTAAAAAATCATCACAGGTAAGGTGCTTCTCTTTCCATTTTTGGCATTATAAAAGGAACCTAATAAAATGAGTAGAAAACATGCAGTTACCTGTGTCTTTTTCTGTGGCACCAGTAACAGTTCCCTTGACCCTGGACACCTTGGATCAAATGGTTATTCGGTAATCTCCCTTATTATCCTAACAGCATTTTAATAACATGCAGCTGGTCTCCTGCTATCGTGCAAAAGATATGCAGAGCCCTTGTTTGTGTCTTCATAGCAACATGTGGCACAATTACATCTTCTCCTCTCAAATCCACTTCAGAGAGCAGATGGAAATAATACTAGCTTCACCCCTAATTAGCTTAGGAAGCTCTCAATCACTATACCACCAGGGAAAAGCCATGAGGAATTTCCCAATGTCTTGAAAATACAAAATTCAGATGTTTCAATGTTTGTCTTATTTCCATAACATTCTGACAAGACAGTAGTAATGTTGATTGTGTGACATATTAAAATAATATATTTCATTAAACTGGCTGTCCAGCTTGATGGAGGCACATTTTCAGGGGCATCCCAGCAGCACTAGGGAGTAGCACAACTGCTGGCTGAGGGGCTCAATCCCACGATTATAAAACGAAGCTGATTAGCAGGTCATAGCATTAACTTTCTGCTACATAGATGAATACAATGATTCATATTTATGCCTTCAGTTTGTATGTCAAAGTATATGCATCACGTTGCTTTCTGCATCGCTGAACGTGCTATTTTAATATCTACATACGTAGTATGTTGCATATTATAGAGGAACAACATGAAAGGCAGCAAGACGACCAAGCTGGCACTTATTCTGTGTTTTAATGTTATAAACTGAGTGATCATTTATTAATGTTATATTTATCTATGTTTGTTTACTGTCTGGTTAGTTTTACATGGGCAGAGCTCAATACGTAGCAGATTTATTGATAATATAGACAAGTGCCAGAAGACCTTCTGTCTTCACAACGTATCATTACCTCCTAAATGACAAAAGAAGTTATACTTTCCCTTTTTTCTTCCATTATTAGGCTGATCTCTGAGTACCATAACATCTTCATCATGTACCTCACTAAGCAGCTAAATCAACTTGAGAATTATAAATCTTTCCTCACCACAAATATCACAGGTCTCAATAACCCTAACTAGTCTGATGAGTTAAAAGTTCTGTTCCTGTACTCAGTGTCATACGGGGTCCTAAGGAATAATCTGTACTTAGCTTTCTCTGCTATGAATGATCCAGTGCTCTTTGAATCCCTTCATCTAAATAAAACCAATGGCAAAGCCGACAGCATCTCTAGACACCTAGACCTATACTGTTTCATCACTCCAAGACAGTATGACTGGTAACTAATCTGAGGTATCCCCCATTTCTAAAACAGGCTGACCTTGTGCATCATTAATCTGAGGTATCCCCCATTTCTAAACGAGTCTGTCCTTAGGTGTCAGTAATCTGAAGTATCCACCATTTCTAAAACAGGCTATCATTGTGCATCAGTAATCTGAGGTATTCCTTATTTCTAAAACAGGCTGTCCTCTGTCAGTAATCTGAGGTATCCCCTATTTCTAAAACAAGCTGTCCTTCTGTGTCAGTAATCTGAGGTAACCCCATTTCTAACAGGCTTTCCTTGTGCGTCAGTAATCTGAAGTATCCACATTTCTAAAACAGGCTGTCTTTATGTCTCAGATATCTGAGGTATCCCTTACTTTTAAAACAGGCTGTCCTTCTGTGTCAGTAATCTGAGGTATCCCCCATTTCTAAAACAAGCTGTCCTTGTGTGTCAGCAATAAGAGTTATCCCCTATTTCTAATAGGCTTTCCTTCTCTGTCAGTAATCTGCGGTATCCCCCATTTCTAAAACAGGCTGTCCTTCTGTGTCAATAATCTGAGGTATTCCCCATTTCTAACAGGCTGTCCTTGTGCGTCAGTAATCTGAGGTATCCCCCATTTCTAAAACAGGCTGTCCTTCTGTGTCAGTAATATGAGGTATCCCCCATTTCTAACAGGCTATTCTTATGCATCAGTAATCTGAAGTATCCTCCATTTTTAAAACAGGCTGTCCTTGTGTGTCAGGCAGTGTGCTCGCCTAGCAACCTTTAAAAACAGTCTAAATAACTGGATGGGTGACTGCATATGTTCACCTTGTATGTGGAAAAGTCTCCTGAATAAGGGGTTTTGTTACTCTCCCACCTATACTGGGTGATATGGCTGATCTTCCTGATGGTTTCCTAGGCTGTCACCTTAACAGGAATTATAAACCTATAACAAAGTCCTTAATGGAAACATAATTTTCACAAAGGTGGAAATATGTATACAGATATTAGCATATAGAGTGTTATAAAATTGAAATTGTGTGTATATGTCGACAGTGATTAACCAGAAGATGATAGTGTTTATTTACATGATAACCAGGAGATGATAGTGGTTATGCACATGATAACCAGGAGATGATCGTGGTTATATACATGATAACCAGGAAATGATCGTGGTTATATACATGATAACCAGGAGATGATTGTGGTTATATACATGATAACCAGGAGATGATCGTGGTTATATACATGATAACCAGGAGATGATTGTTGTTATATACATGATAACCAGGAGATGATTGTGGTTATATACATGATAACCAGGAGATGATTGTGGTTATATACATGATAACCAGGAGATGATCGTGGTTATATACATGATGACCAGGAAATTATCGTGGTTATATATATGATAACCAGGAAATGATCGTGGTTATATATATATGATAACTTGGAGATGATCATGGTTATATACATGATAACCAGGAGATGATTGTGGTTATATACATGATAACCAGGGGATGATTGTGGTTATATACATGATAACCAGGAGATGATTGTTGTTATATACATGATAAACAGGAGATGATTGTTGTTATATACATGATAAACAGGAGATGATTGTGGTTATATACATAATAACCAGGAAATGATCGTGGTTATATACTTGATAACCTGGAGATGATCGTGGTTATATACATGATAACCAGGAGATGATCATGGTTATATACATGATAACCAGAAGATGATTGTGGTTATAGCTGATAACCAGGAGATGATCATGGTTATATTCATGATAACCAGGAGATGATTGTGGTTATAATCATGATAACCAGGAGATGATCGTGGTTATATACATGATAACCACACCTAACACACTAGTAATCGGGGATTCTATCATCAGGCACACAGACGTCCCACTCACTAGACTGAACAAGTAGAAGGTTACCGTAAGCTGCCTGTCGGGTGCCAGAATCCGCCACATAACAGATGCACTCATGTCACTCCACAACAAGTACAAATATGACTCTGTCATTGTACATGTTGGCTAAAATGACCTGAGACGTACCTCCCTGGACTACATGAAGAGACATGGAGGAGCTCTCTGACCATGTAGCCCAGGCTGGTATGACTCTGACTCTGAGTAGCATCCTGCCCTCACCCAAAATGATGCCAACATATGAAGAAAAATTGATCAGTTTCAACAATTGGTTAAACTACTGGTATCATTCAGAGGGGATCCAGTACTTCTCAGCCTGGGACAACATGCTTGACAAGCCACGTTGCTTCGCCAGAGATGGCTTGCACCTGTCACCCCTGGGCTTTCGAATACTGGCCAAGACTCTTGCCGCCCCAATACTGCCTTTTTTAGGCAAGGCTCAAAAGACAAACCCGCCTCCATAAACAACAATAATAAACAAAAACTGAGGGTAATGCTGCTCAATGCCAGAAGTCTAAACCTCAAAATGCACGCACTCAAGGCTCTCCTTAGTATGGAAGAAATCAACGTATGTGCAATGACAGAAACCTGGTTCAAGGCTCCAGGGAGCACCCCAGCACTACCAGGCTATAACTCCTACCATACCTTTAGGTCCCAAAACCAGGAACGGAACACAAAAGGAGGGGGTGTGTCCATATTCATCAAGAACACCCACACTTCCAGGTTAGTAGCACAGCACGCGGAATCTGAGACCATCCAAGTGCAATTGACAGCGGGTAAACTGACTGTTCAATTTATAGCTTGCTACAGATCTCCCACCTTGACTCAGGACCCTCACGCAGCATCCTGAGAACATTAGAAAGTATGAAGATTCTACCCAACACCATGCTACTGGGTGGCTTCAACTATCCAAACATTGACTGGGAAAACTGCTCAAGCTCAACCATCCTAGCCCAATGCTTCCTTGAGTTTATAAACTCAAACGCCCTTGAACAGCTGGTCACCACTCCCACAAGAGGTGACAACATACTGGACCTGGTCATCACCAACATGGGGAACCTATGTTCCACACCTGAGGTAAACTCATCATTGGTAAGATCAGATCACAAACTAATCACACTGGACATCCACATCCCGACCCCCCCCCCCCCCCCAGTCAAGGAAATCAAGGTAAAAAACTTCTCTAAAGCCAACTTCACACTCCTCAAGACCAAGGTGGGAAGTTTCAAAGCTCCCAATCAAATGGAAAATGATGACCCATCGGCAGAATCCTTTGCAAGTGCATTCTATGAACACCTTCAAGAATGCATGGACCGAGCCATCCCAAGTAAAACCAAGACCAACTCCTCAAAAAAGAGGAAGCCAGGCTGGTGGACCCCAGCCATAAATAAACTTTACAACAAAAGGAGGAAACTCCTGCAAGATAGAACAAAATCATCCCAAAATAAGAAGGGCATCTCTGATTAACATCAGTAAAAAACTGCACTCCCTCATTAAATCATCCAAGGCCAACTTCGAAAGAAAAATAGCCAATGACTCTGAGGATAACCACAAGGACTTCTTTAACTATGTCAAGAGTCTAGGGGCAAACTCTCAGATATGCTCCGAGCTAGTGCATAATGGCCATAAATACACTGAACCAACCAACATTGCCAACGTCCTGGCTGACAAGTTCAGTGCAAACTTCACCCCCCCCCCCTCCACCAAAGGGGCTAGCACCCATCCCAGAAGAATGTGGTGCTCCAGATATCTCAGACACACAAGTAAAGACAGCCCTTGCAAAGGCCAAAAACACAGCATCAATAGGACCAGATGCTATCCCAGGTTGTGTCTTACATGAGCTTCAAAATGAACCCCCCCCCCATCTCAAATCACTATTCAAACTCAGCCTCTCTACAGGCTATGTACCCAAAGAATGGCATACAGCAACAGTCGTACCACTCCACATAGGTGGTGCCACAACTGACCCTGGGAACTATCGCCCTATAAGCTTGACTAGCTTGGTCTGCAAAGCCATGGAACGCATTATCATGGAGCTCATTAACAGATTAACAGGGACATTGAGAACCCCCAGACACTGGACCCCACCCAGTTCGGCTTTGTTAAAGGCAGATCTTGCTTCCTGAACTTGGTCAATTTCTTTGAAACAGTCAACAAGGCCATAGATGAAGGGAAGGTGGTCCACACAGCATATTTGGACCTCGCTAAGGCGTTCAACACCATCCCACACTCAGGAATCATAGGCAAACTCACCAGCTTAAATATCAACCCCTATGTCACGAGATGGGCTCAGTCCTGGGACCCCTCCTGTTCGGTATATATTTCTCCGAAGTACAGGCAAAGGCGGAGGGACTGTGGCAAACCAAGTTCGCAGATGACTGTAAATTGGGTGCAATAATTGACTCTCCAGCTGACACAGACATCATGCAAAAGGGTCTCACAGAAACAAACACCTGGTGTCAAAGTCACGGCCTCAAGCTAAATGCCAAAAAATGCATAGTAATCCCATTTGGGAAAAACAAAGTACCTACAAACTACCACATAGATGGTAATCCACTATTTACAGAAGAAGTAATTAGGGACCTGGGTACCCAAGTAGATAGCATGCTCTCCTTTGATAACCACATAGCCAAAACGGTCAGGAAATCCTTCTATGTGGCACACCTGATCACAAAGGGTTTCTCATCCAGATCCAAGGAGGTGATTGTGCCCCTTTACTCCTCACTCATTAGGCCCATAATAGAGTACAATGCCCCATTTGGGATGTACCTCACTAGACACCTGCAACAACTAAAAAGGCCACAGAAGTACCTCACTAAGAGGATTAAGGGCCTTAAACAATTACCCTATGAAGCACGACTAAAAAAGCTCCAGCTCTTCTCAGTCGCTTACCGTCTGCTCAGAGGTGACCTATGCCTGACCTATAGGGCCATGTGAAACCCTGAACTAATGGGCATGCTTCACCTCAAAAAAATGAGATCCCTCAGAACCACTCATTCTAGTGATTTGAACCTATGTACAACAATAAACAGGACATGCTGGAGGGATAGATTCCTGTCCCAGCAACTCCCCTCACTCTGGAATAGAATCCCAATCCATATTCGACAGAGCTCCTCTCTGACCCTCTTCAAGAGAAATCTTGATGAGTGGATGGGTAATCATAAGTTCTACCCTGGGTTCACTTCAGGAGCCCTGTTGACAGAGGCCCAGGTTACTAATCTAATGGAGAGGCGAAAGCCATCACTCTGTGGCTAGGCTTATAAATGCCCATGGGCAGATAGCCTAGTACTTACCTATGAACCTATGAACCTATGATTGTGATTCTATACATAATAACCAGGAGATGGTCATGGTTATGTACATGATAACCAGAAGATGATCAAGGTTATAAACATGATAACCAGGAGATGATTGTGGTTATATACATAATAACCAGGAGATGATCATGGTTATATACATGATAACCAGGAGATGATCATGGTTATATACACGATAACCAGGAGATAATCGTGGTTATATACATGATAACCAGGAGATGATAGTGGTTATATACATGATAACCAGGAGATGACCATGGTTATATACATGATAACCAGGAGATGATAGTGGTTATATACATGATAACCAGGAGATGATCATGGTTATATACATGATAACCAGGAGATGATCATGGTTATATACACGATAACCAGGAGATAATCGTGGTTATATACATGATAACCAGGAGATGATCGTGGTTATATACACAATAACCAGGAGATGATCATAGTTGTATACATGATAACCAGGAGATGATCATGGTCATATACATGATAAGCAGGAGATGATCGTGGTTATATACATGATAACCAGGAGATGATCGTGGTTATATACATGATAACCAGGAGATGATCGTGGTTATATACACGATAACCAGGAGATGATCGTGGTTATATACATGATAACTTGGAGATGATAGCGGTTATATACATGATAACCAGGAGATGATCATGGTTATATACATGATAACCAGGAGATGATCATGGTTATATACACGATAACCAGGAGATAATCGTGGTTATATACATGATAACCAGGAGATGATAGTGGTTATATACATGATAACCAGGAGATGACCATGGTTATATACATGATAACCAGGAGATGATAGTGGTTATATACATGATAACCAGGAGATGATCATGGTTATATACATGATAACCAGGAGATGATCATGGTTATATACACGATAACCAGGAGATAATCGTGGTTATATACGTGATAACCAGGAGATGATCGTGGTTATATACACAATAACCAGGAGATGATCATAGTTGTATACATGATAACCAGGAGATGATCATGGTCATATACATGATAACCAGGAGATGATCGTGGTTATATACATGATAACCAGGAGATGATCGTGGTTATATACATGATAACCAGGAGATGATCGTGGTTATATACACGATAACCAGGAGATGATCGTGGTTATATACATGATAACTTGGAGATGATAGCGGTTATATACATGATAACCAGGAGATGAGCGTGGTTATATACATGATAACTAGGAGATGATCATGGTTATATACATGATAACCAGGAGATGATCGTGGTTATATACACAATAACCAGGAGATGATCATAGTTGCATACATGATAACCTGGAGATGATCATGGTTATATACATGATAACCAGGAGATGATCATGGTTATATACACGATAACCAGGAGATAATCGTGGTTATATACATGATAACCAGGAGATGATCGTGGTTATATACACAATAACCAGGAGATGATCATAGTTGTATACATGATAACCAGGAGATGATCATGGTTATATACATGATAACCAGGAGATGATTGTGGTTATATACATGATAACCAGGAGATGATCGTGGTTATATACATGATAACCAGGAGATGATCGTGGTTATATACATGATAACCAGGAGATGATAGTGGTTATATACATGATAACCAGGAGATGATCGTGGTTATATACATGATAACTAGGAGATGATCATGGTTATATTCATGATATCCAGGAGATGATCGTGGTTATATACACAATAACCAGGAGATCATCATAGTTGTATACATGATAACCTGGAGATGATCATAGTTGTATACATGATAACCAGGAGATGATCGTGGTTATATACATGATAACTAGGAGATGATCATAGTTGTATACATGATAACCAGGAGATGATCATGGTTATATACACAATAACCAGGAGATGATCGTGGTTATATACATGATAACCAGGAGATGATCGTGGTTATATACACAATAACCAGGAGATGATCATAGTTGTATACCTGATAACCTGGAGATGATCATAGTTGTATACATGATAACCAGGAGATGATCATGGTTATATACATGATAACTAGGAGATGATCATAGTTGTATACATGATAACCAGGAGATGATCATGGTTATATACACAATAACCAGGAGATGATCGAGGTTATATACATGATAGCCAGGAGATGATCGTGGTTATATACATGATAACTAGGAGATGATCATGGTTATATACATGATAACCAGGAGATGATCGTGGTTATATACACAATAACCAGGAGATGATCATAGTTGTATACATGATAACCAGGACATGATCATGGTTATATACATGATAACCAGGAGATGATCATAGTTGTATACATGATAACCAGGAGATGATTGTGGTTATATACATGATAACCAGGAGATAATCGTGGTTATATACATGATAACCAGGAGATGATCGTGGTTATATACACAATAACCAGGAGATGATCATAGTTGTATACATGATAACCCGGAGATGATCATAGTTGTATACATGATAACCAGGAGATGATCGTGGTTATATACATGATAACTAGGAGATGATCATAGTTGTATACATGATAACCAGGAGATGATCATGGTTATATACACAATAACCAGGAGATGATCGTGGTTATATACATGATAACCAGGAGATGATTGTGGTTATATACATGATAACTAGGAGATGATCATGGTTATATACATGATAACCAGGAGATGATCGTGGTTATATACACAATAACCAGGAGATGATCATAGTTGTATACATGATAACCAGGAGATGATCGTGGTTATATACATGATAACCAGGAGATGATCATAGTTGCATACATGATAACCAGGAGATGATCGTGGTTATATACATGATAACCAGGAGATGATCATAGTTGTATACATGATAACCAGGAGATGATCGTGGTTA
>NC_056746.1:1354400311-1354452811 GCF_019279795.1 Protopterus annectens | reverse complement strand
CAAGTAGACAAGTAAAAGGTATATGCCACTTTCCCCACTGAAGTATGATCCTGGAGTTAGTATATATATATATATATATATATATATATATATATATATATATATATATATATATATATATACATACATAGTTCGAGGGTGTGGCGGGCATAGCCCCCCCCACTTATTTTGGGTATATATTGTCTTCTAGAAAGAGTTAGTCACTAGTGTTTTAAGTATGCATGTCTATGGTTTAAAATGTATTGCTTTGAAGCTTTCGGTGAAATATAATATAATTTGATCTTTCAGCGATTTGATCAGGGTGAATTCAAATTCAGAGAAATTAGCTTTCAATGAAACAAAGTAGACCCGTATATATATATATATATATATATATATATATATATATATATATATATATTTAATCAAATCTTACTTAACTGAGATGACAACACCAAAGCCCTATTTCAGTGCATGTTTACATCATAGAATTTTAATAGTCTCACCAAATTATAAAAAGATCTTTGAGGTGGCTGCATCTAAGAACACAGTTTTGCTGTTGGTGTAATGGATTTGTCCATCACTCCAATGCCCTTCATGACCCAGGATTCCACAGATGATATAAAAACGTGAGCATTAAATATATAAAAGTGGAGAAGATATAGCTCTTCATTAGGATGCACAGTGAAACGCAGTGATCTTTCATGCAAGATACAAATGTATAAACATGCACATCAACTCCTATTTAGTTTTTACTCTCAGCAGTAGAAGATGGAGGTGCATTGAGAGATGATGATGTTGCTTTTTTATTTTTTATTTTTTTCGTATTTAAATTAAAAGGACAATATTCTTCATCTCCATTATTAGACTGTGCTAAATTAGACAAAAGCGTAGTGATGTTTGGTGACTGAATATGAAGGATCACACATAACTGGCATTGATTATTGTGGGTAACAAGTTGGAAAACACAATGGCATAGGGAGATGCTTTTTTCTTTTTTTCTTTTCTTTTTCTTTCTTTCAACAAATTCTTGAGAAACAGATTTGCTTTTTATGTGGGTGACAGTTTTCAGAGTTTCCATAGCTGTCACTGGTAGATCTGACATATGTTACTATCAACACTTAGGCAAGAGCAACTTTGAGAGGGAAGAAGGAACCATCTCCACAGTGTACTGCACTGTGTAGGATTTTACTTTTATAGCTGGGTGACTAGTTGCTTTCTTACCTTTGTGTGTTGATCCCATAACTCTGTGTGATGTCAGTCTGGAGAGGAGGGATTCTTTGTTGTATTTATTGTTGACTACTTTGTCCTCCACCCATTGTCACCATTTGCAGGATATGTATTGTGCAACAGTAGCATAACAGGCCTTATTCTAAGTCTGACTTTATTGCACACATCCTGCTATTCTCACCAATAGCAGGGCTGCAGTTCTCACTAATAGCAGGGCTGCAGTTCTTACTAATAGCAGGGCTGTAATTTTCACTACTAGCAGGGCTGCAATTCTCACTACTAGCAGGGCTGCAGTTCTCACTAATAGCAGGGCTGTAATTTTCACTACTAGCAGGGCTGCAATTCTCACTACTAGCAGGGCTGCAGTTCTTAATAATAGCAGGTCTGCAGTTCTCAGTACTAGTAGGGCTGTAGTTCTCATTACTAGCAGGGCTGCAGTTCTCACTACTAGCAGGGCTGCAGTTCTCACTAATAGCAGGGTTGCACTTCTCACCACTAGCAAGGCTGCAGTTCTCATTACTAGCAGGACTGCGGTTCTCACTACTAGCAGGACTGCAATTCTTACTGCTAGCAGGGCTACAATTCTCACAACTAGCAGGGCTGCAGTTCACACTACTAGCAGGGCTGCAATTCTCACTACTAGCAGAGCTATATTTCTCACTATTAGCAAGACTGCAATTCTCACTACTAGCAGGGCTGCAATTCTCACAACTAGCAAGGCTGTGATTCTTATTAATAGCTGGACAGCAGTTCTCACTACTAGCAGGGCTGCAGTTCTTACTAATAGCAGGACAGCAGTTCTCACTAATAGCAGGGCTGCAGTTCTCACTACTAGCAGGGCTGCAGTTCTTTCTAATAGCAGGGCTGCTGTTCTCACTACTAGCAGGGCTGCAGTTCTTACTAATACCAGGACAGCATTTCTTACTAATAGCAGGGCTGCAGTTCTCACTAATAGCAGGGCTGCAATTCTTACTACTAGCAGGGTTGCAGTTCTTACTAATAGCAGGGCAGCAGTTCTCACTAATAGCAGGGCTGCAGTTCTCAGTACTAGCAGGGCTTCTGTTCTTACTAATAGGGCTGCAGTTCTCACTACTAGCAGGGCTTCTGTTCTTACTAATAGGGCTGCAGTTCTCACTACTAGCATAGCTGCAGTTCTCACTACTAGCAGGGCTACAGTTCTCACTAATAGCAGGATTGCAGTTCTTACTAACAGCAGGGCTGCAGTTCTCACTTCTAGCAGGGCTGCAGTCCTTACTAATAGTAGGACAGCAGTTCTCACTAATAGCAGGGCTGCAGTTCTCACTATTAGCAGGGCTGCAGTCCTTACTAATAGTAGGACAGCATGTCTCACTACTAGCAGGGCTGCAGTTCTCACTACTAGCAGGGCTGCAGTTCTTACTAAACAAAAGATGTCCAAGTCATAAAACAATGAACAGTAAAAGTAACACAGAATCAGTGCATGTTACCAATTCATTTAATTGCTGCTACCCATGATTTACAAAGGTAATTGGAGCAATTAGCAGCTTATTGGGGGGGGGGGGTCACATGATGAGTGAATAAGTTTTTCAAATCATCACACCTGCATTTTCTCTGTAAAACTACATCTGTAAATCTCTCCCTTCAAACAGCAGAGAAAGCCAAGTGTAAAGGTGCAGCTTTTGAATATTTCGCTGCACATCTTCAGCTTGTTAGAAGGGTGGAGTGCAGACTGCTCCTTTGGGAATGCCATTAGTTCTCATGCCAGGGCTTTCCTTATGAAGTTGTTTTAGTGAAAGTGCTGGCACGATATTATCTAAAGGCTCTTTGGAAAACTTGACAGCACTTTCCATTTTACAATAGCATACTAGTAAACAGCTCAAAATGAAACTGGCTTTTAGTTCAGCTCAGAGCTGGCATTTCATTGTGTGTAACATCAGGACACCACTGGTTCTTTTACTGCCGAAGATTCGCAGATACAATATCTACTGCTTGGACAGTTGGCTATTTTAGACTTACTGGATGCACTCCAAATGTGTATCTTGGCTTTGAAAATTGAGATGTGCAAGGAGGTGTAGTAATTACTAAGCATTAATTTGAGACTTCCTGGTCATTCTACATGTTCTTCAATGGTCTGGATTCATTTGTGCTGAAAGTTTGCTCTTGTTCTGCTCACATTATGAATTTTATGTAGTGCCCTAAGCAAGCTAGTTGTGCCATGAGGAAATAAGCCATAAGAGAGGCTTGCTCTGTGCCAATTTTTTCAAACTCATCCAAATAAAAAATTGGCAAGGATCAGTCATTGATGTGGTGCCATAACAGATAATCTGGACAGATTCTTGAGGGTCTATGTCTGCTCAAAACAGAAAGGAGTCTGTGCCATGTTTAAGAAAATCAGTGCTATATGAGCTTTGGTTCTACTTATGTATATTGTTTTGACAGAAATATGAATATCAGCTGACAGACTCCAACAAATAACTTACATTTGTGGGTGGAACATCTAGCCATTTAAAATCTGATTCTGTTCTGCTGTTTTCACTCTGGTATTTGTTATTTTGTGCATTTTTATGCTTACCCCATGATGTCACATGGGGTATGTCTGGGGAAGTTGTGAGCTATGAGGGGACAGGAGCATGCGCAGGTTACACAGACAGGTCAAGACAAAAAAGAGAATTACCTTTCCCAAGGAAATAACCTCCGTAAAACCTTAAGAGCAAAAGATGTAAACATATAATAAGTATCACACATAAGTATTACAAAACAGCTAACAACAAACATAAATAACAGAGTGCAATCATGTTTGCCCTAAGTTTTTTAATGGAAGGAATAAACTCACCCATCTGGGTATCAATCCATATATTGTCAGATGGGTTGCAAAATGGCTCACCAATGGAATGCATACAGTCAACATAGGAGGCTCTACCTCCTGCAGCAGACCAGCAACCAGTGGTGTACCACGAGGATCTGTTCTGAGGCCCTTATTGTTTGGAATATACTTCTCCAAAGTACAGGCAAAAACTATAGGTCTGTGGCTGACAAAATTTGCTGATGACTGCAAACTAGTAGTGGTCATTCAGTCACCTAACGATGTCAATATCCTGCAAGAAGGGCTTACACAGACTAATGACTAGTGCCAAAGTCATGGACTCACACTCAGTGCAAAAAAATGCATTATCATCCCCTTTGGCAAAGCTGATGTTCCTGCAAACTTCTCCATAAATAGCAATACCTTAGGCATGTAGTCACAGGTGAGACACCTTGGCATGCAGGTTGATAGCAACCTTACCTTTGATCACCTGTCTCCACAGTAGTAAGAAGGGCATTCTGTGTTGCTCACCACATAAGTAAGGGCATTGCCTCCAGAATAAAAGCAGGTTAAAACCACCCTGTACTCTTCACTCATCAAGCCAGTAATATAATGCTTCCTTTGGTATGCACCTCTTTAAACACCTGCAGCAATTGTAGAGACTGCAAAGCTTTCTTACAAAAAAAAAAATAAAAAATTCAAGGTCCCCACCATGTCATATGCAGACTGAAATCACTGTCTCTTTACTCTGTCATACAGACTGCTCAGAGGCGACCTGTGACTTGCATATAAGGCAATCTCTGACTCTGCCTTAATGGTATACATTCACAAGTCAAACTGTACTCATGTTACATGCTCAAGGACCTTTAACCTGGTATGTGACATCAATAGAACTTGCTGGAGGGACAGATTTATCTCACAGAGGTTTCTTCAACTCTGGAACAGACTTTCAGTCCATGGTAAGTACAGCCGCTTGTTGACCTTGTTTAAGCCTAATTTGGATGATTGGATGGGAAAACGGAAATTCGCCCTGGAGGTTCCACCTGTGTCCCTCTTAAATATGGGTAATAGGTACTGATTTAGTGCCTACCCATTACAGACACTCTTGGTAACAAGGGTTAATTTGGCTAGGCCAGTAAGGGCCCTATGATCCTATGAATACAGAAATGCAACAGTTATATTAGTATAAAATGCTGTATATATATATATATATATATATATATATATATATATTATATATGTTGTTGTTGTATCTTTCGGCTTTTCCCAGTTAGGGGTTGCCACAGCGGAACTCCGGTCCGCTAATGATTGCCAGTAGATTTTTACGTACTGAGTTGCCAGCCCTGACGTACAACCTTCAAAGAAGGTACGCCCATTCACGCATGTTTCCACACAGAAGACACTTTAGCTGAGAATCAAACAGGACAACGTCTTATTGTGAGGCGACAATGCTACCGCAGCACCACCACCCGCGGTTCATATATATTATATATATAGATATATATATACATATATATATATATATTATATATATATTTAGATATATATATATATATATATATATATATATATATATATATATATATATATAATTTGCATTTTTAATAACATTGTATAATGACTTATTTTGCTTTCCTCCTTTTAGTATGTAGCTTGTTTACCCCAATAGAGGGCATGTAAATTTTGATTCCTTGTGCAGGTCAGCACAGTGATGCAGTGGGTAGTGTCATTGCCTTACAGCAAGAAGTTCTCAGCTGGGGTGTCTTCTGTGCAGAGTGTGCATGCCCTCCATGTTTTCATGTAGATTTTCTGAGGTTGTTCCCTTTCTTCACACATTCCAAGGACATGCAGTAGGTGGACTGGTCACTCTAAACTAGCCATAGGTATGAGTACTTATGTATTATAGAAGAACAACAGTGGTAGAACTAGCCACTCAGTGGTTTGAGCATTGGGTTTAGATTATTGTCACTGTTGAAGTAACACCCTAGCCCCATGTGCAAAAAAGAGGAATAAGGGATTGTGGCTGAATGAATTAATGAATGAATGGTTGGAAGGATGAACTGATGGATGGGTGAATAGATGGATGGATATATAATTGATTATTTGAGTTTCTTGAGACATGTGAAGACTACAAAAGGGACAAGGTAAAACTGAAAGCATAATTGTCTGTTTGGTGACAGAGAGATATGGGAAGGACCAGTCTCAGAGATTCAGAAACGCTGCATCTGTAAGTCACGGTCAATCTGTTTACTGTGCACACTCGACAAGTCCTGAAGTCTGTTAATAGTGAATGCAATCAGGCACGTGTGCAGGATGAGCAGCTCAACAAAGATCCTTATTCCAGCCACAACAGCGACCTGCAGAAAGATCATGGTGTATCCTCAGGAAAGTACAAGTAGCAGTGCTGTTCATCTTTTGAGGAGCTACTTGGCTCAATCCTGCATGCATAGTTGCAGCAAGAGATAGGCTTGTGACCACCCTACATGACATGACATGAAGCTTGTGAGCAGATCTGTTTTTGACCCAAGGGTGAAATATGCAGCTGCTGTAGCTCAGCCTGTAAATGAAGTTCTTTGCACAATTCAAGTGAGGAACCTTGGGGGTTCAAGTCACATAGGGGTTTCATAGGCACATCATTGTTTGGGTTGGGGGTTGGTATAATGGTTAAGCTGTTTATTACACAGGCAAGACAGACAGTGTTTGATTACCATCAAAGGAATTTTGTTAGTCTTAATATTGCCTAGGTGTGCAGCTAGCTTAGTACTTACCTATGAACTTATTTACTATTTGGAGATCTGTAGATGGTAGTAACAAAAGAATGATTAAGATAGGAAGGTGGAGGAGGTAGTAGATCCACAGAAATAAACATAATATAGACAAGACTGCAAAGAGAGGAGGAAACAGAATCGAGAATGTGGAAAACAATGAAGAAAAGGGGATGAAATACGGACATCAGCCTTGAGTAACTGAACCAGAACAGAACCAACATGTACTGACCAAAATAAGTTATGAAATAAGCAGATTATGACCACTGTGCCTGTACTATAATGGAAATGTCATGAAACAAGCCCTTTATTGTAACACTGATGTGCCTATATACAACTCTGAGAGGACTTGAACCATAATCATTTCAACCGATAATGTACAAAGCTGTTAATTTACAGGCTGACCTAGAGAAGCATGTCCACCAAAGGTGTCAGTGAAGCTCATAGCAGGTGATTGTTACACACTTGCAGAAAGAAAGAAAGAAAAAAGTCACAGAAACCATTCAGTATTGAATGGACTTGAACCCTCATCTTTCCCCAAATTGACTGTACAATGTACTTCTTTTACAGGCTGAGCTACTGGTACAATCCTACTAGAACTGTCAGTGAATCACAAAGCAGGTGATGTTGCACATATGCAGAATGAAAGAATTAAAATGCAAAAAAACAGCATTAAACATTGTAGGAGCTTGATCCCGCCACCTTCCTCAGTTAACCTGTACAAAGCACTTCATTTACCGTTTGAGTTTTAGAAACAGTTGCACTAAAGGCATTTGCGGATTGTCACACAGTGAAGCTCAGCTCCTTTGCTTGCCTAATGGCAGCTGATGCCTATATACGTAGTAATCCATAGTGACCATATGTAACATTTGTTATACAACAACCAGTGTCAGTCCTTTTCTGCTATACAAGGGCATCCATGGTGCTTTTCATGATCCATCATGCACGGTATGTTCACAAGTGATAAACGATTTGAAAGACCTACATGGACATGTATGAGGTGTGTTTATCTACTTTTGACCAGGTTAATGCTTGCAAGTGGGAGTATAGGAAAGATATGTAAAAGCGAAGCAAGAGGAGGATATAACAGAAGACAAGCAACTAAGAAATAAAGGGACTGAAGGGAAAACGTCCAGTAAATTCTTTTATGGGACAAGTAACGTATTTCATGCATGAAAGAAAGTTAGGAAAGGAAGGAAGGGATGTCAGAGAAGGTAAGAGGGTTATAGGTGGGTAGTAGTAGTTCATACTAAGTACTGTATTGTGGAAGAGATTTTATTACTGCTATGGGATATGATCAGCTTGCTAAGAGTCTTAAATTAATTGCAGGCTCAATGCTCTCTGTGAGCATGTTTATGAGCACGTATGTGAGCACGTATATGATCTTATATGCAAGCACTTATCTGACCACATATGTGAGCACGTATATCAGCTTGTATGTGAACACATATGTGAGCATGTATGAGATTATGTATGTCAACCTGTATGTGAGCAAATATACGGGCATGCATGTGAGCACATATGTCAACACATATGTGAGTTTGTATGCAAGCACCAGGGTTGCTAGATTTCCAAAATCATAGGTCAGGATAGCCACCATTTTGAGACACCAGAAAAAAAGATGTCCTTTAAATTAATAGCACATTACAAAAAAAGCAGCATTATGCACAAATGCCATGTTGTTACAACAGCTGTACAACCAGTGACTGGACTAGTCAGCAAGTGCCATTTCAGCTGCTGTCAGTTTGGCTGTTTATTTCCACTGCCAGCTTGCAAAGATCTGCCCCTACTGCAAACACTGCTACTCTGCATGAATGCTGTTTCAAAAATACAGTCCTGTATTGCTAGGTACCACAGGCTGTGCCATTTGGAGGGTGTTTTTTTTGGCTCTTCAGCCCACAACGACACATATGTACATTTCACTTTCTTTTTTCAGGACAATAAATTCAGTTACATTTGAATCACATTATGTTCTTAATTAAATCAAAACCCAAAATAATACCATAAAAGTATGTATTCTGTTATTTTAAATGGCTTAGCAAAATACAGAAGCTATACCTGCTCTGAAAGATCTGCACATACTTAAGAATAATTAGAGAAAGAATAACAGAATCTCAAGTAATGTAGGATTAGACTGCCCATCCAAATGTATTTGTCTGAACATTTCATAAGAATATCTTAAATAGTAAAAAAATGTTGTCAATCGAAACTGGAGTCAAATTCAAGCTAGACTGTCCTTCTTGGGACTGACATAATGTAGGTCCACCAACGAGTTGAAAATAAAAATAAATCTAAAAACATAAATATACAGAGCTGCGCCACCAATGAGTTGAAAATAAAAATAAATATAAAAACATAAATATACAGAGCTGCTGTTTTCATGTTTAACAAATATGTCCTTCTTATAAGTAAGATATTATGTTATAGAATAAAATAGCATATTTTTCCATTTAAAAATATCAAAATAGTGATCCTCCTCTGCCTTTAAGATTAAGAGTCCATTCTAAGGGTATTATTACTATGCCGTAACATTGCTGTTATTACTATGCCATAACATCAGTGTTATTAGTATGCCGTAACATGAGTGTTATTAATATGCCATAACATTAGTGTTATTACTATACTGTAATATCTGTGTTATTACTATGCCATAACATCGGTGTTATTACAATGCTGTAACATCGGGGTTATTAGTATGGTGTATCATCGGTGTTATTAGTTTGCCATAACATCGGTGTTATAACTATGCTGTAACATCAGTGTTATTAGTATGCTGTAACATCTGTGTTATTACTATGCCGTAACATTGGTGTTATTAGTATGCCATAACATTGGTGTTATTACTATGCCATAACGTCGGTGCTATTACTATGCCGTAACATCAGTGTTATTAGTATGGTGTATCATCGGTGTTATTAGTTTGCCGTAATATTGGTGTTATTACTATGCTGCAACACTGGTGTTATTAGTATGCCGCAACATCTGTGTTATTACTATGCCAGAAAATTGGTGTTATTAATATGCTGTAACATTGGCATTATTAGTATGCTGTAACATCGGTGTTATTACTATGCCACAACACTGGTGTTATTAGTACGCTGTAACATTGGCGTTATTAGTATGCTGTAACATCGGTGTTATTACTATGCCGTAACATTGGTGTTATTACTATGCCACAACACTGGTGTTATTAGTATGCTGTAACATTGGCGTTATTAGTATGCTGTAACATCAGTGTTATTACTATGCCGTAACATTGGTGTTATTACTAGGCTGTAACATTGGTGTTATTAGTATGCTGTAACACTGGTGTTATTAGTATGCCGTAACATCTGTGTTATTACTATGCCACAGCATTGGTGTTATTAGTATGCCGTAACATTGGCGTTATTAGTATGCCGTAACATCGGTGTTATTACTATGCCATAACATCGGTGTTATTACTATGCCGTAACATTGGCGTTATTAGTATGCCATAACATTGGTGTTATTACTATCCTGTAACATCATCTAAGAATTATGTGAAAAATATCAGGCCTTTTTGGAAGTACAGGCAATTTATACACAAGGAGCAAAGGCTGCTAGACAGAGTCAGTAGTTTAGGGAAAATACTTTTGAAGTACAAAAGAGGCTACATGATACTCTTTTAATAGAATAAGATTAATCTGGTTACAAAGCTCCGTTCAATATGTGTGCATGAAACAAAAACACAAGCCAAAAACTCTTTCTCCAATAAATTTGACTTACTAATATGAAAGGTGATTCATTAACCATATTAAAAACTGTAGGGCTTAAATTGAACAGCACCATTCCTAAACTATGACCCTCTACACATCCAAAAAGGATTAACAACTGCAAATGCAACATAAGTAAATACAGCAAGACTGTTACTAGTTTACAGCAGGAAAATCCCTACCTAATGATACCATTTAAACATAATATAATTTTCAAGTCTTTTGTTTCTAACCAAATTATCACTATGGGGGCACTACAAATGTGATCACCTGAGCAGGGAAATTCCAACTTCCCTGTCCTAACTAATCCTGTGAGATTTCTGAAACGTTCCCAAGAAATCAAGAAAATATACATCACTCATACATAGTAAAACTGATCACCATCTCACTAAGCACTGCTCTGGTAAATTCTACATCCAAATACAAGGCTCTAGTAACTTTATGTATGCGATATGTCTGTTCAGCCAGCAATCGGAGCTCTCAACAAGTACCATATCAACTGTGGTCAGCTTGGTTCTTAATGATCCTTCTACTCCCACTGCCAGTTTGCAGTGATTGCCCTCTATTACTGACACTGCCACTCTGCATGGTTCTTAATTAAAATGGCTGACAGAATGGGGATCGGGAACTCCTGCAAGTCAGCCTTTTCTTCCTGCTGAGCTTTCTGATTCAGTGCCTCCTGCTCCTGCTTAGCCTCGCAATCTCTTCATCCCACTTCTTTAGCTGCATTTACAGTTATGTCTCTTACATCTTCAGCTACAGCAATGACAAAACAGCTGCTACAACAGCTCTCGGTGAAGTCAGTGAGCCTCATTCCAGTCATTACTGAATCAGCTGTTTTTGACCCTATTTTTTCAGCTATGAGATCACAACGGTCTAAACGTTCAGACAGTACTGCTCCAATTGCTGATGCTCAAGCTGCTTCAAATCCCACAGTCTTTTTTCATGGGTTGCACAGATCTGCACCCATTAATGCTCAGTCATCTGGTTTAATATCTACATTTTCAATTGATGGATCCCAACAAACAGTTTTGTTAGTCTGGATACTGAGATACAAACACTTGGAGTCAAAGGCTTTTTTATTCAATCGGAATTTTCAGAGCACAATGTGGGACTCAGGATTTGTCTGTTGAACTCAGGACTGTCACAGTCAAATCGGGACCTCTAACAACCCTGGTAAGCACATATGTGAGCACATGTGAGCATGGATGTCAGCATGTATATATTGTCAGCATGTATGTGAGCTTATATGTGAGCAAGTAAGTGACCATATGTGTGAGTACGTATGTGAGCATGCATGTAAGCTTTTATGTGAGCACATATGTGAGCATGTATGTCAGCACATACCTAAACATATATGTGAGCACAAATGTGAGCATGTATGTTCCCTGCAGCCACTATAATTATGCACACTGACATTGCCTGTTGTTGGCATGTTGTCTGTATTGCTTGTAATGGATGACATGGGCCTGTGGAATGACCTAATTACTTTACTGTCAAATAATAAGCAACTGTGTACACTGGGAAAACTAGACAGGCAAATTGTCATTTTCCTTTTGGCCATGATGTCATGTGGGCCCATAGTGACTGCCTTTATTTTTATGTGGGAGACTTTCTGTCACCAACGCAGAAAGCTTTGCCTTCTTGGCTTCCTACATTTCTTAAAATCTCAGGGTAAGTTAAAATGCGTGTTAATGAGTATCTCTTCACAGAAAACAGTTTGTCAGATAGTGTCTGATTCCTAAAACTAAGTGGATGCTGGTAAAAGTACAAAAATAAACAGAAATAAGGTACATTTATCATAGGTGAAACAGTATAATATTTCATAACATACACAAAATAAATACACAGTTTGAGTCTGCCTAGGTCAGAGCATTTCTCTTACAGGATCAAGGAGATATCATGGCTTTTCTAGCTTTTTTTCATGCCTGTAGATCAAGAGAAGGCTGCACTATTTAATGGTGAGTAGATTGCTGTATGGGCTAAGAACACCATAAATGAGAAGCCGGTTAAAACGGTTTCTGTGAAAACAGACATTTTTCATTATGCCTGTGGCCTTTATGCCTTAAATTCATTTCACCTTAACTTCTTGCATGTTCTGAACACCCTTCATTCTTCTGTAAATCCAGTTCATGCTGCCGAGTATTTAACTGAGGGGTTTCTTTTCACCTTTCCAAATTTCAGATGATTTGGTTCTAATTAGCTCAGGAATTCTGATAAATAATTAGTGTTGTGGTCATTTATAGACTAACATTAGTCCTTTGTGTATTCTCCTGTATTAAACTAAACATAACCAGACTATACATCATCTGATTGATATATAAGGCCACATGTAATGCCTGTTTTTCTAGGGAATGTATTATTCTGAGAGTGCACTATGAGTGTGTTCTTTTTATTAAACTACAGCAAAGATATCTAAATAATTAATTAAGACTGACTGATTAAGCAGGAAGACTCAGCAGGGAGTGTTTTTGTGTAATAATATCACTGGTGGGATGCATAAAGACATGATAGTAAGATTCATATATTGACCTCCTAAGAATGAGACATTCCACAATAGGAGACTACCATGGAGTCCATTACTGATATTATAATACAGCTCATTTGTTTTAACACTAAAATTAAAATTGTTACTCTCATGGCATTTCTAGACAGAGTAATATCACTCTGCAGTATCATTACCATGTTTCCCAGACAGCTCTCCTAGAACACAGTAAAGTTACTGTACAAAATCATCACCATATGTCTCACATGGCTTTCCTCAACACAGTAAAGTTGCAGTACAGTTTTATTGGCATGTTGCCCATGGCAACTCTTGACACAGCAATGCTACTGTCAAGTATCATCAGCATGTTTCTTTATGGCTGTTCTAGACATGGTGACGTCACAAGAAAGTATCATCACCACTTTCTTACATGGCCATTTTAGGCACAGAAATGTTAGTGTGGAGTATCATCACCAAGTTCCCATATGGATGTTCTAGACATGGTGATGTTACTGAGAAATATCATCACCATGTCTCCATATTTCTGTTTTAGACATAGTGATGTTGCTGAAAAATATCATCATCATGTTTCCATATGGCTGTTTTAGACACAGTGAGGTTAAAGAGAATCATCATCACCATGTCCCCACACGACTGTTCTAGACCCATTGAAGTTACTGTGATGTTTTATCACCATATTCCCACATGGTTGAACTAGACTAGTGATTAACCCTTAAAGTATCATTACCATGTTGTCTTATGACTGTTCTAGACACAATGATGTTACTGTCAAGTATCATTATCTTATTCCTACATGGCTGTTCTAGACACAGTGAAGTTGCAGTGATGTATCATCATCGTATTCCTACATGGGGGTTCCAGACACAGTGAGATTGCAGTGATGTATCATCACCATATTTCTACATGGCTATTCAGACACAGTGACGTTTCAGTGATGTATCATCACCCTGTTCCTACATGGCTGTTCCAGACACAGTGAAGTTGCAGTGATGTATCATCACCATGTTCCTACATGGCTGTTCTAGACGCACTGAAGTTGCAGTGATGCATCATCACCATGTTCCTATATGGCTGTTCTAGACATGGTGATGTTACTGTGAAGTATCCTTACCATGCTGTCTTATGACTGTTCTTGACACAATGATGTTACTGTGAAGTATCATCACCATATTTTTACATGGCTGTTCATACACAGTGAAGTTGCAGTGATGTATCATCACCATGTTCCTACATGGCTGTTCTAGACGCACTGAAGTTGCAGTGATGCATCATCACCATGTTCCTATATGGCTGGTCTAGACATGGTGATGTTACTGTGAAGTATCCTTACCATGCTGTCTTATGACTGTTTTAGACACAATGATGTTACTGTGAAGTATCATCACCATATTTTTACATGGCTGTTCTGGACACAGTGAGATTGCAATGATGTATCATCACCATATTTCTACATGGCTGTTCATACACAGTGAAGTTGCAGTGATGTATCGTCATCGTATTCCTACATGGCGGTTCCAGACACAGTGAGATTGCAGTGATGTATCATCACCATATTTCTACATGGCTATTCAGACACAGTGACGTTTCAGTGATGTATCATCACCCTGTTCCTACATGGCTGTTCCAGACACAGTGAAGTTGCAGTGATGTATCATCACCATGTTCCTACATGGCTGTTCTAGACACACTGAAGTTGCAGTGATGCATCATCACCATGTTCCTATATGGCTGGTCTAGACATGGTGATGTTACTGTGAAGTATCCTTACCATGCTGTCTTATGACTGTTTTAGACACAATGATGTTACTGTGAAGTATCATCACCATATTTTTACATGGCTGTTCTGGACACAGTGAGATTGCAGTGATGTATCATCACCATATTTCTACATGGCTGTTCATACACAGTGAAGTTGCAGTGATGTATCATCACCATGTTCCTACATGGCTGTTCTAGACACACTGAAGTTGCAGTGATGTATCATCACCATGTTCCTACATGGCTGTTCTAGACACAGTGAACGTGCAGTAATGTACCATCACCATGTTCCTACATGGCTGTTATAGACACAGTGAAGTTGCAATTATGTCTCATCACCATGTTCCTATATGGCTGTTCTAGACATGGTAATGTTACTGTAAAGTATCCTTACCATGCTGTCTTATGACTGTTCTTGACATAATGATGTTACTGTGAAGTATTATCGCCATATTCCTACATGGCTGTTCTAGACACAGTGAGATTGCAGTGATGTATCATCGCCATACTTCTACATGGCTATTCAGACACAGTGAAGTTGCAGAGATGTATCATCACCATGGTCCAACATGCCTATTCTATACACAGTGAACTTGCAGTAATGTATCATCACCATGTTCCTACATGGCTGTTCTAGACACAGTGAAGTTGCAGTGATGTATCATCCCCATGTTCCTACATGGCTGTTCTAGACACAGTGAAGTTGCAGTGATGTATCATCCCCATGTTCCTACATGGCTGTTTTAGACACAGTGAAGTTGCAGTGATATATCATCACCATGTTCCTACATGGCTGTTCTAGACACAGTGAAGCTACTGCATAGTCTTTTCTTCACATTTGTGGGTGAGAAACCATGAGAAACCAGTTCTGTCACTTGAATTTGCATAGTCCATAGTTAATGTGAAGATAGTATATTCCCAAATGTCAGAATAGTGGAATCCCTTTTTACAAAGGAGACTTAGAGAAGTGAAATAAACAAGCAAAACAGCGGAACTACAGAAGAATAAAACACAACCTATCAAATCATTAACTATCAGCAGAAGGAAAAGGTAGGCAATTGTTCCATGCAGTACCCATCCCAGTCTAACAGATTAACAAATGGAAGGTGCGCACACACATATACATATATAGCTATATTTATATGTATATATAAAAATACAGATATATATGCATACACATTTAGTTTATTTGTAGTTTGTTAACAGGGAACATGAGCTGATCCACAGATCCCTTCTAGTCACAACCCAGATATGGTAGTTCAGATTATCATAAGATCATAGGATCTTAGGAACATAGGAGGTTACTAGGCTAATGGCCCTGGGGCCCTTATAAGCCTAGCCAAGAGTTTATCCCCCCCCAAAAAAAAACCCTCAGTCAGCACCTGTCTCCCCTGTCAATGAGGGGCAAAGGTGGAACCCCTGGGACAAATCTGTGGTTTCCCATCCAGTCATCAAAGTTGCGCTTGAAGAGGGTCAGCAAGGTATTCTGTTTGATATGTATGGGAAGTCTATTCCAGAGATGGGGTAGCCTCTAGGAGACAAACGTGTCTCTCCAGCTGGTTTTGTTGATGTCGCATATTAGATTTAGGCCTATTGAGTGGGTAATGCACAAGGAGTTAGACTTACGGATATGGAGCATCTCTAGTAGGGCAGGGTCCAACACTGTCTTGTAGGCAAGACACAGACCACCTCTGAGCAGTCTATATGATACAGAGTTAAGTGATAGTGATTTGAGCCTGTCCGTATAAGACAGGTGTTGGAGGCCATGGATTCTCTTTGTGAGGTATTTTTGTGGCCTTTCCAGTTGGTGCAAGTGTTTGGAGAGGTACATACCAAACGGGGTGTTGTACTCAATTACTGGCCTTATGAGGGAGGAGTACAGAGAGGTGATAACATCCTTTTTTCTGGATGTAATCCCTTCACTTATGAGATGAACCAAGTAAAAGGCTTTTCTGACTACTGCCGCCACACGATGGTCGAATGTGAGATTGTTGTCAACCTGAGTACCCAGGTCTCTCACCATGGGTTGTGTACTTAGGGGGTTGCCTTTGATGTGGTAATCAGTAGGGGCTGTGTTTTTGCCAAATGGTATGATAATACATTTTTTGCATTTAACTTAAGGCCATGACTTTGGTACCAGTTATCTGTAGCTGTGAGATCCTCTTGCAATATGCTAATGTCATTTGAGAAGTCAATGACAGCACTGAACTTACAGTCATCCACAAATCTGGTCAGCCACAGGTCCTTGGTCTTTGCCTGGACCTCTGAGAAGTAGATGCCAAACAGTAGAGGTCCCAGGACAGATCCCTGGGGAACACCACTAGTGACAGGTCTGCTGTTGGATGTGGAGGCACCTATTTTGATCTTGTGGGTCCTATCTTTGAGTCAGTTGGCCACCCATCTGATGAGATAGGGATTAACAACAAGTTGTGTTAGCTTTTCAATGATGCCTGAGTGGGGGATTGTGTCAAAGGCCTTAGCTATGTCAAGGTAAGCTGTATGTGCTGACTTTCCCCTCATCCAGGGCCATGCTGACAATTAACTAGGTTCAGTAGTCAAGATCTGCCCCTGACAAATCAGAATTGGGTGGGGTCAAATATTTGGAGATTGCCTATATCCTTGTTTATGAGATCCATAATAATACGCTCCATGGCTTTACAGATCAGACTTGTCAAGCTAATGGGGTGATAGTTTCCTGAGTCAGTAGTGGCACCACCTTTGGGCAAAGGGATGACAATGGCAGTTCTCCACTCTGCTGGAATGAAGCCTGTGATTAGGCTGTGGTTGAATAGGGTGCTCAGTGGCAAAGCTAGTTCTTGCTGGAGATGGTGCAAAATACAGCCTGGGATATTATCAGGTCCCATGGAAGCTGTGTTATGTGCCTTGGATAGGGCCTTTAACACTTGATCTATTGAGATGTGAGGTGTGGGACAAGTATTGGGGATATCAGCTGGGTCTTTGGGGGGGTGATAAGGGGGGTGAAGTTTGCACTGAACCTATCAGCTAGCAGGTTGGCTAAGTTGGCAGGATCAGTGTAAGTGGTACCATTAAGTACTAATTTGGAACAAACTTTGCCATGGAGGTTCCTAACATAACTGAAGAAGGACTTGTGGTTTCCCTTTGTTTCTGAGGCTAGTTTCAACTCATAATTGTCTTTGGAGTTTTTCACTAGTGCTCTAATCTGTTTGTTGAGGCAGAAGGGGGAGATTTTCTGATTTGAAATTTGTTCCTTTTTACCTTTGGACAACAGTTTCTTCCTTTTGTTGTAAAGCCTGTTGATAGAGGATGTTCACTAGACAGGTTTCCTTGTGGAGCAGGTTTTAGTTCTGTTGGGTATGGCTGAGTCCATGCAGTTGTACAGGTGCTTGTATACTGCACTGGCATACTGTTCAGCATAGTTGTCTGCATCCTCTGAGGGATGTGGTGGTGTGAAGCTGCTGATACCCTCCATTAGGAGGATGTAGTCAGGTTTTGAAAAGATTTTTAGCCTGGTTATGTTTGGGGAGAGGTTGGGTGGGATAGAAACTTTGAATGAGACAGACTGATGATCTGATCTCATCATTGAAGAACATACTATGAGAGTGGTGCAGCGGTCACCCATGTTGGTGAGAGCCAAGCCCAGTATGTTATCTCCCCTTGTGGGGGATGAGACCAGCTGATCTAGTGCATTAGAGTTGATGAAGTCAAGGAATCGTTGGGTGAGTGCCTTAGTGCAGTAATAGTTCACCCAGTCTATGGTGGGTTAGTTGAAGTCTCCATGGATCCGGGTGTTAGGGGGTACCTTGATGGAGTCAAGTAGGTCCAGGTAGGAGGAATGGGTGTCTTGAGACATGGAGGGGGGTCTATAGCTGGCTGTAACTTGGATGGGTGTCTTGCCAACTGTCAGTTGCACCTAGAGTAATTCCAGTGCATCATGCTGGTAACAGTCATTAAAGTAACATAGGCAGATGTACAGAAATAGATGCTTAGCATTGCAAGTTGTAGTGAAACTAATACAAAATGGAACAGTACAATAATGTAATCGGAAAGTGCTTAACATTTGTAAGTAATATACACAACGATGAACAATTAGTTGAAGGAGTAAACAAAAGCTTTAGCAGATATTATTATAGTATAACAGCAACTCAGGGGGTAAGTTATAGAGTTTAAAGCTAAAAACTACATGAACAGTTGGCATCTATGTGCTTTTTTTTTTTTTAATATTTTTACTTTGGCCCCTCAGACCTCATTTGTACTGGCCTGACTCCCAGTGTCCCATGTCCATCCTGGGTCTACCCACCATCCATCTACCCCTAGCACCTCCATCCACTAGGGCTGGTCATGGATATTAATGGCATCCTGGGGGGACTCGGCCATCTGGGCTTCCATTCAGTGTTTTTTTTTTTTTTTTAATTTTATATGCCCTACCCACTTCCACTTTCCCCATACTCCATGTTTGCTGGTTACATTTTAGAGCAGTGCCACTATTTGGAGTATGCCTCCTCTTATGAAACATCACCAGTGAGTGCCCTGTTCATGACATACATGCACATCTCTCCCTACTACTCCATCAGTCACCCGTACTTCTAATTTAACCTGGATTGGCTAGGCTGTAGTAATGGCTTTATCCCTCTTTGTAACTGGAGCAGCTGAGTTAGTAGCTATGTTGAGCAATAAAGTAGATTAGAATGTATTTGACCTACTCCTTGAAAACAAGTACAATTAACTTCTCTATATAAGCATTCACTTAAAGCAGCTTTCAATGACTTAAGACTTTGATTCATTTTTATTTCACTTAAATGTTATTCCATATGGCATGTATGTGTTTGTATATATTTGTATACGTGTGTGTGTGTGTGTGTGTGTGTGTGTGTGTGTGTGTGTGTGTGTGTGTGTGTGTGTGCGTGCGTGCCTGTATGTGTTTGTATGGGTATGTGTGTAAGAGTGTGTGTGTGTGTGTGTGTGTGTGTGTGTGTGTGTGTGTGTGTGTGTGTGTGTGTGTGTAAATGTATGTGTTTGTTTAAGTATGTGTGTACGTGTGTGGGGGTAAATGTGTTTGTATAGATTTGTGTGTGTGTGTTTGTGCGTGTGCATGTGTGTGCGCATCTGTATATGTGTGCTGTATGTGTATGCCTATGTGTGTGTCTTTGTATATGTGTGTGTACGTATGCGTGTGTGTGTGTGTGTGTGTGTGTGTGTGTGTGTGCGCATATGTGTGCGTATGTGTTTGTATAGATGTGTATGTACATCTTTGTGTGTGTTTGTGTGTGTATTTGTATAACTGTGTGTACGTGTCTGCGTGTGTGTCTTTGTATACGTGTGTGTGTGTGTGTGTGTGTGTGTGTGTGTGTGTGTGTGTGTGTGCATGTGTGCATATGTAGAGTCAAACTGCAAACAAACTACTGAAAAACAACAAAAAATAGGCAGGCAACAGTAATTCTTGAACTTTTATGGTTAGCACTTTTGTCAAGTATTCTTACACTCAACTTCAGACACTAGTTAAAAGAATGGTAGCCATATTTAAAACCAGATTCATAGTCACATGTTTAGTCACCTCACATGACACAATGTCACCTGATACAATTCTCATTTCTATAACACATGTACCTAAAAATTGTATAAACAATTGTGTAAAAAATGTATATACACTTTCCTATTGACTTAATACTCAAATTCATATGTACATATAACAAAAATACATGAATATACATGAAAATGCCAGCTAAAACATCCAAAAAACAATATTTTTTATTGTGTACATAAAAATTGTTACATGTCACTAATCATCCTGAATAAATTTCAGTTGAATGTCATAAATGCATGTACTTGTGTATAAGGGAGGGGGGGATTTGTGTGTATATAACAAACACAAAGAGTGCCCCAAATTATATGTATATTCACCTGAGTATTAGCCTTGTGTTAATGTTTTAAACTCCTCAGTTTCAAGACACATGCCAAAGAGCATACATCGTTCAACCCTGGTGTCACATAGGCCTTAGTTCTAAGTTGCCAAATCAACTCCTTCACCTCACGTTTTAAGCCTAATGGACCACCCTGATGTCAAATTCAATTTGGCCAATCACCCTGAATGTGAAGGAATAACCAGGGTTTTCTACCACATGTTTTGCGAGAGTGTTGTCTGTTTTGGCTTTCCTAATGTGGTAAATATGATTGTACACTCTTTCCCTTAGTTTACGCTAAGTCTTGCCAATGTAAAAATCCATACATGACTGGCAGGAAGCGAGGTAAACAACCATAGTGGAATTGCAATTAAATCTGCCCTTACAAGCAAATTTTTCATCCAGGATGTTAAATTGGTTACCTGTTTGCATAAACCTGCAATAAGAGCAGGCTTTGCATTTGTACATACCTGGAATACGTATCATCTTTGGTGGTGGCAGTTCCAAGAGGTTTTTCAAATTAATCCCCCTCCTGTACACTACATTTGGTGCGGGTCCAAATTTAATAAATTCTTTGTCTATTTGGAAAATATTCCAATTCTTTTGCAAAATCTGTCTAATGTATTCACCATCTGAACTAAACGTAGTAATGAATGCATACCTATAATCGACCCTTAGGTTAATTTCACCTCCAACAGGTACCCTATCATCAATACTCATCCCCTGATTGCTGTTGTCTAAAATGGCTTTAAAATGGCCATTTGTCCTTTTATTTTGAACTTCCTCAAATAGGTTGCTCAACATGTCTACAGGGTATCCTCTGTTTGTGAACATTTGTAATAACAATCTACACTCCTCCTCAAAGTCAGTGGCCGTGGTACACATTCTTGTGGCCCTGACCAGTTGTCCCTTTACTACGGACCTTTTTTGATGTTGGGGATGGGCACTATTGTAATGGAGGAAGGAGTTACAATAAGTGTCCTTCCAATGTATTTTGGCTAAATACTGTTTGTTGGCATTATACTTCCTTAATTCTACATCAAGAAAAGCTATTCTTTCAGTATGAAGTACATGGTTGAATACCAGAAATTCCATCATGTTGTTGCAGTATATCATAAATTCCTTAAACATACTTTCTTCTCCCTTAAAGATCAAAAAAATATTGTCCAAAAATTTAGTATAGTAATGACTCTCACCCTTAAATCTATTTATGGTGTTATGTACAAATTCGTCCTCCCTAAAGGCCGTTACTAATTTAGTAAAACTGCCCCCTACTGGGGACCCCATTGCCACCCCACTGTTCTGTAAATAAAACTGGCCGTTGAACAAAAAGAAATTGTTGGACAAAATTATGTCCAGCAGTTCTGTTATTAGGCCGATTTCAGATGCAGGTGCCCCTCTTTTTACTAATAGTAACTCGAGCCATTCAATACCCACATCACGTGGGATGACGGTGTACAAATCTTTGACGTCCGTTGTGGCAAAGTTAAAATCAGGGTGAAAGACCTGGTTGTTTATTGCTTCCAAAAAAGACCAGGAGTCCTTGCAAATAAAGGGTTCCCTTGATACGTATTTTTTCAACAAACTGTCCACAAATTTTGCCAACGGCTATGTCATTGAGTCCCTTCCATACACAGCTGGGTGCATGACAGGGTCCATCAAGCATTTGTGGATTTTCGGAATCCTGAACATCGCAGGGGTTGTGGGGGAAACCATAGTTGAGTAATTTACCAAATTTAGATCAATCCTATTCTCCATGACCAAGTCGTTAACAAGCACCTTAATACGGCTGTATGCTTGGTTTACCTCGTTTAGAGAAACCTGCATATATGTAGCCAAATTAAGCATATTTTCCATTCTCTGTATGCAGTTTGTACAATCAAACAACACCAAACCACCACCCTTGTCAGCCTTAGCAATTCTTACTTCAGCATTCCTCAAGGTGTCTATCAAAACCCATTCATCCCTTGACATGTTAAAGGCTTCACTCCCTGGATTATTGACATTGTTGAAATGTGTGCGTATGTGTTTGTATAGGTGTGCATCTACATCTGTGTGTGTGTGTGTTTGTATAACTGTGTGTACGTGTGTGTGTGTGTGTGTGTGTGTGTGTGTGTGTATTTGTATTTGTGCATGCATGTGTGTATGCATGTGTGTTTGTATATGTGTGTGTGTGTGTGTGCGCATTTGTATATGTATGTCTGTATTTTATGTGTGTATTTACATTTTGCTTAAAATTCCCTTCCAACTCCAGCAGTGCTAGTTGAAAATGCTACGACATTCTCTAAGAAATACACAGATGTCTTAGACTTGAAAGCAAACAACTGCATATATTTTCACTGTAAAAGTGCCAGTATCTGTAGCAGTTAAAACAGATCCTTGTTTGTTTGTAGCAGAAAAATGAATCAGTCTACAATGCTTTCAGTTGAACAAAACCTTACATTTGTCTAGCATGGTCTTCTGTCCTTACACTTTATGTGGTGAAGTGCAATATTGATGTAGAAGAGCACTAGTGAAATCCTTCAAAGCAAACTTCAAGTCCAAATTGGCCACATCTACTAGAAACAATCATAAGGCCTTCTTCACATATGTCCGCAACCTCAAAGAAAGAACCCAGATCTGGACACCATATATACAAATGCCATAGATATTGCAAACTTGCTGGATGACAGATTTAGCAAAACCTTTACCCTTCTTCCCACCCATCAGTAAATCAGGACAACCCCAGTACCTGCCCCCTTCCCCTTATATCTAGGGAACAGGTCATCACTGCTCTCTCAAAGGCAAAACTACAGCCATCATGGGATCCGGTAACATCCTATGTGAACTCAGGCAGGAACTTGCAGCACTATTAGGTACCCTATTCAACCAAAGCCTGAGTACTGGCTTCATCCCAGCTGAGTGGAGGAAAGACAGTGTCATCCCTTTACACAAAGGTGGAGCATCCACAGATCTGGGAAATTATAGACCCATCAGCCCAACTAGCCTGATCTGCAAGGCCATGGAATGGATTATCATGGACCTCATTAACAAGGACATTGGCAACCTCCAAACACTTGATCCCACACAGTTTGGCTTTGTCAAAGGGAGGTCATGTCTGCTAAATTTGGTCAACTTCTTTGAGACAGTCACCAAAGCCATGGATGATGGGAAGGTGCTGCACACCACCTACTTTAACCTGGCCTAAGTCTTTGACAGTATTCCCCACTCAGACATAATAGATAAACTCTCTCAACTACGCATCAATCCATATGTCACCAGATGGGTAGCAAACTATCTCACTAATAGAACCCATGAAGTCAAAATAGGGGAAGAAACCTCAAGTAGTAGACCTGTAACAAGCAGCATACCTCAGGGTTCTGTCTTGGGGCCTCTGTTATTTGGGATATACTTTTCTGAGGTGCAGGCCAAACCAGTGAGGTATGGCTGACCAAGTTTGCAGTTGACTGCAAGTTAGGTGCTGTCTTTAATTCCCTAGTGATGTGGACATCCTCCAAGAGGCTCTCACTCAGACAAATGACTGGTGCCAGAAACATGGCCTCAAGTTGAATACCAAAAAATGCATCATCATCTCATTTGGGGAGAGTGATCTCCCCACAAATTATCACATTAATAACAATGTCCTAACCACGCAATCAGTTGTGAGGGATTTGGGCACCCAGGTTGATAGCAACCTGAATTTTGACCACCATGTTGCTTCCAGTGTACAGAAAGCCTTCTATATGGCCCACCTCATAGGTAAGGGTATCTCTTCCAGGGACAAGGAGGTCATAACATCCTTGTATTCTTCCCTTATAAGGTCCATTATTGAGTACAATGCCCCTTTTGGCATGTACCTCGCAAAGCACATGCAGCAGCTGGAGACACCACAGAGGTTCCTCACCAGGAGAATCCAGGGCCTCAAATATCTACCATACACAGATAGGCTAAAAGCCCTATCCCTCTACTGAGTTTCATACAGACTCCTCAGAGGTGACCTCTATCTGGCACATACCTCTCAATTGTCCCTGATTTTCAGGGATGTCCCTAATTTTGACTCAAATTTTAGCTCTGTCCCTCTTAATCCCTCCTAAAACTAGTGACTTTTGGAAGAAAGTGGTGATTTACACTTAATGAATAATGACAATAATTAAGAGTTATAGACTTCCTTTACTTCAGAAAATGTGTATTAATTCATATGCTCTGATTCTGTCAATGTTTCAAGTTAATAGCACTAATATTTTAAAAGTGTCCCTGATTGTCCCTGATTTTTAAGTGACTTGTCCCTGATTCTGTTGAAATTTGTCCCCGATTGGTTGAGAGGTCTGTGCAAGGTGATCATGGACCCCACCTTGATTTGACTGCTGGATATCCGCAGGTCAAGCTCCACTCGAGTAACCCACATGCGTGGCCTCAACCTGGTCTGTGACATCAACAAGACTTGTTGGCAGGACAGATTTGTGTCCCAGAGACTCCCCATCTATGGAATAGACTCCCTCTATGAATCAAGCAGAGTACCTCTTTACCGCTTTTTAACCACAACTTGGATAACTGGATGAGAAACAGAAAATATACTCCTGGGATTCCACCCCTGTCCCTGCTGGACAGGGGCATCCGGTGCTGATTTGTCTAAACATGGGCTAAACTCTTGGCTAGGCTTATAAGGGCCTCAGGGACAATAGCGTAGTAACCCCCTATATTCTGTGCTGCTCATTCTAGCAGGGGTAAATAATCAATTTTTCAGGGTTGCTCTCCTAGCTGTCCAAAAGCAAAACAATTTAGGTAGACTGGCAAAAAGGAAACACAAAGATGAAAGAAAAGGCAATCTATAAGGCAACAGTATGTCTGTCTGTCTGTGGGAACATACTGAGGCAGAGATTCATAAGTTCATAGGTTCATGGGTGTTAACTAGGATAACAACCACAATGACCATTTTAAGCCTAGCCATGCATCCCAAATCTCTGACAATTTCTGATACTCTTGATAAGTGTAAGCAGGGGCTTGGGAGATGAAACATTTACAAGCAGTGGCCAGGGAGATGAACTATTTGTAGACTGTGTCCATTAGAGACATTAGTACCAAACCAGGATGAATTTCCTGTTCCATATCCAATTGTCCAAGTTACACTAGAATCGGATTAGGGAGTAAGTCTGCTACACATGGATGGGCCTGTTCCAGAGAAGGGTGTAGTCTCTGAGATACATACCTATCTCTACAGCAGGTCCTGTTTATATCACAGGCAAGGTTTAAGTCTTTAGAACAGGTACGTCTGGTGCTGTTTGTCTTGTGGATATGCAGGAGGTCCATCAGAGTGGTGTCTGACAGTGACCTGTATGCCAGGCATAGATCTCCCATTAACAGCCTGCAGGAAACAGAGTACAGGGATAGGGCAGTGAGTTGGTCTGCCCAAGACATGTTACTTGCACCCTGTATTCTTTTAGTGAGGATCCCCTGTGGACATTCCAGATGTTGGATATACCTGCTTAGGTACATACTTGTGGTCTTTGAATGAAAATTTGCAGTGTCCTTAGTACTAAAAGGCTGTCAAGATACAAAGAACGAAATTCTGCATCCTACTAGAATGTGTTTGAGGGCCAGGGAGAGGAAAATGCATTTGCTGTAAAAGAGACTTTAATAGTTTTGGTTATACATCTGTATGCTAGCATAAACCTCACAGCATTTTACACAAAGATGAGGCAGTATTATCTTTAAGGAACCATATAAAATGCTGTATTATACTTCAATGCTGAATAATTTTGTGGTCATAAAAACAGAGAGAACAGAATGGTGTAATAGGTAGCATATTCACCTTTGGTAATGGAAGACCTGAACGATGGGGGTGCTGTTTCCATGGTAGGTAATTAGACTGCTGACACTGCAACTGCAGTGCAGCATAAAGGGGGTGCTCTACCCATGAGTTTGCCGTCCATCAGATAAAATGTAAATTTGAGATCCCATCTGCTTGAGCTGGTGAAAGCTCAGCTGGATGTAAAAGATGCAGCAGCACCTATCAAAAAGAATACGTGATGTTTTCTAATCTCTTGAATAAAAGAGTGCTTGAGATGAAACTGGAGCCAAGCAAGTTATATCCAAATCGTTTAATTCAAATTCACACAAAGTACCACAAAGTAGCCGATGTAAACATACACAAAACAGCCGATGTAAGCATAAATGCCTTCACACATTAAACTTGCGTTTTCGTCTCCATAGAAAGACTTCATCAGATGACCAGTGTAAAATCAATTAATCATTTATATTAAGGGTAATTAATATTAGACCAATGAATTTATGTAAAAAACATTTAAAAGGACCAATGACATTTAGGGTTAAAACAATATTATAATATATTAAAATTTCATTAAAAACCACTTTCAAGTATTATTAAACTTCTCTTAAAATAATAAATATTCATACATAAATTAGAAATAAATAGAAATAAGTACTATATACACAATTATTAATTACAAATATTAATTAACCTTAATATAAATGATTAATTGATTTTACACTGGTCATCTGATGAAGTCTTTCTGTGGAGACGAAAACGCAAGTTTAATGTGTGAAGGCGTTTATGCTTACATCGGCTGTTTTGTGTATGTTTAAATCGGCTACTTTGTGGTACTTTGTGTGAATTTGAATTAAATGATTTGGATATAACTCATTTGGCTCCAGTTTCATCTCCAGCACTCTTTTTTAATTATTGGTACGTTTCTTGAGTGCATTTCCACATTATGGTTTTCTAATCCCTTGAGCAAATTTCCATTTGTAGTAGAAACACCACCTCTGGTCTCCTCTGAATTGAAGTCACTAGTCTAGTGGTTAACAAAGGATAAATAAAATACAAATGAAGTCTGACTCATCTCGTCTGAGGCAGTGCTAATTGTCTCCCCTCAGAAATGAGAGGATAGCTAATGGCATGTTACTTAAGGGCAAATGGTAATTATAACTTAAAACTGACTAGTGGAAAAAACGCAGTGTATGGATGACTTCTAGTTTTGTTTTCATAAATAATTGAGGAAACATTACTGTACAATACATGGAAAATGAAGCTGGAAGCTTCCTTGTTCACAGAGCTGTCCTAAACCAAAAATAAAAGACCTTTGTGTGTTGCTGTCAGACCACACATTGGTTAAACATCCTGTGGATCAGTACCACGGTACATTGGTTAACCATCCTGTGGATCAGTACCACTGTACATTGGTTATCCATCTTGTGGATCAGTACTACCATACATTGGTTATCCATCCCATAGATCAGTACCACGGTACATTGGTTATCCATCCTGTGGATCAGCACCACCATACATTGGTAATCCATCCTGTGGATCAGTACCACCGTACATTGGTTATCCAGCCTGTGGATCAGTACCACCATACATTGCTTATCCATGCTGTGGATCAGTCCCACCATACATTGGTTATCCATCCTGTGGATAGTACCACCGTACACTGGTAATCCATCCTGTGGATCAGTACCACCATGCATTGGTTATCCATCCCATGGATCAGTACCGCGGTACATTGGTTATCCATCCTGTGGAGCAGTATCACTGTACATTGGTTATCCATCCTGTGGATCTGTATCACCATACATTGGTTATCCATGATGTGGATCAGTACCACCATACATTGGTTATTGATCCTGTGGATCAGTACCACCATACACTGGTTATCCATCCTGTGGATCAGTACCACCATATATTGCTTATCCATGCTTTGGATCAGTACCACGGTACATTGGTTTTCCATCCTGTGGATCAGTACCACCATACATTAGTTATCCATGCTGTGGATCAGTACTACTGTACATTAGTTATCCATCCTGTGGATCAGTACCACCATACATTGGTTATTCATCCTGTAGATCAGTACCACCATACATTGGTTATCCATTCTGTGGATCAGTACCACTGTACATTAGTTATTCATCCTGTGGATCAGTACCACTGTACATTGGTTATCCATCCTGTGGATCAGTACCACCGTACATTGCTTATCCGTCCTGTGGATCAGTACCACCACACATTGTTTATACATCCTTTGGATCAGTACCACCATACATTGGTTATCCGTCCTGTGGATAAGTACCACCATACATTGGTTATACATCCTGTGGATCAGTACCACCATACATTGGTTATCCATCCTGTGAATCAGTACCACCGTACATTGGTTATCCATCGTGTGGATCAGTACCACCATACATTGGTTATCCATCGTGTTGATCAGTACCACTGTACATTGGTTATCCATCCTGTGGATCAGTACCACCGTACATTGGTTATCCATCCTGTGGATCAGTACCACCGTACATTGGTTATCCATCCTGTGGATCAGTACCACTGTACATTGGTTATCCATCCTGTGGATCAGTACCACCATACATTGGTTATCCATCCTGTGGATGAGTACCACCATACTTTGGTTATCCATCCTGTCGATCAGTACCACCGTACATTGGTTATCCATCATGTGGATCAGTACCACTGTACATTGGTTATCCATCCTGTGGATAAGTATCACCGTACATTGGTTATCCATCCTGTGGATAAGTATCACCGTACATTGGTTATCCATCTTGTGTATCAGTACCATCATACATTGGTTATCCATCATGTGGATCAGTGCCACCGTACATTGGTTATCCATCCTGTGGATCAGTACCACCGTACATTGGTTATCCATCATGTGGATCAGTACCACCATACATTGGTTATCCATCATGTGGATCAGTACCACCGTACATTGGTTATCCATCTTGTGGATAAGTATCACCGTAAATTGGTTATCCATCCTGTGGATCAGTACCACCATACATTGGTTATACAATCTGTGGATCAGTACCATCGCACATTGGTTATCCATCCTGTGGATCAGTAGCACCATACATTGGTTATCCATCCTGTGGATCAGTACCACCATACATTGGTTATCCATCCTGTGGATCAGTACCATCATACATTGTTTATACATCCTTTGAATCAGTACCACCGTACATTGGTTATCCATCCTGTGGATAAGTACAACCGTACATTGGTTATACATCCTGTGGATCAGTACCACCATACATTGGTTATCCATCCTGTGGATCAGTACCACCGTACATTAGTTATCCATCCTGTGGATCAGTACCACTGTTCATTGGTTATCCATCATGTGGATCAGTACCACCGTACATTGGTTATCCATCGTGTGGATCAGTACCACTGTACATTGGTTATCCATCCTGTGGATCAGTACCACCGTACATTGGTTATCCAGCCTGTGGATCAGTACCACCATACATTGGTTATCCATCGTTTGGATCAGTACCACCGTACATTGGTTATCCATCCTGTGGATCAGTACTACCATACATTGGTTATCCATCCTGTGGATCAGTACCACCGTACATTGGTTATCCATCCTGTGGATCAGTACCACCGTACAATGGTTATCAATCATGTGTATCAGTACCACCATACTTTGGATATCCATCATGTGGATCAGTACCACCATACATTGGTTATCGATCCTGTGGATCAGTACCACTGTACATTGGTTATCCATCCTGTGGATCAGTACCTCCGTACATTGGTTATCCATCCTGTGGATCAGTACCACTGTACATTGGTTATTGATCCTGTGGATCAGTACCACCATACATTGGTTATCCATCCTGTGGATCAGTACCACTGTACATTGGTTATCCATTGTGTGGATCAGTACCACCATACATTGGTTATCCATCCTGTGGATGAGTATCACCGTACATTGGTTATCCATCATGTGGATCAGTACCACCATACATTGTTTATACATCCTGTGGATCAGTACCAACGTATATTGGTTATCCATCACCACCATACATTGGTTATCCATCCTGTGGATCAGTACCACCATACATTGGTTATCCATCCTATGGATCAGTACCACCGTACAATGGTTATCCATCATGTGGATCAGTACCACCATACATTGGTAATCCATCATGTGGATCAGTACCACCGTACGTTGGTTATCCATCCTGTGGATCAGTACCACCATACATTGGTTATCCATTCTGTGAATCAATACCACCGTACATTGGTTATCCATCCTGTGGATTAGTACCACCATACATTGGTTATTGATCCTGTGGATCAGTGCCACCATACATTGGTTATCCATCCTGTGGATCAGTACCACCATACACTGGTTATCCATCCTGTGGATCAGTACCACTGTACATTGGTTATCCATCCTGTGGATAAGTACCACTGTTAATACTGTAGATAGCGTTTGTGATTATGTCAGTACTAATGCACAAACCTTTCCATCCCTTGTTATTGGTTCTCACATTAATTAGTTATCAACATGGTAGTACTGCAGAAACTGCTTTTCTCTGTGAAAACACTTCTGCTGCACTACTGTTCCTAGTGATACTTCTGAAATTATCTTATTAAGAAATTTAGCATGGTATTTTAGATGCCTTCCAACTGACAGGAAGCTACTGGAGTCTTTCTGAGAATTCGACTATGTATATGTCATCTTACAGAAGCTTAGAGTTGTGCTAATATAAAGCAACCCACGGATGTTGAGTCAGAAAGTCCATATATTAACAGGGGTCGTGACAGAGAACAGATACCAGCAAGAGCATAGATGTGGTATTGGGTTTGATTGATAATCACATGGAGTATAACAACACCTGTTACATTTAAGTTTTTATTTGCCAACATCAGTTCTGCAGCCCATTTTAATTACCTTTCCAGAAGGACAATTTATGAGGCCAATGCTGGCCTCAGACAGTGAATCTCCAGTAATGTCTGTTAATATGAGCGTTAAACATATACCGCATTATCAGGTTCCATCTTCAGTACTTCCTGCTTCTTCAAACCACTATTCATGTGACTGTGTTTTTTCTCACAAGTGGTTTCAGCTGTTATTTTGGTCCAGTCAGTGTTTTTCACTTGAATAAGAATATTAAAGTCTTAACCGTGTTTTCTTACTAATTCAAAACAGACTTCTACTTGTAAGTAAATGGGTTTCAGTGGTGCCTAATGATTTCCTTCCTGACACCTTTATAACAGATGTGCTCCTTGTAGACAAACTGCAACTGAGGATACTCTGAATATCTTTTTGTCTGACTTCTTCTTGTGATATTAGCAAGTAAGAAAAATTTAAATGTTTTTTTCTCAAACCTCACTTTTTAAAAGCATGCCCTCACAAATGACTCTTTTTTTCCTTACCACCATTGTAGTATTCATGTATTAGAAACAAATATTTTTTTTATACATTGGTATGTATTGTTGTCTTTTGTAAACTCTGTTTATATTTTATTATGTGTTCTGCTTGTATTAATTCAGATAAATTGCTTAAAGTCATTATAATGTTCCTTTTTGTACCTTTTTCATGTTTATTATACCTGGAGATTTCTACTTAGGACTCCACTGAAAATGGGCTATTATGCCCAAATAGACAATCCTGGTAAAGAAATGTTAATAAACAAATACAATGTAAAATTATAGTATTTAAGGTTCTGAAAGTATTTCTGTTACACTGAATGTTCTGCAACGGTGGGAAACAAAGAGGTTAAGATGCAATTAAAAATAATACCTTCTCAGAAAAATCTCTACAAACTTGAGAAACAAAGACATTAAGAGTGATGGGAGAAAAGTCTGAAAGAAAATCTGAGGCAGGTTCTCCTGCTATGAAAGGCAAATCTAAAGAACAAACATGAGAAAAATAAGCGAAGTCAAGTGAGCAGGAATGTAATAAAGGCTTTTTCATCATTTGGCGCAAATGGAGATATAACTTTGTATGTTCCCATCAGATGAAAATGCAGCCTGTCTAAAAGATGAACAAGCATCAGTCAGAAATGGCTGTCATAAAGGATAAAAAGTAAGAACATTTTTTCCATTTTTTGTTTTGTTTCTGTTACAAAGTGGACATGAGACTTGTTTGTTATCAGACAAGCTTGTGTAAGTAACTGGCATATTAAAGTTAAATTTTCCATAACAAATATAAGCCCTCAAAGAGTCCCATGAAAGCTCATAATAAAACATGTGCAACTTTGCTGTCTGTTTCAAAAAGTGCATCATTTCATGATGCCGGTGAATCTACAACTTGGACAGATGCACACACATTTAGTAAACATTGCAGTAAGGATGCCTGGTGAAGCAAGAGTGTGTCCATTGTCACAGAATATATAGTACTGTCCAGCAACCCTTTACCCACAACTCAATGAGATTCTAACAAAATGCCATAAATACTGCTCTGGATTCTTCACTGCAGAAAGACAAGTTTTGTGCAGCAGAGTCAATTATCCAAATTAATTGGAACCTAGGATAGTTCAGATAATCAAACTGTTTGGATAATTAAACATAATAATTGAATCGGATAAAAAACTTCTAAAATTTAGTTTTTTTCTGCAAACAGGAATATACTTTTCAACCATTCAGTGATTCCAGTGGACAATAAAGAATATTCTTCACACACGAGCTGGCTACAAGCTCAAAAAAACATGCTCAAGTGAATACATAACGTGTTTATGACTTTTCCTACCTGAAAACTTTGCAAGGCTGGTTCTGATAAATGACGTTTCGGATAATCGGCGTTCGGATAATCGATTCTCTACTATAAGTGTTTTTACTATAAACCTAGATCATATCATATCAATGCCATATCAATGCACCTGCACATCATCCTCTTTTTCTAAAAAATAGATCGGAATATAGGCAGGTGGTGAGCTGTAACTTATTTGTAATGCCTCTAGTGGCTAACTTTCATAATGTTCTTTGTGAGGTAGCACTCTGTGTGTGTGTGTGTGTGTGTGTGTGTGTGTGTGTGTGTGTGTGTGTGTGTCTGTGTGTGTGTGCGTGCATGAGTGTGTGTGTGCACGTGTGTGTGTGTGTGTGTGTGTGTGTGTGTGTGTGTGTGTGTGTGTGTGTGTGTGTGTGTGTGTGTGTGCGTGTGTGTGCGTGTGTATGCGTGTGTGTGTGTGTTGCACTGACATGAAACAGAGAGACTGAAAAGCATAACATCAACATCTGTAGCTAAAGACCACCCAGATAAAAAGTTACATTATTTTACTGACGACCTCAGATACTTATATTATTTATTCTGTGGCAATTATCTGTCTACAACATATAAAGGTCAATGATTCTTAGATATAAAACTTGAAATGATGCATTTTTAATCACCATAAAACAATATGGCAAGTTCCTTTAGAGAATGTACGACCTGTATATATGCACCATGATTGGAGAACGAATGTCATCCAGCAGGGTATTAATGTACAGGTAATGCCCGCTGAAAACTAGTCTGCTGCTACACGGAAGCATATTAAGCTGCAGTGGAGCTCAGTCTGAAAGAAAGCTAACTGCTGACATTATTTTTGCGTTCACTAAGCAACGCTTTTACTGTTTAGCATGTATAAAATAAAAAAAAGGATAGAAAAGTATGTATTTACGCCTGTGTGTTTGAGTCTATGCATGAAAGTGACATTGAGATCGATTGAGCCATTATTTTACACTCACTAAGTTGTGCTTCTGCAGTTTAGAGAGTGTATAATTAAAAGAAACATAAAATGGAAAGTATGCATGTGTGTGTGTGTGTGTGTGTGTGTGTGTGTGTGTGTGTGTGTGTGTGTGTGTGTGTGTGTGTGTGTGAAGAGTGAGTGCAATCGAGGAGATAGAGCAGCAGTTAAGAGATACCTAGCACAAGAAATTTGGAAAAATAGGAACAGATTTTAAATATTGCTCTTATAAAATTACAAATAACAGGATTTGTGTTAGCATACATTTCCTAAAGGAAATAAAAGTCTGAAACTCAAATGTATGTCACGATTTAGTGACTTCATTCACAATGATTGGCAATAAACAAGGCATTTTAGGAGGGAGGGACCAAATATCTGCTTATTTTGGAATTTTCAATATAAAATGCTTCCTCTAACATTATTACTTGCTTATCGTATTACAGTTTTGAAAGCATTTTATTTGATCTGCATTGCTGTTTGAACATCGACATTTGTGCTGTAACAGAGACCTGGTTCAAGGCACCACAAAGCACCCCTGCACTACCAGGCTATAACTCATTCCACACCTTTCAGCCCCAGAACTTGGACCAAAGCTCCAAAGGGGGTGGTGTTTCCATATTCATAAAGGATGCGTACACCTCCAGACTGGTAGCCCAACATAATACATCAGAGATACTTCAGGTACAGCTAACATTGGGTAAGACAGTGATTCAGGTTGTAGTCTGTTATAAGTCCCCAAACATGTCCCAAGACTCACACTCCACGTTCCTAAGCACCCTGGAGAATATTAGGGTCCAACCTAACACTCTCATACTGGGCATCGTCAACTACACCTCCATTAACTGGTAAAACTACTCATGTACAAATACACTTGCCCAACATTTCCTGGAATTTATTAATTCCAATGCCCTGTACCAGCTCATTCTTACCCCCACTAGAGGTAGCAACATCCTTGGCCTGGTCATTACTAACATGGGTGACTGCTGCTGTACACCAAAAGTCAACTCCTCCCTGGTTAGATCCCACCACAAACTAATCAACTTGGAAATCCACATCCCTCCCACCCCCACCACCCCCCTGCAAAGGTAACCACCATGAAAAACTTCTCCAAAGCTAACTTTGGGCTCCTAAAAACAGAGGTGTCTAACTTCACAGCACCCATGCAAATGAAGAATACTTGCATGACTGCTGAATCATGCACCAGTGCACTGTACAAACATGTACACAAATGCATGGATCCCCCTATACCCAATAGAACTAAGATGCTCTCCTTCTATAAAAGGAAGTCAATCTGGATGTCCCCTGCCATAAACAAGCTCTACAACAGAAGGAGGAAACTGATGCAGAATAAGGTGAAGTCCCAAGACTGGAAAAACTCCCTTATCTGCCTCAACAAAAAGTTGAGATCCCTCATCAAATCCTCTAAAGCTAACGATGAAAACAGAATTGCAGCAGATAGTAAAGACAACAAGGCCTTCTATAGTTATGTAAAGAATCTCCCCAACAATACCCAGATTTGATCTGAACTGCTGCACAATGGTACCTCCTATACTGAGCCAACAGATATTGCCAATATATTGGCTGACAGATCCAGTGCCAACTTTACTCCTGTCTCCCTCCCCAAAGGACTAATCACAATACCAGTAGATTGCCAGGCACCCAGTATTAGTGCTACACAGGTTAAAACAGCACTGTCCAAGGCCAAGAATACAGCTTCTATGGGACCTGACAATATCCCTGGCTGTGTTCTATATGAACTACAAAGTGAACTGGCACCTCACCTGTGTACCCTGTTCAATCACAGCCTCAACTTAGGCTTTTTCCCTACCGAATAATGCACTGCTATAATCATCCCTCTCCACAAAGGAGGAGCGACTATATACCATGGGAACTCTCACCCCATTAGCCTGACAAGTCTGATATGCAAAGCTATGGAACGCATCATCATGGACCTAATAAACAAGGATATAGGGAATCTCCGAACTCTGGATCACACACAGTTTGGGTTTGTGAAGGGTAGATCATGCCTGCTCAACTTAGTTGACTTCTTTGAGTCAGACACCAGAGCTGTGGATGAAGGCAAGGTGGTTCATACAGCCTACCTTGATCTGGCCAAGGCCTTTGATACTATTCCCCACTCAGGAATCATAGAAAAACTCACAAAGCTAGGCATCAACCTCTATATCACTAGGTGGGTTGCAAACTGGCTCACAGATAAAATCCACAGTGTGAAAGTAGCTGACTCCAAGTCAGACTGCCGAACAGTCATGAGTGAAGTCCCACAGGGATCAGTCCTGGGTCCTCTCCTGTTTGATATCTACTTCTCTGAAGTCCAGGCCAACATGGAGGGACTCTGGCTGACAATGTTCACATATGATTACAAGTTGGGAGCCATTATTAACTCCCCAGGTGATGTTGACATCCTACAGAAAGGCCTCACTGAATCCAACAACTGATGTCAGAATGATGGCCTTAAGCTCAATGCCAAAAAATGTGTCGTCATCCCTTTTGGGAAAAACCCACTTCCCATGAAATACCACATCGATGGTAGTCCACTGAACACAGAAGGCGTTGTAAAAGATCTGGGAACACAGGTTGACAGCAACCTCTATTTTGACCACCACATTGCCACTGTGGTCAGAAAGTCCTTCTATGTGGCACATCTCATTACTAAGGGTTTTTCATCCAGGAAGAAAGAGATCATTGTCTCCCTCTACTCTTCCCTCATTAGGCCAATCATCAAGTACCCCATTGGGCATGTACTTCACTAGACACTTGCAAAAACTGGAGAGGCCACAAAAGTACCTCACAAAGAGGATCCTAGGCCTTAAGCACTTGTCCTATATGGACAAACTCAAAAAAATCCAACTATTCTCTGTCTCATATCTCCTACTTAGAGGCAATCTCTGATTGACTTACAAAGCCATGTCTGACTCAGCTCTGTTAGAAATGCTACATCTAAAGAAATCCCAATCCCTCTGCACAACACACTCCAGAGACATCAACCTCATTATCACAATCAACAGAACGTGCTGGAGGGACAGATTCATAAATCAGAGACTGCCCATGCTATGGAATAGACTTACCATACATGTCAAACAGAGCACCTCATTGGTCCTCTTCAAGAGAAATCTTGATAAGTGGATGGGAAATAGAAAATTCACCCCGGGGATCACTCCAGTGGCTCTGCTCGACAGAGGCACTAGGAACTAAGGTCAGGTGGCATGATGCCAGGGTAATGCTATGGGCTAGGCTTGTAAAGGCTTCAGGGCCATTGGAATAGTACATACCTATGAACCTATGAGCCTATTTCCTTAGTGGAGCTCACACAGCCAATGAAAATTGCACTTTTAAGGGAGGAGCATGCATATTAATATTTACATTTGCATATGCTTTTGCTGTGTGCTGGCATCATGGTTGTATATCAATATTAGAATCAGTCAATTAATTTTAACATGAACACACCAAGGAAATCACTTCCAGAGGCCATTAGCAAAAATGATACCTTATAGGTACTTGTAAGTCAACTCACCTGCCGTGTGAGTGTTTGTCAGATCTCCAGCTAGTTATCATCTGTAAAATGATGTCCTTTTATTTAATTAACAAAATGGGATCAGAATCTGTGTGCTGTAATATAAATTATGCTTCAGTTTTTTGTGCATATTCCTCTGTTATTGTTGTTTTTTTTATATATATATATACTATAGTTGTTGTGTTACTCTTTTTACATTTTCAGTTGATATTATGGTTAAGTTCTTTGTCTTACATATGCAAGCCGCAGGGTTTAATTTTGACCTTTGCTTATTAGCTAGGCGTGTAATAGTCTGAAGATTGATAGCCTCATATTTGCCTATAAACTGAAGTAATTCCACTCCATTTATTTAACAGATGTTCTACTTATAGTTTCTTACTAGAAGAACTAAAGATGGTGCCTGTCATTCCTGTATTTATGCAATGCTCACGCTCCCATATGTTTTCAGAGTTTTACTATAAGATAAGCAAGAGCTTCATGCAAGGGATAGTTAAACAACAAGCTAAAGTGAATATATTCTTACCCAGGTTGGAATAAGCTTTAAAAATGATTGCATTTTTCTCAGCACAAAATCCAACTATTCACCAAGAAACATTAAATGCTAAGGTTTACACATCTGTGTCCCAATAATGGAAGTCGTGGCCTTGCTATTAGTAAAATTAAATGGATGCCCACCACAGCCTGAGCTTCCTGTCTTCTGAACATTCTCACATTTAAATTAAGTGACTACAGCCCAGTTCTTAAAAACCTACACATAAAAACCACCCCATACCCTTTACTACCCTACAAGTACAGTTTTTAAAGCTTGATGAGAAATCCTTCTCCATAATAGCCTATACAGTCTGCAATGACCTCCCAGACAGACTGAGAGACATAAATATCTTAGATAACTTTAAGGAATACCTTGAAACTCATTTTAGAAAACCAGATTGATGTGAATGAATCCACTATTCTCTCTACGTTAACAAACTATTTGTACATACATAACAATAATCCATATTCAGAAATGAGATAAAAAGACCCAACCAAACCTAACTCCTCAGAACCTTATGAAAAGCTATGGAAATATTGCATTGTTTTACTTACTGTATACGCCCCTTTATAACCTTTTCTTCTAGTATTCCTTGTGCCCCGTTGTTTTACTTTCTATTACTTTGCCGGCTGACGTTTTTGGCTTAACTTAACATAGACAGATCCTTATCAGTTTACATTTAATTTCTTCACTCTATGTCCTGTATTAATTCATCCATCCATCCACGACCCCTTTTTTCACATTTTTGCACATGGGGTCAAGGTTTCACTTCAAAAGTGGCAATCATCTGGAACCAAATGTACTCCGGTTTCCACCAATAAGTGCCCACGACTGCCAAAAAGCTGTATAGCCAAGGTTTATTGTGACAAAAACACGGACTGATACGACAAACTGAATACACAAACAGAAAAAACGAAAAGCGGTAACAGAGTTAAGCGCTTTCAACCAAATCAGCGGGTCTTCATCAGAACTGCAACGTATAACTGTTCCACTGTTTAAATAACTTTTGTGGCGCCAAACTGCTCATCATTCCTTAAAGTCACATAGACCAAATTTTAACGTATAATGTTCTTAATAATGCCATTAAAGTATAAATATATACACATTAAATGTTGTGAACAATACTATTTTTTTAAAATACTTTAGTTATTTAATTAATTGCTGTTAAAATGTATTAACATGTTAAAAAATTAGCATGTTGGTTGAAAGCGCTTAACTCTGTTACCGCTTTTCGTTTTTTCTGTATGTGTATTCAATTTGTCGTATCAGTCCGTGTTTTTGTTACAATAAACCTTGGCTATACAGCTTTTTGGCAGTCATGGGCACTTATTGGTGGAAACCGGAGTACATTTGGAAGTAGTGTGGTTATATTTTTTATCATCTGGAACCAAGGTTGATAACAAAACCTGGCTAGCCCTGTAGCAGATGTCCTGTATTAATGAGCGTAGAAAATAATGCTATTAGTTTTGTTTTTACACTACATTTTGAGAGTACCTAATCACCCTTGGCATGCCTAAAAAGGATATTCAGAACACTGCACCAGCCCATTTAAAAATACAAATAACAGCTAAAAAACAGGCTGAAGCATTTCTTGACACTGATGAGCAAATGTCAGATGTTAATAATTGCATAAGTGGCTGATCCGCAAAGATCTACCATTACAATGAATGCCTTCACACAACTCTAATTTCCAGGGATTTAAAATGTCACTACATGGACTATTTAGAGAGAAAGCCCTTCAGAAAAAAAATCAGATTTGTAACCCTGTTTGTGTTTATGTGTGTATGTGTTTATTTATTTATTAATATTTGTTTACAGGGGTAGTGCACTGATCTGCAGGCACAGCCCAAGTGAATAGCATTACGTAAGAAATGAACAAAACATATTTACAGATACAAGGGTTTTCTGTAAACTAGATACATATTTACAGATGCAAGAATATGCTACAACATTTGGTCCAAGAAGTAGTTTATAAACTCAAAACTTGGATGCAAAAATGGAACTATGCTTCAGAGTTTCATGGATAAGATGTAACCATAATGATTCAGATGGCTTGTGCTGCAGAGATAGTAGCATATCATTATATAGAGAGGTATGAGGTCATTAGAAAAGGTGAGTGCGAGCAGTTATACAAAAGGATACTGTGGTCAAAAGACAGAGAAATTGTGAGAGAGGAATGCAGGGGGAAAAAGGCTAAAAAGGAGAGAAGTGTGAGAGAGATGCAAAAAAACTCCAGCTTTACTCCGTAGCATATCGCCTACTCCGAGGTGATCTCTGCCTAACATATAAAGCTATGTCAAACCCAGAGCTGTTGGACATGCTACACCTAAAGAAATCCCAATCCCGCCAAGCTACACGCTCTAGGGACCTAAACCTTGTCACCGCAATAAACAGGCCATGCTGGAGGGATAGATTCCTGTCCCAGAGACTTCCCATACTCTGGAACAGGCTACCCATCTATGTCAAGCAAAGTTCTTCATTAGCACTCTTCAAGAAAAATCTTGATGAGTGGATGAGAAATAGGAAATACACCCCGGGGATCACTTCTGTGTCTCTGCTGGACAGTGCCACAGGAAAATAACTTTCTTGGGTGGCATAAGCTATGGTATCTTGCTCGCTAGGTTTACATAGGCCTTTGGGCCGATAGCCTAGTACCTACCTATGAACCTATGAACCTATAAGGAGGAGAGGGAGGTAGGATGAATGACAGGAAGTAAGTGGGGTGATGACAAGATGAGATTAGGAAGGATAAAATAATGGTAAAGGGGTGTGAGAGATCTGCAGGGTTCATGTGGGCTAGATTGTGTTAAGTGGCTGCTGGCTAGTGGGGGCTGGTTCTTTTGTGCCTTTTTTAAAAAAAAGTTGTTTAAGGTTGTATCTTCTGGTATTTAAGCCCTAACTTTGAGAATATTTCTGTCTATACACACTGAGCAGAGTGGAGGAGGGGCGTTGACTATAACTCTGATCTGAGATATATAAGTATCCTGTTTTTTTGGATTATTTACACTGAATATTGTTTCTAGCAATTTATATATATAGCACTTTTTATTGCCTGCTGCATAGTTTTTAGTGTATTTTATTGCTATTAACTAATCTGCACGGGTAACTGATTTGTTTGCATTTAAAAGCATTCTGTAGAGTCCCTTTGCTCCTTTATCTGTTTAAAAACTTTCATTTTGTGGCTTTCTGTAGTGTTTACTGTCTAAAGAGTGTAGGCTAATAGCTTTAGTATTGGTCCACACACTCCCTCCCTGTTCATGTCCTGGGGTCCCCGACCTCTCTCCCTCTTCGTGTCCTGTTGTTATACTTGGTGGCTTTGCAGTTGCCTGCCCCTACTGTAGATCTGATCTGGGACCCTCCTCCCAGTCTAGTGTCATTAGCTCATTCTACCTAATACAGAGAGAACATCTGAGAAGGCATTCTGTTCCTCCTTTTACTCTTTCAAAAACAAAATGCCTGAATCTCCTTGTGTTCTGACTGTGCTTCTCAAACATTTTGGAAATATAGAGTATATTTTAGAGCATTTATTATAACTGTAATTGCCTTAATATTGCTACAACTCAAGTGCTCTAGGTTACACTGCATCTGAATTGTTTTAGTGTGTTTTAGCTGCTTTTCTGTATATGTAGACTTCTCTGTATATGTAGACTAGCTACTTATTCTGCTGTATTACTGCCTCTTAAATCCTTTTTCAGTTCTGCACTTGCCTTGCTTCATTTAAAAAGTTTTAAATTGCTAATTTTGTAGAGTTTTAATTGCATTTACTGTTTAGGACTAAACACTCATGTGTGTTAGCCTTTTCTGTGTTTATTTACAGTATTATTATATTGTTTAGCCTGTTTTAACAAAAAAATATACTATCTTGTTGCTCGTTTTCCACCTTTCCTAGCCAGTCCATATCCCAGGCTTTGCTTCTCTCAGGACTTTATTTTCTGTGTTCAGAGCTATCCAGACCTTGCTGTGGTAGAGGGAAGCCCTACTGCCTACCAGTGGGAGTGGTGAGCATTGCACTGCCTATCTAATGCTAGAGGAGTGGTTTCCAGCTCTGAAATTGTAATTTTATTAGCCTTTTTGGGCTGATTTCTATCCCTTTCAACTTTCTGGCTTAAAACGTGTGTGTTTGCACATTTTTCGCATTGTGCAGCACTGTGAGCATACAGTTAAACTATTGCAGGTGCTAGAAAGTCTGCTCTTCAAATTTTCCCTTAAAACTAGCTGGTTTCTCAGTAGTAGCACTAAAATCTGAACCCCTGTGACCAGCACTTGCTCTAGAACCTGCTGGAAAGTACTAGGAAGCCTGAAACTGATACAAACACTCAACTATTCTTGTCAATAAGGAGAAATGAATCGTAGGCACTAAGCCTATAATTGCAAAGTACCTTGCAAAAGTAAGGGAAAACAGCTCTTATACTTTACAAAAAAGCACCTAAACAGGCATGTCCAAGGGTCAGCTTCCGGTGATTTCTCCTGTCCACCTGATGAATCTGGGCATACTGGGGCAATGTGGCAACTGCCTCATGTACACAGACAGTCCTCTCCTCCTACCACCCAACATTACAACCTGCGAGAGATGCACTTACATAGCCAAACTGGAAGCAAAGCTCTCTCCAGCCAAGATTGTGCTAGACAGTCAAGAGGAAAAGGTTAACACCTGCACTACACCTCAAGCAACACATAGCCCTTCAAAACCGACGCCATCAATACCCACACATAGCAACACTAAACCCACATATGCGGAGGCCCTTAACATTAGCCTGCCCAAGCAACAAGGACCTCTGAAGCTGAAAAGCAAACAAACACCAGTCACAACCAACGTGACACATAGCTTACAACACCAGTGTGCCACCCAACAACTGCCCCTAAGGCAAGACAATGTACCCAACACTTTAGTCATAGGTGACTCTATAGCCAGGCACACTGATGTCACATTCACCAAGCTGAACAAGGAGAAAATAACAGTCATCTGCCTGTCGGGTGCCAGGATCCACCACATAACACATGCACTCAAGTCACTCCACAACAAGTACAAATATGACTCTGTCATTGTCTATGCTGGAGTGAATGACTTGAGACATACCTCTCTGGACTACATGAAAAGAGACATGGAAGAGTTCTTGGATAATGTGGCCCAGGCAGGTATGACCCTAGCCCTGAGTAGCATCCTGCCTTTGCCCAGAATGATACCACAGTATAAGGACAAAATTATTGACTTCAACAATTGGCTAAGCTTCTGGTGTCATTCAAAGGGGATCCAGTATCTGTCTGCCTGGGAAGACATGATCGAAAAACCACAATGATTTGCCAGAGATGGTCTGCATCTGTCACCCCTAGGATTTAGGTTACTGGCTAAAGCTCTTGCCACCCCTATAGTGCCTTTTTTAGGCAAGGTTCAAAGGATAAAACCACCACCGTAACAGATACAAGCATGCAACATCTGAAGGTAATGCTACTCAGTGCTAGAAATCTAAACCTCAAAATGCACTCTCTCGAGGCACTCCTAAAAATGGAGGACATCGATATCTGTGCAGTAACTGAGACCTGGTTCAAGGCTCCAGAGAGCACCCCTGCAATACCAGGCTACAACTCTTAACACACTTTTCGGCCACAAAACCAAGACCGAAACACTAAAGCTGGAGGAGTATCCATATTCACCAAGGATATTTACAGCTCCGGGCTAGTTGCCCAACACAATGCATCTGAAATTCTCCAGGTGCAACTAACACTAGGTAAGACTGCAATCCAAATTGTAGCTTGCTACAGATCCCCACCATGCCCCAAGATTCTCACTACACCATTCTAAACATCCGGAAAATATTAAGATACAACCAAACACCCTAATACTGGGTGATTTCAACTACCCTTCCATTAACTGGGAAAACTACTCGGGTACCAACTCCTTTTCCCAATGGTTCTTGGAATTCATAAATTCCAATGCCCAGGATCAACTAATCCATTGTCCCACCAGGGGCTCCAATATCCTAGACCTGCTCATTACCAACATGGGAGATAGATGCTCCGCACCAGTGGTCACCCCCTCATTGGTCAGGTCTGACCATAAGCAAATCACCCTTGACATCCACATCCCCCCCCCCCCCCCAGTAAGGATACCTCTGTAAAAAGCTTCTCCAAAGCCAACTTCATGCTACTGAAGTCAGAAATGACAAATTGCATGACACCCATGCAGACGGGATCTGAAAGTTTGACTGCAGAATCCTACACTAAGGCATTGTACGAGCACATCCACTTGTGCATGAACCATGCCAACCCAAATAGAACTAAGATGCTCTTCTCCAAAAAAAGGAAGCCAATCTGGTGCTCCCTTGCTATAAACAAACTATACAACAAAAGGAAGAAACTGTTGCAGAAAAGAGGAAAATCCCAGGAAGCAAAAAACTCCCTCACCAGCCTCAGTAAGAAGCTGAGATCCCTCATAAAATCCTCAAAAGCTAGTTACGAAAATAAAATTGTCAAAGATTCCAAAGACAACCACAAGGCATTCTATAGTTATGTCAAGAATCTAAATGGCAATGCTCAGATCTGCTCTGAGCTACAGCAGAATGGCATTAAATATACTGATACCAAGGATATTGCCAATATACTGGCAGATTGATTTATTGCCAACTTCACCCCCCCCCCCCCTCTCATCCCTTAAAGGGCCCATCTCAATACCAAAAGATTGCCAAATTCCAGTAATCATGGCCACACAGGTAGAGACAGCACTCTCCAAAGCTAAGAATACAGAATACAGCACCCATGGGACCAGATGACATCCCAGGCTGTGTACTACATGAACTACAAAATGAACTGGCACCTCACCTTAGTGTCATGTTTAATCATAGCCTCACCTCAGGCTTTGTGCCCACTGAGTGGTGCACAGCTACAGTTATCCTACTTCACAAGGAGGATCTGCCTTGGATCCCAGGAACTACCGTCCCATCAGTCTGACATGCCTGATCTGCAAGAGCATGGAACGCATTATCATGGAACTTATAAACAAAAACATTGGCAACCTTCAAACACTGGATCCCACCCAGTTTGGGTTTGTGAATGGCCGATCTTGTCTCCTGAATCTGATTGACTTCTTCGAATCAGTCTCCAGAGCTGTGGACGATGGTAACATAAAGCCTATCTGGACCTCGCCAAGGCCTTCAATACCATCCCCCACTCTGGAATCATAAATAAACTTACTAAGCTGGGCATAAATCCCTACATCACTCAATGGGTTGCCAACTGGCTTACTGACAGAACCCAGACTGTAAAAGTAGCTGACTCCAAATCCAGATCCAGATAAGTGACAAGTTTAGTACCTCAGGGTTCAGTCCTGGCATCACTCTTGTTTGGCATCTACTTCTCTGAAGTACAGGTCAACACTAAGGGAGTCTGGCTAACAAAGTTCACAGATGACTGCAAACTGTGAGCCATTATTGAATCCCCAAATGATGTGGATATTCCATGAAAGGGCCTTACAGAAACAGATGCCTGGTGCCAGAGCCATGGGCTCAAGCTTAATGCCAGGAAATGTATAGTTATCCCCTTTGGAAAAAACATGTACCCATGAATTACCACATAGGTGGCAGTACACTAAACATCAAAAGTGTGATGAGAGACTTAGGGACACAGGTGGACAGTGGTCTCACTTTCGATAACCACATTGCCACAACAATCAGGAAATCCTTCTATGTGGCACACCTCATCACTAAGGGCTTTTCATCCAGAAAAAGGAGGTCATTGTCCTACTGTACTCTTCCCTCATTAGACCCATTATAGAGTATAATGCCCCATTTGGTATGTACCTCACATGACATCTGCAACAGCTGGAAAGGCCAAAGAAATACCTCACTAAAAGAATCACAGGCCTAAAGCAGATGCCATATGCTGACCATCAAAAAAAACTCCAGCTATACTCTGTGGCATATCGTCTACTCAGAAACCCTGAGCTGTTGGACATGCTACAGTTAAAGAAATTCCAATCCCTCAGAGACACATGCTCCAGGGATCTAAACATTGTCATCACAATGAACAAAACATGCTGGAGAGATAGGTTCCTGACCCAGAGACTCCCCATACTCTGGAACAGACTGCCCATACATGTCAAGCAGAACGCCTCCTTGGCCCTCTTCAAAAGGAACCTTGATGATTGGATGGGAGATAGGAAATTCACCCTGGGGATCGTGTCAGGCACCCTGCTAGACAGAGGTCCAGAGAAGTAAATATTGTGGGAAGAAATATCCAAGGCATTGTTATGGCTAGGCTTGTATAGGCCCTAGGGCCGATAGCCTAGATCCAACCTATGAACCTATGAACCTATGTAATGTGACCTGAGTGAGTACAGCTGCACTTTGGATGTCTCAGGCTGAGAGAGAAGTCTCATAGTTTAGGTGCTAGGAATGATTACATCATGAGCATGAATAGATTATTGGAAGATGCTGACACCTACAAACAGATTAATGAGGGTATTGTGCAGCATCATATATATGAGGTCCACCAAGAATTGTATGATTTAATGATGGCCAGTCAGATTGACCAAGATTTATATTCTTTTCTGTTTATAGAACATCCTAAGTTACCTTACATTAAAGGGCTTCCTAAGGTGCACAAAGGAGTTATACCCTCCCTCCCTTTGCGCCCTATTGTTGTGGGTAATGGTTGGGTAACAGAAAACATTTCTGTTTACATTGAGAAAAAGCTTAGGCCTATAGTGTCAAATATACCCATTATACTAAGGGGCATTTATCAGCTATTGGGTGATTTAAAAGAGATTGAGAAGTCAGTTACAGATTCATGTTTATTAGTAACACTTGATGTCAAGAGCTTGTTCACCTCGATTCCCAATGCTTATGGGCAGAAAGCCATAAGAGACATCTTAAATCACACTCAGGGGTTCAGTAGGAATGAACAAGCCTTACTGAATACATTGTTAGATTTAGTTTTAAATAATAATGTACTCATGTATAGAGAACAATACTTTTTACAGCAATGGGGTGTAGCAATGGGGACTCCCTGTGCTAACACTTATGCCAATCTGGTGGTACACTTTTGGGAGTCCTCTTGCCTTTTCAAACATGCCAACTTTTCCAAAATTCTTCTGTATAGAAGATTTGTAGACGATATTCTGCTTTTGTGGGAATGGACACCTGCAGAACTTGGTAATTTCATAGAAGAATTAGAATTGACCTCAGACTTTTTAAGGTTTACGATAGATTTGTCTGCTACTCACATACATTTTTTAGATATCACCATTAGTAAGGACAAAAAAGGGGGATTATACACATCCCTGTATAGGAAACCTTGTTGGAGGAATACTATACTCAGGTTTGATAGTATGCACCCTAGGTTTACATTTAGAAATATTGTGAAGGGTCAGTTTACCAGGATTAGTAGGTTGTGTGAGCATTCTGATGAACTGCAACAACAGTATCAGAAGTTACAGCAGTTATTTCTTGATAGAGGTTATGATTCTGAGATGGTGCACAGAGTGAAATTAGGTTTTACATCTGAAAATAGATACATTCCAGAGACAGGGGATCATATGAGACCATATACTTCCACCCATTATATTCACCCAAGGCTAACGTTATTTTGAAATTTACTAGTGATATTAGAAAAATCACAGGGATTATTTCTAAGAATTGGAATATTCTGACTGTCGATAAAGACATCTCTAAGATTGTTGGTTCTCACCCCACTTTCACATACCGAAACAGCAAAAATGTAAAGAGAATTTTATGTATAGAGAAGTTGGGTAGCTCCACTGCCAATATAGCAACAGTCCAACAGAGATTAGGCACCTACCCTTGTGGTAGATGTAATATATGTACTTCGATTTCTCCTGTACAGTCCTTTACACATCCTACTCTTAATTATACTTTTGAACCTAAGCATATAGCCAATTGTGAGGACAAGAATGTTATCTATATGGCTAATTGTGGCATGTGTCAAGCATTTTATATAGGCATGACCATGAGACGACTTAGGGACAGGATTCATGATCATTTATATGAGATTAAAAAGGCTGATACCAAGAATGCGTTAGCCAAACATATCTTGGAATTCCCCACACATGCCTTCAGTTTTAAGGTTCTACAGAAGAAATGTTTTGATAAAAGGAAAGGTGACAACTTTTGTGAGTTAGAGAATATAGAGTTAAGCTGGATCTTCAGATTTAAGGCTCATCATCCCCCTGGACTTAACTCATACGTGAGTATTAGATCAGCCCTGAAGATGAGGAGGTGACTATGACCTCTTGACCCTGTCTTTTTTTCTCTTTTTTTCTTCTTTTCCCTTCCACATGCTTGTTCCTATTCCACACACCCTTGTCCCCCCCATTGTTTCTCCTGTTTTTACAGTCTTTACACAGTCCTTTGGGATTTGCTTACAGGGATGGTTCATTGTTTAGCACATGTTTAGCTTGTGTTTGTGACAACCTAGGACAATTCTGTAGTATGGATAGACATAAAAGTAAGAGCGTGCATTAGGTCTGTTTTTATTTTGACTTTTAATTATATAGATTCTACTTGAGGTTTTATAGTTTAGCAGTAGGTAGTTTGCAATACCATTTTTGGTAATCTTATATTTAATGTTTTTGATTAAGATGCTTTGAAACATCGGATATACTTGCTTGGTTTATGCCTCATGCTCTACAATTGTATTGCCTTCTATTGTCAATGTGCTGTATGTTGATCAATACACTGAATGTTTTAACATTTTTAATTGTTGCAACTTAATTGCTTGATTGGTATTTTAACATTTGTTAATTGATAGGGAGTGGACACTCCCATTGTATATAAAAATGAGGTTTACTTTTCATGCATTAGATCTGAGGAAGCGTGCAGTTGTGCATGCGAAAGCGCTTATCTTTTGTTTAAAATAAATTGTTGATCCTTCGTGGTGGTCTTCTTCTGCTTTTTCCAAGTGACTGTGTCATTTGGCTTTGGAAGAGACCTTTGGGAGCCAGGACTGTTTCACTAGCTTTATTAGGTGCTAGGAAGTAGAATATATTGTCACTGCAATTAAGTTTAGTTTTGGACTTAATAGATGGGTTGAGATTGAGAGCTATCCCAAAATCATATGGGGGATGGAACATTTATTAGTGAGAGGGGATGATGTCCCAGAGAAAGGGCTTTGTCAATTAGTGATCCTAGTAGGAGTTTTGCTTTCAAATGTACTTGGAGCTATTTAGCTTTAGTGTGAGTTTGGCAGTGGTGAAGTTCATTAACAAGGGAGTTGGTAATGAACTAGCAGCATTTATTATACTTTATTTTTTTTTAATTTCTGTATTTTATTTCTTTGTACTAAAAGTGTTGAATAAGTCCCATTTGAGGATCCAGATTAAGACAAACCACCCATACTTGGTAGTAGCAATTTAGGATTATGTTATTGACAGAGTATCACATATTTGTGATAATGAAACCAACGTAAATCTTATCTGTGCGGAAGAAAGGTTTGGCAGTCTAGTTCTGTATATTTGCTTTAAAAGTTATTGATGGCTAATGACATTTAAACAAACTTCACTATTGTTCTGGAAGATTAGCTTTTTAGATCAGGAGGTACTCGGTAAGGTACTTCTGAAGAGTCATTACTCAGTAAATCTGAAACAGATTCACAAGCAGTTTAGCCTGTACCTCATGATCTGAAACCAATGGTGATGATAAAGTAAAACTGACACTGAAAATTTTGCATCCGATCAAAGCACTGGTCCTTATGACATTCCAATTAAAGTGTTACAGCAGCTGTTACAGTACTTCCAAGGTTCATCCAGGGAAACTTGGGAAAACTACATTGCAGGAGCCACCTATGCTTATGTCAATTTTGAAGAAAGTACACAAATAATCATTATGATCTGACATGCTAGTAAGATTCTTCACAAGATTACTCCGTGGAAATTATAACTGTACTTGAAAAAAAGTTGCCCAAATAGTAAATTCAGGAAACAGTGAGGAATAGTGACATTGTTGTGAATGTCAGACGGATCCTTTAAGAGCAAAAGGATGTTGAAAGAAGGTTTCAGTGATTTCAGCAAGGCCTTTGACTGTAGAAACCATGAAAACCTATAGTAGGTACTAAGAATCATGAGTAATAGTTCTGATGCAGGTTCTTCAGACTGGTCAAAAAGTGAGAGATCAGACAGGACAAGGAGGGATAGAATGGCTTTCAAATGGTAAATGTATACAACTAAGTTGCATACTTTACAAACACCATTCATGCAGAATGAAGAATCATAGAAGGAGAAACAGATTCCCTGTCCACATAAAATAAAGTTTATCCCTGTCCATATTCAAGTGTAACTTGGTTCTATGGATGAGAAACAGGGCATTTACCTCAGGACTGCCCCCTGCTAATGGATAGAGGCAGCTTCTAAATGACTTATATTATCTTTGGTATGATTAAAGACATAGTTGATGCATCCCACCATTCATTAACTACAAATCCAACTCCCCAAGAAGTGTAACATCGCTCATTTGACCGAAATGGGAATGACAACTCAAAAGGGGGGGGGGGCCTACATCCTTGAACAACTACACCAGCCCTCACCTTGAAGATAATTTTGGGATGGGATGGAAGGGTACTTCAAAAATACAGTGCCAAAGGGAAGTATCCACCCCTTAGCATGACTTTATATATATATATGATGAAAAAGACTGATACCTGAGATACACTGTACACCTTTGCTTAAAACGAAGAAAATTAAGAATATATAAAAAAACAGTAGCAAAGGTTTGGCTCCAAATAATCCAGAAAGTTTAAAATTCTCCTGCTGGCATAAAGGAATAACCAATATTTATATATATATATATATATATATATATATATATATATATATATATATATATGGTTTACCTTTGAAAGGTTGAAAATCAACCTACCGAACGGCCCTTTGTGCGAACTGGAATCATGAAAATTGTCAGTCTGATCTGCACCGAAGTTCAAAAATCAGCAAATCAAAAACCAGATTCGCTGATTTTCCAACTTCAATTCAAAGAAAAAGCGTAATACAGGGGGGTTGCAGCCCCCGTTGCCCCCCACACCCCCTACTTTATTATTCTAACTCTGAGGTTGCACTACAGCGTGGAAAGAGTCCACTTCCTGATCCCCACTATAGTGCACCTCGCACCAGAAATACCAAATCTGCAATGAGTGAACATTACTGTGCATTCGCTCATTGCACATGCGATGCATTTTTTTCGGCCTTCCGAAAACTTGGAAAAGTCCTTTTGGACTTTTGTATTTCATACATGTGCGTAACGCACATGTAAAGGTAAAGAATATATATAAATATATATATATATATATATATATATATATATATATATATATATATATATGTATATATATACCCGCCCTCCCCTCTTCTCACCTACCTAATGGCCTGACTCACCCATCCCCCTTTTCTCTCATTCTAACTAACCATCCTCTAATTACCTCAAACCGTAACCTTAAGGAAACAGCCAGAGACAAATTTGTTTGGAAGGCAAACTCCATTTAGCAGACAGAGTTTTAACTCAAATATTTAGTAACGAGTGTTGCCAACTTTGAAATAAACAAACGTTGCACCTTTAACTCTACTTCTTCCACCCATAGCTTCATTTTTGCCCTGCCCTGCCTGCTACACCGAATGTCACACCCACTTTATAATGTAAACAGTCATGCCTGCTAATCATTGCAGGAAATATATTAATTTTCCTTAACCTTCTTCAGAAAATATTCACATCACACTGAAGCAATACTTGTATATACTTAAATGCCTGGAGGCTTTGACTTTAAAAATTCCTATCTTCTGTTTGCCTTAGTAAATAGAAGACACAAATTTAAAAAGTCGATACTGGATTATCAGATCATTATTCAGTTTTCTAAATAGTCCTAAAAGAGAAGCCGATAGGTGTCATTCATGTAAGTTACAGACCTTCACCTTGACTGATCACTTTGACAAAAAAAAATAGATTGACAAAAAATACAAAAGTTTTCAAATTAAATTCCAAATTCTCTTTTAGAACATTTTGAGTGACAAACAGTAGGAAGCTGTATATATATATATATATATATATATATATATATATATATATGTATATTAGATAACTGCTTGAGTAATTTAGCATTCATTTTATGTGCATTTGGCTCCAGATTCACTTCATTAGTTACAACTCATACCTTTTTGACTAACAAATTGATGTCTACAATGCCAATTTGTTGGGAAAATAGATTTCCAGGAAGGCTGTAGTGAGAAATTACCAAAGTGCTCATAACTGGGAGCTTGACCATGGACTAAGGCTTTACCAAAATGGGTGTTAGACCTCTGTACCAGAGATACATTTATTTGAAGGTTTAGCTTACAA
>NC_056746.1:1354352811-1354392811 GCF_019279795.1 Protopterus annectens | reverse complement strand
ACAGACACTCAGGTTAAATCAGCCCTCTACAAAGCCAAAAATATAGCATCGATGGGACCGGATGGTGTCCCAGGCTGTGTCCTACACAAGCTCAAAGATGAACTAACCCCTCACCTGAACACACTGTTTAAACTCAGCCTCTCCACAGGCTGTGTGCCCACAGAGTGGTGCACAGCAATGGTTATTCCACTCCACAATGGTGGAGCCACAATGGACCCCGGGAACTATTGCCCTATAAGCCTGACTAGCTTGGTTTGCAAAGCTATAGAGTGCATCATCATGGATCTCATTAACAGAGATATTGGGAACCTCCAAACACTGGACTATACCCAGTTCGGCTTTGCTAAGGGCAGATCATGCCTCCTAAATCTGGTGGACTTCTTTGAGACAGTTACCAAGGCTATAGACAAGGGAAAGGTGGTCCACACAGCCTACTTAGACCTCGCAAAGGCCTTTGACACCATTCCCCACTCAGGTATTATAGAAAAGCTCACCAGCCTGAACATAAACCCCTACGTCACGAGATGGGTTGCCAACTGGCTCATGGACAGAACCCACATGGTAAGAGTTGCAGGAGCTAGGTCTGACTCTAAACCAGTTACAAGTGGCATTCCCCAGGGCTCAGTCCTAGGACCCCTCCTGTTTGGCATATACTTCTCAGAGGTACAGGCAAGCACAGGAGGACTATGGCTGACCAAGTTCGCAGATGACTGCAAACTAGGGGCTATAACTGACTCTCTGGCTGAGACAGACATCCTCCAAAAGGGTCTTACTGAGACAGATACCTGGTGTCAAAACCATAGCCTCAAGCTAAATGCCAACAAATGCATAGTCATCCCCTTTGGAAAAAACAAAGTACCCACAAACTATCACATAAGTGGTAGCCCCCTAAATACGGAAGACATAATAAGGGATCTGGGGACCCAAGTAGATAGTAACCTCTCCTTTGATAATCACATTGCCAAAGTGGTTAGGAAATCCTTCTATGTGGCAAACCTAATCACAAAAGGGTTTGCATCCAGATCGAAAGAGGTCAATGGGCCCCTCTATGCATCACCCATCAGACCCATCATAGAGTACAATGCCCCATTTGGGATGTACCTTACAAGACACCTGCAACAACTGGAAAGACCACAGAAGTACCTCACCAAGAGGATCATTGGCCTCAAGCAGATACCCTATGTAGCTCGACTGAAGAAACTCCAGCTGTACTCGGTTGCATACCGCCTACTCAGAGGTGATCTCTGCCTGACATACAAGGCCATGTCCAACCCAGAATTGATGGACATGCTCCACCTAAAGAAAACCATATCCCCTTGAGCCACACGCTCCAGGGATCTAAACCTCACCACAACAATAAATAGGATGTGCTTGGAGGGATAGATTCCTGTCACAGAGACTTCCCATGCTTTGGAACAAGATTTCAATCTACATTAGGCAGCACTCCTCACTAACACTCTTCAAGAGAAATCTTGACGAGTTGATGGGAAACAGAAAGTTTACCTTGGGGATCACTTCAGTGGCTCTGCTGGACAGAGGCACAGGGAACTAATCTAAGGGGGCGGCAAAAGCCAACACATTCTGGCTAGGCTTATAAATGCCTTCGGGCAGATCGCCTAGTACCTACATATGAACCTATGAACCAACCCAGCTCTTTAAACTGATTGTTATACATAGCTCATAGAATTCACAATAACATGAAGAAGAAGAAAATCAGTTTGGTTTAGGTTGCTGTGAGAACCATAAACTGTAAGAGTGAGTCAGCAACTCTAGCAGCATTTAATTTCATTGTTATACTATTGGACGGTCAGCTTTAGATCACTGAACAGAAGTGTTCATACAACCTATAAACCGTCTCGGCATTCTCATGAAACATAATAGAACACATATCAAGAGTATTATTTGCTGAGCAATATATCTTGGAAGTTAACATTTAGTGGACACTTCTGGGTAAGTCCTGATATTCTCAATTGATCTTGGTACTTGTGGACAAGCGATATCCTCAATAAATCCTGATACTTATGGACAAGTCATGATATCCAAAGTTGAACATAATAATTTTGCACAGTAGTGATATTTTCAGTAAAATATTGATACTTGTGGACAAGACATAATATCCTCAGTTGATCATGATACTTTTATACAAGTTGTGATATCTATAATAAATCATGATACTTGTGGACAAGTCACAATATCCTCAGTTAGTCATGATAATGGTGGCAAATTATGATATTCTCAGTTGCCCATGATACTTGTGGACAAGTTATCTTCAGTAAATCATGACACTTATGGATAAGTTGGAATACATTTAGTTGATCATAATACCTGTGGACATGCTGTGATATTATTTGTTGATCATAATGATCTCCAGTGAATGGACTAAGAGTTGGACTTACTACAAACCAGGAACTCTAGCAATGCTGCAGATATAAACCTGGCATCTCACTTGTGCTACCTCATATACGTATCTCATTTAGTAACACCTGCCGGGTTAGTGTAGATGTTCACATATAAGAAGCATAAACATCAGCCATATAAAGCCAAGAGTTCTGTGCCAAGCTATAACAACATAGCTAGTCTATTGGGCTTTCATAGGCTCACTCAAAGTTGTTAAAGATGTATGAACCAGAAAGGCAGTAAAGCTCTTGTCCCAGAGGTATGTAATTTAAATGCCAGTTTATGTTTCATTAAAGATGTAGTCATCAAACTGCAAAGTGTGTAATTAGCAGTGCCGTTTGTGATTTGTGTGTGCGCACTAGATCAACATGGAAGCTAATCTGTCAGATAACTGTTTTTCATGTGATTTATGCGAGCACTAGCTAGTGCAGGTCCCCTGGAAATTTTTTTTCATTTATTTTAATTTATTTCTGACTGGAAGTTTAGGTTGACCGAGATGGCAAATGGCAAAAAGGTATACTTCATATAGAAGGCATTGCTCATTGTGGAAAAAGTCAGACCACGAAGGTCTACCTCTGCTTTCTTACCTTATTGAATGTAAGTACAACCAATTGCTTTTATGGTGGGACTGTGAAGGACAAATTCTAGCAGTGAAAAATCAGTCTTCTAAGAAAACTAGGACTTAACTCCCCAAGCACATAGTATTGCTGTTTTTGTAACCTGCTTTTTAAACAAGGAGCGCCCAACCTTTTTTGTCAGTAACTAGCATGTGTGAATTTACTGCAGCAGTTTTATTTATTTCTTTATTTGTTTATTTATTTATTACCTTTGTTGACTATGAAAGTATGGCTATACAACCCCCCTTTTCAGCATAAGCTTGGAAAGAGAAGCTCTACATGCATATATTAACAAAGCACACTTGATTACAAAATAAGCAAACAGAAATAATAACAAAATATCTAGTCTATAATCAGGCAATTTTACCCTAGACAGCTGTACATCAGTCTTCAGGTCTGTGGGTTATCTTTTCTTATAATACGTGACTTTAATCTGTTCACAGTTTTGTTTTCTTTAGACTTGTAATTGTATGCTGAGAGAACTATGCAAATACTTGCAGACTAAATCAAAATGTGCTTTTCAAATTCTTTTAGGCAGGTTGGGTATCTTGAATGGCCTGTCAGCTAAGTGAACAGCTCCAAAAGAAACATGCTTCTTGTTTTAGCTGAAATTCTTTCTTGAAAGGGATAGCAGTTGCATTAATCTTCTGTACGTGTGTTCACTACTGATATGGTGACATTTGGATGATGTAATGCAGCCATGTAGTTGGGATGTCAGTCCGTCCACCACAGTATCATATTGTGGTATATGGCGCAGGCAGTAATGATTTTCCTTCCTGTATAGGATAAGTACTGTAAGGAACACCCAGATGTATCTGAGTACTGAAACTGCCTACAGAAATCTAAACACTTGCTTTCGGACGTTCCATGTCTGAGCAGGAACAATCACCTACAGTTCATTGCCGTTGTATTTATGTTAGATACAAACCAGCTGCTGTGTGTCCCCTGTGCTGTTAAATCAGTGACATATTTGCAATGTTGCTGTATATGGCCATGCAGATATCCTTTTTCTTTGTTTCATTTTATTTATTTATTTTCTTTCCTGGAATGTGTGCCATGTGCATGATGTTCCTGGAATGTGTGCCATGTGCATGATGTAGCCTGGGATTCAGAAAGGCTGTCCATAAGGGGGATTTCCCCACTGCAGCAAGCTTTTCCAGTTCTTAGACTACCCTACCTTACCTCTGAGGTTTCTGTTTAGCAGGGACCTCAGCTAAGAGAGAGGTCTGAATGGTAGATCTGCAAACTAATGCAGAAACCTAGGAACATGATAATGCTAATTATCTATGTACTCCCCCCAAGAAATGCCAGCAGCTCCCAATTTGGCAGTGTGTAATTTCACTGATTGAGGAAAATGTAACCATCATCAAAAGAATTATGGGAAATGTCACCTACACTAATGAGGTATAAGATGCAGATTAGCTGGGGGAATGGCAGGACTGCAGCCAGGAGACAGAGCTATTGGTAAGATGGCATTTCAAGGTGAGGGCGCAGCCTAAAGGACAATTTGGAATGAGCACACATTATGCTATAGAACACAGATTATCCATTACAGGCATAAAAAGTGTTAAATCTGAGAAAACCAGAAGATTGTCAGAATCACACATCATTCTCTTGTTGCCATTGGTTTTGGAAGATCGGAAGACTGTGGGTTCCAGTATTATAGCAGGTACTTTTATTTATTTTTCCAACATTGACACTGCAATGTAGCGTAAGAGGGTGCTGTGCTCCTGTATGTGCCCAATGTGCTCCTGAGTGTGCCTGCTGCACTGCTGAGTTTGCCATCCTTTGGATGATATGCTAAACCAACATCCCAAATGCTTGAGTTGGTGGCAATTAGAAGAAAAAGATTGCATGGCATTTACAGAAAAAAAAAAGAAAGGAATTCTTTCTACATCTTTTGAACCATATTTCCATGAGTGTTATTTCATATCATACAAGTTCCCTGGTGACCTGACCAAATCTTCACTAGTCAGTATGACTACCTTCTTGCGTCTTGCCTGAAAAGTGGATGGCCTAGTGGACTAACCTTCTCAACAATGAGAAATAAATAAGATTTAGCTAGAGATAACTTCATGCCCACTGAGTGGTGCACAGCTACAGTTATCCCACTCCACAAGGGGGGATCCACCTTGGATCCCAGGAACTATCACCCCATCAGTCTGATGAGCCTGATCTGCAAGGCCATGGAATGCATTATCATGGAACTTATAAACAAAGACATTGGCAACCTTCAAACACTGGACCCCACCCATTTTGGATTCGTGAAGGGCCGATCTTGTCTCATGAACCTGATTGACTTCTTCGAATCAGTCTCCAGAGCTGTGGACGAGGGTAAGGTGGTCCACACAGCTTATCTGGACCTCGCCAAGTCCTTTGACACCATACCTCACTCTGGAATCATAGATAAACTTACTAAGCAGGGCATTAATCCCTACATCACTCAATGGGTTGCCAACTGGCTTACTGACAAAACCCACACTGTAAAAGTAGCTGACTCCAAATCCAGCTCCAGACAAGTGACAAGTGGAGTACCTCAAGGTTCAGTCCTGGGACCACTCTTGTTTGGCATCTACTTCTCTGAAGTACAGGCCAATACTAAGGGACTCTGGCTAACAAAGTTCGCAGATGACTGCAAACTGGGAGCCATTATTGAATCTCCAAATGATGTGGATACTCTACAAAAGCACCTTACAGAAACAGATGCTTGGTGCTAGAGCCATGGGCTCAAGCTCAATGCCAAGAAATGTATAGTTATCCCCTTTGGGAAAAAACATGTACCCATGAATTACCACATAGGTGGCAGTACACTAAACACCGAAAGTGTGATAAGAGACTTAGGGACACAGGTGGACAGTGGTCCCACCTTCGATAACCACATCAACACAACAGTCAGAAAATTATTCTATGTGGCACACCTCATCACTAAGGGCTTTTCATCCAGAAAAAAGGAGGTAATTGCCCCACTGTACTCATCCCTCATTAGACCCATTATAGAATACAACGGCCCATTTGGTATGTACCTCTCAAGGCACCTGCAGCAACTGGAAAGGCCGCAGAAATACCTCACTAAAAGAATCACAGACCTAAAGCAGATGCCCTATGCTGACTACCTTAAAAAACTCCAGCTATATTCTGTCACATATCGTCTACTCAGAGGTGATCTTTGCTTAACATACAAGGCCATGTCAAACCCAGAGCTGTTGGATATGCTACACTTAAAGAAATCCCAATCCCTCAAAGCCACAAGCTCCAGGGATCTAAACCTTGTCATCACAATAAACAAAACATGCTGGAGGGATAGGTTCCTGAGCCAGAGACTCCCCATACTCTGGAATAGACTGCCCATACATGTCAAGCAGAGCACCTCTTTGGCCCTCTTCAAAAGGAACCTTGATGACTGGATGGGAGAAAGGAAATTCACCCCGGGGATCATGTCAGTTGCCCTGCTACACAGGGGTCCAGGAAGTAAATAGTGTGGGAAGAAATAGCCAGGGAATTGTTATGGCTAGGCTTGTATAGAGCTGATAGCCTAGTACCAACCTATGAACCTATGAACCTATTAGTGAACAAACATGCAAGTGTGTGTGTGTGTGTGTGTGTGTGTGTGTGTGTGTGGTGTGTATGTGTGTGTTACGAGCGTGCGTACATGTGTGTGTGTGTGTGTGTGTGTGTGTGTGTGTGTGTGTGTGTGTGTGTGTGTGTGGTGTGTATGTGTGTGTTACGAGCGTGCGTACATGTGTATATGTGTATGTGTGTGTGTGTGTGTGTGTGTGTGTGTGTGTGTGTGTGTGTGTGTGTGTGTGTGTGTGTGTGTGTGGTGTGTATGTGTGTGTTACGAGCGTGCGTACATGTGTGTGTGTGTGTGTGTGTGTGTGTGTGTGTGTGTGTGTGTGGTGTGTATGTGTGTGTTACGATGCATATGTGTGTGTGTGTGTGTGTGTGTGTGTGTGTGTGTGTGTGTGTGTGTGTGTGTGTGTGTGTGTGTGTGTGTGTGTGTGTGTGTGTGTGTGTGTGTGTGCGCCTCATAGCAAACTGTGCTGAAAGACAAGATATCAGATGTAAGACTGCAACAATAAGATAAGAAAGAGGACAATTTAAATTAGGTGAGTTTTGTAACACTATGACATATTTTTTATGTATATATGTTGGAAGTGGGTTCCTATTAGATGACTGAAGATGCATTCTTTCGAATGTGTCTTGGTCGAACTTGAAAAGATGAAAAGGCAAAATGACGAAGCGGCATATAAGCGAATTCTTTCCCTGGGAAAGAAATCACTTGGCCGCGTCCCTTACTTTGCTGTTTTCATCACTGTAGTGCGATCTCAGAGTTGATATATTTAAGTAGGGGTGTTGTGGGGGGCAGGGGGTGTGTGGGGCGAAACCCCCCACTTATTGTTATGTTTTATGTGTTTTTTTTTTTTTTTTGGAACAGAGATTTTTTTCCCTTGGAAAACAATTGCTGTTCTAAGCATTCGAGTTTGTAAGCTTTCGTTTACATGGGGTCAATAAATCATTGTTCTCTTTTCTAAGCATTCGATAATTTAATATAGATCCTCGGAAGATGGCTCCTCAAAAGTTATTAAAACACTGCTAGTTAACTACCTCTTATGTCTAGCCCTGGAAAAACTCAGAACATTATCTTTTCACAGCAACACGGTTGGAACGTTGATCACTGCATGTGTAAATCAGTACCATTGTGACAGTTCCAGCTGCTTACACTTCAGACTTCTAGCACCCCGAGTACTAAGTACTTGGCACTTTATCCAGACTGAATAACTAGCATGCCGATATGGATGGTGTTTAGCCAGCCAGAAAATATGTCTGCCATCTTCTTCCAGTAAGTAAGATATTTTTATATATCAAGAAATTAGTCAAATTCCTTTCATTGAAGGTTTGTGACCCTCAGTTTTCAAAACAAATTGAAAATGACCAGAAAATTAAGCATCTAACTGCTTTGTGTCATTACAGTTTATTTATTTATTTAACTTATTTTTTGTACTGCATCTTGTATGCATTTTATCTCATACTTAAGAATGGTGTAGCTCTGTATAATTTCAGAGGATACTGTTGCATGAAATATATGATTATTCCTGCAGCTTTGACAGAGAGCTTTCATTCAGTATTATAGGCAGAGCTGTTACACATCAGATGTATCCTTACCCCATTCTTGCACAAATGTTTTTCATAAATGCATGTGTACATTTTCACTGCTGCATGTAATAATACACTTTGCCCTTATTTTATGATTTTCTTTGGATGTAATCATTACTTCTAATTAAACCTAGATAGAGAGCCATCCACTTTATTATGGAACAATTTGTTTGGAGCGTTGCAGCTGACAGTTGTCATGGCTACAGAATCATGCATGAAGGGAACAAGTCCTAGACACAGATCAAGCCTGTATGTCCCTTTTTTTGTCTCAGACTTCATGTATGCATGTCTTAGACAAACTATGTAGTATGTACTGGGGCATCCCAATTACAAAAGTATTGAGTTTACTTTTCTGTTTGACTGCCTGTCAGTTTAAAGCACAACTATTATTAAGATGGTCACTTGCCAAGCACTTTCATATATTTTGGCAGCTTCATCACCTACAATTTTACAAACCTGCTGTCAAATTAATACGAGTCCCCTCATATGTTGCAGGCAGGTATTTTCTGTACCAATAGGCATGCCACCAGCTGTAATTATTATCAACCATCGATCTCCAATGCCCATCTTTTGTGAGATGCAACGTTATCTGTCACAGATTAAGAGGGAGCTGTCATATAAGAACATAAAGATGCTGAGCTCTGTTTACCCAGTGATGTGAAATCTCTCCCCAAATACTGATTAGAGCTGGAAGGCTGTTTTATTATATAAAGTAGGTTCTCTGAAATGTCCACTTATATCTCCCCAAATACGGATGAGAGCTAGCTAGCTGGTTTGTTGTATAAAGCAGGTTCTCTGCAGTGTCCACTTATATCTCCTCAAATACTGATGAGAGCTGGCAGACTGGTTTGTTATATAGAGCAGGTTCTCTACAATTTCCACTTATATCTCCCCACAAACTGAAGAGAACTGGCAGGCTGGTTTGTTATATAAAGCAGGTTCTCTGCAGTGTCCACTTATATCTCTACAAATACTGATGAAAGCTGTTAGGCTGGTATGTTACATAAAGCAGGTTCTTTGCAATGTCCACTTATATCTCCCCAAATACTGAAAACAGCTGGCAGGCTGGTTTGTTATATAAAGCCGGTTCTCTTCAATGTCCACTTATATCTCCCCAAATACTGACGAAAGCTGGCAGGCTGGTTTGTTATATAAAGCAGGTTGTCTGCAATGTCCACTTGTATCTCCCCAAATACTGACGAGACCTGGCAGGCTGGTTTGCTATATAAAGATGGTTCTCTGCTATGTCCATTTATATCTCCCCAAATACTGATTAGGGCTGGCAGGCTGGTTTGTTATATTTTTATTTATTTTATTTTTATTTTATTTTTATTTTACATTTGTTGACCGGGCAAGTCTAGCTGGAGAAATTTCCATTTTCAGTAGAGGCCCGGGGAGAAAAGCACCACAGAGTGAGATACATTCAGAGACAAAAAAATTATCATACAAAAATGTAATAGCAATACTCATTATAATAAAAATATTAGAGTTAGTAATAGAGTTTGCAAGCAAAAATTAAAAATAAAAGATAGCAAACTCTTCAATGTAAATAAAAAAAACTACTACAAGAGTTGGTTACTAAAACACTCAATACAGTCGAATTCTCAATTAACCAGTTGAAAATACTGATTGGATTAAAATAGAACAAAGGAGTGAAGGTATGGAGAATAAAGTGAAAATAGAGTAAGGGAAAAATGTGGGAATAGAAAGTGGTGAGAATAAAAGAGCAAGTAATGCAGAATAACAGGTAGAGAAGTAAAGGGAGGAGAAAAGAAAGACAAATAGTACGAAGAGTAGAAAGGAGAAGAGAGATGGTTTTATTTAGGTAGGTATATATATATAAAGTAGGTTGTCTGCAATGTCCACTTATATCTCCCCAAATATTGATGAGACCTGGCAGGTTGGTTGGTAATATAAAGCAGGTTCATAGGTTCATAGGTTGGTACTAGGCTATCGGCCCTAGGGCCTATACAAGCCTAGCCATAACAATTATCTGGCTATTTTTTCCCAGAATATTTATTTCCCTCATCCCCTGTCTAGCAGGGCGACTGACGTGATTCCCATGGTGAATTTCCTATCTCCCATCCAATCATCAACGTTCCTTTTGAAAAGGGCCAAAGAGGCGCTCAGCTTGACATGTATGGGCTGTCTATTCCAGAGTATTGGGAGTCTATGGGTCAGGAACCTATCCCTCCAGCATGTTTTATTCATTGTGATGACCAGGTTTAGATCCCTGGAGCATGTGGCTCTGAGGAATTGGGATTTCTTTAAGTGTAGCATGTTCAACAGCTCTGGGTTTGACATGGCCTTGTATGTTAAGCAGAGATCACCTCTGAGTGAGTGATATGCGACAGAGTATAGCTGGAGTTTTTTTGGATGGTCAGCATAGGACATCTGCTTTAGGCCTGTGATTCTTTTAATGAGGTATTTCTGTGGCCTTTCCAGTTGTTGCAGATGTCTTGTGAGGTACATACCAAATGGGGCACTGTACTCTATAATGGGTCTAATGAGGGATGAGTACAGTGGGACAATGACCTCTTTTTTTCTAGATGAAAAGCCCTCAGTGATGAGGTGTGCCACATAGAAGGATTTCCAGACTGTTGTGGCAATGTGGTTATCGAAGGTGAAACCACTGTTCACCTGTGTCCCTAAGTCCCTTATCACACTTCTGGTGTTAAGTGTACTGCCACTTATGTGGTAATTCATGGGTACATGTTTTTTCCCAAAGGGGATAACTATACATTTCTTGGCATTTCTGGCACCAAGCATCTGTTTCTGTAAGGCTCTTTTGTAGAATATCCACATCATTTGGGGATTCAATAATGGCTCGTTTGCAGTCACCTGCAAACTTTGTTAGCCAAAGTCCCTTAGTGCTGGCCTGTACTTCAGAGAGTTAGATGCCAAACAAGAGCGGTCCCAGGACTGAACCCTGAGGTACTCCATTTGTCACTTGTCTGGAGATGAATTTTGAGTCGACTACTTTTACAGTGTGTGTTTTGTCAGTAAGCCAGCTGGCAACCCATCAAGTGACATAGGGATTAATGCCCAACTTAGTAAGGTTATCTAGGATTCTAAAATGGGGAATGGTGTTGAAGGCCTTGGCGAAGTCCATATAGGCTGTGTGGACCGCCTTACCCTCGTCCATGGCTCTGGAGACTAATTCTAAAGAAGTCAATCAGATTGAGGAGACAAGATCATCCCTTTATGAAACCAAACTGGGTGGGGTCAAGTGTTTGAAGGTTGCCATTGTCTTCGTTTATAAGTTCCATGATAATGCGTTCCATGTCTTTGCAGATTAGGCTCTTCAGACTGATGTGATGATAGTTCCCAAGATCCAAGGTGGATCCCCCCTTGTGGATTGGGATAACTGTAGCTGTGCGCCACTCATTGGGCACGAAGTCTGAGGTGAGGCTATGATTAAACATGACACTTAAGTGAGATGCCAATTAATTTTAAAGTTCATGTAGTACACAGCCCGGAATGTCATCAGGTCCCATGGATGCTGTATTCTTAGCTTTGAAGAGTGCATTTTTTTACTTGTGTGGCTGTGATTACCAGAATTTGGTAATCTTTTGGTATTGAGATGGGCTTTTTAGGGGGTGACAGGGGGGTGAGGTTGGCACTGAATCGATCTGCCAGAATATTGGCAATATCCTTGGGATCAGTATATTTAATGCCATTCTGTTGTAGCTCAGAGCAGATCTGAGCATTGGCATTTAGATACTTGACATAATTATAGAATACCTTGTGGTTGTCCTTGGAATCTTTGGCAATTTTATTTTCATATCTAGCTTTGGAGGATTTTATGACCGATCTCAGCTTCTTACTGAGGCTGGTAAGGGAGTATTTTGTATCCTGGGATTTTCCTTTTTTCTGTAACAGTTTATTTCTTCTATTGTAGTTTGTTTATAGCAGGGGACCACCAGATTGGCTTCCTTTTTTTGGAGGAGAGCATCTTGGTTCTATTTGGAATGGCATGATTCATGCATGAGTGAATGTGCTCATACAGTGTCTTAGTGCCTTAGTGTAAGATTCAGCAGTCGAACTTTCAGTTCCTGTCTGCATGGGTGTCATGAAGTTTGTCACTTCTGACTTGAGTAGCATAAAGTTGGCATTGGAGAAGTTTTTTAAGGAGGTTTTCCTACTGGGGGGTGGGGGTGGGATGTGGACATCAAGGATGATTAGCTTATGGTCAGACCTGACCAATGAGGGGGTGGCCACTGGTTTGGAGCATCAATCTCCCATGCTGATAATGACCAGGTTTAGGATATTTGAGTCCCAGGTAGGACTATGGATTAGTTGATCCAGGGCGTTGGAATTTATGAATTCCAAGAACCATTGGACAAAGGTGTTGGCACCCAAGTAGTTTTCCCAGTTAATAGCAGGGTAGTTGAAATCACCCAGTATTAGGGTGTTTGGTTGTATCTTAATATTTTCCAGTATGTTTAGAAACGTGTATTGAGAATCTTGGGGCATGATGGGGGATACCTAGTGTTAGTTGCACCTGTAGAATTTCAGATGCATTGTGTTGGGCAATTAAGCCTGGAGGTGTGAATATCCTTGGTGAATATGGACACTCCTCTGCCTTTAGTGCTTCTGTCCTGGTTTGGTGGCCGAAAAGTGTCCTAAGAGTTGTAACCTGGTATTGTAGGGGTGCTCTCTGGAGCCTTGAACCAGGTCTCAGTTATTGCACAGATATCGATGTTCTCCATTTTTAGGAGTGCCTTGAAAGAGTGCTTTTTACGGTTAGACTTCGAGCATTGAGTAGCATTACCTTCAGATTTTGCATGCTTATATCTGTTTACGGTGGTGGCTTTGTCTTTTGAGCCTTGCCTAAAAAAAGACACTGTAGGAGTGGCAAGAGCCTTGGCCAGTAACTTGAATCCCAGAGTCGACAGGTGCAGACCATCTCTGGCAAAGCATCGTGGTCTGTCGATCACGTCTTCCCAGGCAGACAGATACTTTATCCCTCTTGAATGACACCAGAAACTTAGCCAGTTGTTGAAGTCAGTCATTTTCTCCTTATACTGTGGTATCATTCTGGGCAAAGGCAGGATGCTACTCAGGGCTAGGGTCATACCTGCCTGGGTCACATGATCCAAGAGCTCTTCCATGTCTCTTTTCATGTAGTCCAGGGAGGTATGTCTCAAGTCATTCACTCCAACATGGACAACGGCGGAGTCATATTTGTACTTGTTGTGGAGTGACTTGAATGCATGCATTATGTGGCAGATCCTAGCACTCGACAGGCAGCTGACAGTAATTTTCTCCTTGTTCAGCCTGGTGAGTGAGACATCAGTGTGGCCTGACTACAGAGTCACCTATGACGAAAGTGTTGGGTACGTTGTCTTGCCTTAGGGGCTGTTGTTTGATGGCACACTGGTGTTTTGAGCTATATGTCACTTTGGTTGTGATTGATGTTTGTTTGAGTTTCAGCTTCGGAGGTCCTTGTTGCCAGGGCAAGTTAATGTTAAGGGCCTCTGCATAAGTGGGTTTACTGTTACTATGTGTGGATGTTGGTGGCGCGAGTTTTGAAGAGCTATGTGTTGCTTGAGGTGTAGTATAGGAGTTAACCTTCTCCTCTTGACTGTCTAGCACAATCTTGCCTGGAGAGAGCTTTGCTTCCAGTTTGGCTATATAAGTGCATCTCTCACAGGTTGTAGTCATGGTGATAGGAGGATAGGGTTATCTGTGTACATAATGCAATTGCTGCATTGCCCCCAGTATGCCAAGATCCGCCAGGATACACACACACACACACACACACACACACACACACACACACACACACACACACACACACACACACATATAAACACACACAGATACACTCTCAGACACATACACACGTACTACACACTCAGATACATACACACATGCAGACTCAGACGCACGTGCGCACACACACACACACACACACACACACAAAAAAAAAAAAAAAGGAAAAATACTGTCTGCTTCCTGTAGTTTGACAGCCCAGCCCGTATTAAGGTCCCTTGAGAATGACACCGAAAGTTCCATTTCCCCGTGTCACCTGATTACTGCTATTTCTGTTTGGTATCAACTCTGTTGTTTGACTGTGTGTGTGTGTGTGTGTGTGTGTGTGTGTGTGTGTGTGTGTGTGTGTGTGTGTGTGTGTGTGTGTGTGTGTGTGTGTGTGTGCGTGTTTTATTAAAGTATACAGATATGAATAAAACCACATACATATATATGTGAGTGTCCATAAATATGGAATGTGTGAGTGGTGTCTTATTCAATATATGATGTATTAAGCAATAAATTTCATGATAATTAGTAAAGCCATGGGTCACAGTTCACCTTCACCAGCTCTAACATACAGCTGTTGTTGTGTCTTTCGGCTTATCCCGGTTAGGGGTCGCCACAGTGGAACTCCGGTCCACTAATGTTTGGTAGTGGATTTTTACATGCTGAGTTACCAGCCCTGACGCACAACCTTCAACGAAGGCATGCCCATTCACGCATGCCTCCACACAGAAGACGCTCTAGCTGAGAATCGAATGGGACAACGTCTTGCTGTGAGGCGACAACGCTGCTCTAACATACAGTAAGAGATGTTTTACTTAACTAGCATAAGCATCCCCACCCATATTCAATTAATGTGCTTGTTTAATTTTTTTTTTAAATTTTATTCACTTTTTAGTGTTTTCCATTCATTCCCATGGGCTGTTTAATAATATATCATGTGAAGAATGATACATAAATATAAATAGATTCTGTGACTGGAATATAAAATAACTTTTTAATTCCTTATACATATGGCTGCTTTTGAATCTTTTCTGTTTCATAATCTGTAACAGTTAAAGTCTTTTATCACATTTCTAGGTCATTGGTTTTGGCACCCTTTTCTGATGTGCAGATGGCTTGATCATTGTAGCAAACACAACTCATGGGTACTTATTATACCAGTTGCTGGTTTGATCCAAACATCACTGTAATCTGTGCAATTAAAGTCATACTCATCAAAAACTACTCAGTACGTTTTCACTGAGCATGCAGTCAGACATATGTGCTAAGAAGGCCAACACATTAAAGAATTGCCACCTGCAGGTTTGCAAGGCAAGATACTTTGCAGTGAGCCTCTAACCCTTATCTATACCTGCAAGGACTTCATTTATACTAATAATCTGAAGCAGTTAATTCATGAATGATAAACTATGGCAGAAATATAAAGTACACAGAGCCAGGTCTGCCGCACCACAGTGCTGAGGTCGTACCCTTATTAGGCAAGAAGCGCATGGTGGCAGTTCTATTATGGGATTGCCTAAAGAAAAAAGTAGCCAGTTGTGTATGATAGGATACATTAAAACTGCCATTTTGGTGTGGTATGTGTGACATCATGGTGCCTGATGACATAAAGGCACCAGAGAGTTAAAATAACTTAGGTGCTGTGTTCACAAGCAGAAGGACCTATCACTACAGAGCCTGTGGTGCCACATCGGGTGAATAGATGATTGTCAAATGGGAATCATTTGAGAGGACAGCAGGATTTTATGTAATATCATGATGTGACACAATCAACAGTGACATTTGTGGTTGACAGCAGTAATGCATGAGTATTGGCTGTGGTAGCTCCCAGTTACTATTGTTCCACACAGAAAAATATTATTACAATGCCCATGCCATGCACAAAACTCTTCTTGTTACAATGTCTGTACCATGCACAAAACTCTTCTCAGTACAATGCCCATACTATGCACAAAACTCTTCTCGTTGCAGTGTCTGTACCATTCACAAAATTCTTCACATTACAATGCCTGTGCCATGCACAAAACTCTTCTCGGTACAGTGCCTATACCATGCACAAAACTCTTCTTGGTACAATGTCTGCACCATGCACAAAACTCTTCTCGGTACAGTGTCTGTACCATGCACAAAACTCTTCTCGGTACAGTGCCTGTACCATGCACAAAACTCTTCTCGGTACAATGTCTGTACCATGCACAAAACTCTTCTCGGTACAATGTCCATACCATGCGCAAAACTCTTCTCGGTACAATGTCTGTACCATGCACAAAACACTTCTCGGTACAATATCTGCACCATGCACAAAACTCTTCTCGGTACAATGTCTGTACCATGCACAAAACTCTTCTCGTTACAGTGTCCATACCATGCACAAAACTCTTCTCGTTACAATACCTGTACCATATGCACAAAATTTATCTTGTTACAATGTCCATACCATGCACAAAACTCTTCTTGGTACAATGTCTGCACCATGCACAAAACACTTCTCGTTACAGTGTCCATACCATGCACAAAACTCTTCTCGTTACAATACCTGTACCATATGCACAAAATTTATCTTGTTACAATGTCCATACCATGCACAAAACTCTTCTTGGTACAATGTCTGTACCATGCACGAAACTCTTCTCGATACAGTGTCTGTACTATGCACAATACTCTTCTCGGTACAATGCCTGTACCATGCACAAAACTCTTCTCGGTACAATGTCCATACCATGCACAAAACTCTTCTCGGTACAATGTCTGTACCATGCACGAAACTCTTCTCGATACAGTGTCTGTACTATGCACAACACTCTTCTCGGTACAATGCCTGTACCATGCACAAATCTCTTCTCGGTACAATGTCCATACCATGCACAAAACCCTTCTTGGTACAATGTCTGTACCATGCACAAAACTCTTCTCGGTACAATATCTGCACCATGCACAAAACTCTTCTCGGTACAATGTCTGTACCATGCATAAAATTCTTCTTGTTACAATGTCCATACCATGCACAAAACTCTTCTCGTTACAGTGTCCATACCATGCACAAAACTCTTCTCGTTACAATACCTGTACCATATGCACAAAATTTATCTTGTTACAATGTCCATACCATGCACAAAACTCTTCTTGGTACAATGTCTGTACCATGCACGAAACTCTTCTCGATACAGTGTCTGTACTATGCACAACACTCGTCTCGGTACAATGCCTGTACCATGCACAAAACTCTTCTCGGTACAATGTCCATACCATGCACAAAACTCTTCTCGGTACAATGTATGTACCATGCACAAAACTCTTCTCGATACAGTGTCTGTACTATGCACAACACTCTTCTCGGTACAATGCCTGTACCATGCACAAATCTCTTCTCGGTACAATGTCCATACCATGCACAAAACCCTTCTCGGTACAATGTCTGTACCATGCACAAAACTCTTCTCGGTACAATATCTGCACCATGCACAAAACTCTTCTCGGTACAATGTCTGTACCATGCATAAAATTCTTCTTGTTACAATGTCCATACCATGCACAAAACTCTTCTCGTTACAGTGTCCATGCCATGCACAAAATTCTTCTCGTTACAATACCTGTACCATATGCACAAAATTCAACTTGTTACAATGTCCATACCATGCACAAAACTCTTCTCGGTACAATGCCTGTACCATGCACAAAATTCTTCTAGTTAAAGTGCCCATAGCATGCACAAAATTCTTCTCGGTACAATGTCCATACCATGCACAAAACCCTTCTCGGTACAATGTCTGTACCATGCACAAAACTCTTCTCGGTACAATATCTGCACCATGCACAAAACTCTTCTCGGTACAATGTCTGTACCATGCATAAAATTCTTCTTGTTACAATGTCCATGCCATGCACAAAACTCTTCTCGTTACAGTGTCCATACCATGCACAAAACTCTTCTCGTTACAATACCTGTACCATATGCACAAAATTTATCTTGTTACAATGTCCATACCATGCACAAAACTCTTCTTGGTACAATGTCTGTACCATGCACGAAACTCTTCTCGATACAGTGTCTGTACTATGCACAACACTCTTCTCGGTACAATGCCTGTACCATGCACAAAACTCTTCTCGGTACAATGTCCATACAATGCACAAAACTCTTCTCGGTACAATGTCTGTACCATGCACGAAACTCTTCTCGATACAGTGTCTGTACTATGCACAACACTCTTCTCGGTACAATGCCTGTACCATGCACAAATCTCTTCTCGGTACAATGTCCATACCATGCACAAAACCCTTCTCGGTACAATGTCTGTACCATGCACAAAACTCTTCTCGTTACAGTGTCCATGCCATGCACAAAATTCTTCTCGTTACAATACCTGTACCATATGCACAAAATTCAACTTGTTACAATGTCCATACCATGCACAAAACTCTTCTCGGTACAATGCCTGTACCATGCACAAAATTCTTCTAGTTAAAGTGCCCATAGCATGCACAAAATTCTTCTTGTTACAGTGCCCAAACCATGCACAAAACTCTTCTTGGTACAATGTCTGTAATCCAGTGCATAGAAGGGTTTTGAGTATTCTGGTAGGTGTACATAACAATGTATATTTTTATATTGTTAATGGCATGGTACTCAACATGTATGCTCATTGTAGAGAAGTTTTATGGTGGAATGTCTTATATACTTAAGCTCTAGGGGAAAATGTATTAGAGGCAATTTGCATAGTTTGAAAACGTATGATACCATGCATGTCTAAGTGTATTTTTCTGTCTTGCCATTTTACATCATTAGGAATCTGATCTCATTTGTTTAAGACAAAGCATTGTCAGGAATCAGGAAATGACAGATAAGTTTCCCAGACAATGAAACTCTGTTTTGCTGATATCACTAGCCATAGACAATGCACCACTTTTGAGGTGAGATAGATTCTTGAAACATCACCATAGTGAATACATTTGCTATTGCCAATATGGTATTCCACATGGTTCATGTAAAGTGAGAAGAAATGAGAGTCGGGCCTAGCATAGAGTATTGGGGTACAGTACTTGTAATGAATAGATTACAGGAAATTAGTGTATCCTGTTTTACAGCCTATGCCCTATTTTCTAGATAAATTAACTGCTTAAGATAAGTATGATGGAACTGTTGCACATTCACAAGAAAACTGCATGAGGATTACCCAATCCAAGGATCTATACATGGTCTGTGACATGAGCAAAGCATGCTGGAGAGACAGATATGGGTCTCAAAGATTACCCCTTCTCTGGAATAGGCTTTCTATTCACATAAAGCAGATCCCTTCCCAGCCCCTCTTCAAACACAGTCTGGATGAATGGATGGGGAATCATAAATGCACTCCTGGGGTGGTGCCCATGTCCCTTTATGGACAGAGTCAGTCTGTAAAATACTTAAAGCCACAGGCACGAACCTAAGCCATCTTCTAGCCTCGGGGGGGGGGGGGTAAAAATCAGGTACAATATGGGTAAAAATGGCTAGGCTTGTAAGGGCTGATGAACTGATAGCCAGGTAATATCCTATGAGTCAATGATCCTTTAAAACTATGATATATTTGATCTTACCACATAGAGAAGTAGGTGGTTAGAAGGAGTTTACTTTGTGACTGCTAAATTTCCTGTGATGTCATAATAGGAGCAGCACATGGTCCTGGTGTATATCTATATCTATATATATATATATATATATATATATATATATATATATATATATATATATGTGTGTGTGTGTGTATATATACATATATATATATATATATATATATATGTATATATATATATATATATACATATATATATATATATATATACATATATATATATATATATAGTGATGGTGAGAAGATGCACATAGTCCTGGTGGAGATGTGTGGTAATGGTGAGGAGAAGCATGTGGTCCTGGTGGAGATGTGTGGTAATGGTGAGGAGAAGCATGTGGTCCTGGTGGAGATGTGTGGTAATGGTGAGGAGAAGCATGTGGTCCTGGTGGAGATGTGTGGTAATCGTGAGGAGAAGAATGTGGTCCTGGTGGAGATGTGTGGTAATGGTGAGGAGAAGCATGTGGTCCTGGTGGAGACGTGTGGTAATGGTGAGGAGAAGCATGTCGTCCTGGTGGAGATGTGTGGTAATGGTGTGGAGAAGCATGTGGTCCGGGTGGAGATGTGTGGTAATGGTGAGGAGAAGCATGTGGTCCTGGTGGAGATGCGTGGTAATGGTGAGGAGAAGCATGTGGTCCTGGTGGACATGTGTGGTAATGGTGAGGAGAAGCATGTGGTCCTGGTGGAGATGCGTGGTAATGGTGAGGAGAAGCATGTGGTCCTGGTGGACATGTGTGGTAATGGTGAGGAGAAGCATGTGGTCCTGCTGGAGATGTGTGGTAATGATGAGGAGAAGCATGTGGTCCTGCTGCTGATGCGTGGTAATGGTGAGGAGAAGCATGTGGTCCTGCTGGTGATGCGTGGTAATGGTGAGGAGAAGCATGTGGTCCTGCTGGTGATGCGTGGTAATGGTGAGGAGAAGCATGTGGTCCTGCTGGAGATGTGTGGTAATGGTGAGGAGAAGTATGTGGTCCTGGTGGAGATGTGTGGTAATGGTGAGGAGAAGCATGTGGTCCTGGTGGAGATGTGTGGTAATGGTGAGGAGAAGCATGTGGTCCTGGTGGAGATGTGTGCTAATGGTGAGGAGAATCATGTGGTCCTGGTGGAGATGTGTGGTAATGGTGAGGAGAGGCATGTGGTCCTGGTGGAGATGTGTGGTAATGGTGAGGAGAAGCATGTGGTCCTGGTGGAGATGTGTGATAATGGTGAGGAGAAGCATGTGGTCCTGGTGGAGATGTGTGGTAATGGTGAGGAGAAGCATGTGGTCCTGGTGGAGATGTGTGGTAATGGTGAGGAGAAGCATGTGGTCCTGGTGGAGATGTGTGGTAATGGTGAGGAGAACGCTGTGTGAGAGTGAGAAGCCAGTGCTGCTTGCATTGTAAAATGTTAAGAATGGCGAATGGTATCAAAGGCCTGGGAATGATAAAGCAGAACAGCCGTCTTGTTAGAAATCTTATTAGAGTGAAGGTTATCCTAGATATATTCCATGATGTTGGGAAATATTGTTTTCTGTTGTGTGTTTGGGCCAGAATCATGTTGTTAATTAGAAATGACATTATTATTTAGTTATATACTTTTTTCTAAAAATTTTAAAAAGAGGAGTAATACAGTGATGGACTTTTTGATGTTTATAAAATATCCACTTCTATGCAGAGGAACTATGAGCAACTGCTTCCAACATTGAGGGTTGTATACCTTCCTTGAGGGAGTGGTTGATCCAGAAAGTGACAGGATATGCAATGGCAATAGATGTTATCTGAAGCAATTCAGGTGGTAAGCTGTTGAGGGAAGGGGAACCAGGCTTAAGTTCTTTGATTAGTTTAGAAACTGTGCTGGTATGCATTGTTTCCATAATGAAGCCTGGTTTGTTGGGTGAGTGGGATGTACTAGGGTAAGGTCATGCATGTCTAAGGATAATCTTTTGTACAGTCACAAAAATGAGTGAAAGGTATCTCAGCTCTGCTGGCACCATCTAGCTATGGAAAGATGGAAAGGGGAACCATTGTACCTTGTGCTGAGAACATAGTTCGTTGTTTTCCACCCTTATTTAGGATTATAAATGTGCTGCAATTGATGGGGTGACATTGCTGCACTAAATTACATTGTCACCTCACAACAAGAGGTTCTTTTTTTCACTTCTTTACTCTCTTTGCCGAGTCTCCATGCTCCCCATGTTTTGGTCTGGATTTTCTCCAGGTAGTCTGGTTTCTTTGTACATCCCTAAGACATGTGGTGGGTGTATTAGCAATTGTGAATATTTAATCACCATGTTGGCTGTGGAAGTAAGGCTTCCCACCTTAGTAGCTTAGCAAACTGCATACAGGTTGGCAGCTGATCATGGGGTTCATTGCTGGAGTGCGATGAAACGTGACAGCACTGGATACATGGAAGGCAAGTCAGCCTACTGAAGAATACAGCTCGCTGACAGCATTACTCATCATAATAAACTTTGCAAGGTTAGATGGAAGTTCTGTTCTGAGATAAACTGTCCAGTTGTGATCTCTGTCTGTTATTAATCTCTTTACTATGGGAATATTCCATGCAAGGGCATTGCTATCTGCTTTTTTCCCCCAAGAATGTCTCAAATTTGCTTATGACTTTTAGCAAAACCTCACTGAAGTATTTTGCAGTCTTTTATATGAGGAGGGTTTATAGATTCACCCAGACAGCACTGTTTACAAACAGATTAAAAAAATGCCTCACATCTAATTGGCTGTGCTCTTGTTCTAAACCTAACAACTTCACTAATATTTGTCTTGCTACTCAACCTGCTGTTTAGCCAAGTATCCATGCCTCATAGCATTTGAATGTGTAAGCATTGTGAATTATGAGACCTGATTGTATTCTATGTTCACATTTTCTGTTACGTCTCTGTCAATCAGATGTAAGTCTGCACATTGTGTATATTGGTATCTGCCTGAATTCTTTGTCTCTATTTTTCTAAACATGTCTGCCTGAGTGTATCACTCAGTGATGTATGTACTGTCTCTTTTTTGGTATGTGGAGCTTTTCTCCCCAGGCATCTGCTGAAAATGGACATATATCCAGTCAGACTATCCTGGTCAACAAATGTAAAATAAAAATAAAATAAATAAATAGATTAAGTGAAGAAATATCACATTTCCTTAAGTTGTAAATGCAAGCAATCTCTTTTTTTAAAACTGGTAAAACAGATGAACTCAGTAATCAGGACTATTAAGAGAAATTCATGTAATATAACAGAAATAAAAAGGATATATTACTGTGCAGCTAAATTAATAACAGATAAAGTGTTACCACAAAAAGGCAGCATTACAATGGAAAGAAGAACAAGTCAAAGGCTACCACAGACGTATCTGCTGCTCGTTCGCAGTGGACAGACACTATACAGTCTGTCTTTCATTGGTTCACAGACTGCACCAATAAGAGGGAATTCCTGCAGCTCATGGCAGAAGCATGGTCTTTTGCCTGCTTCAGAACAGTTGTCATTTTGGAGTTTATTTTTCATTACAGTCATATGCAACAGGTGCGGAACCAGAACAAAAGCATGTGTGTGTTACTATGTGCGTATGTCTGAGTGTGTGTTTTTCTATGTTTGTGTGTCTGTGTGTGTGTTTGTGCATGTGCAAGCACGTGTGTGTGTGTGTGTGTGTGTGTGTGTGTGTGTGTGTGTGTGTGTGTGTGTGTGTGTGCGTGTGTGTGTGTGTGTGTGTGTGTGTGTGTGTGTGTGTGTGTGTGTGGGTGTGTGTAATGCCACTGTATGGTTAATGGTGCTTGACAAGAGTCAAATCCTGTACCTAAGGTACAGATAGCAGTTGATTTAATCTTCCACACCATCTGCCATTCTGCTTTTCTTTCCCCAGTTTTACAGAATATCTAATTTTGCCTCATGCCCTATCATTAAGAGAGTCACTTAACCAGCCAGTGCTTTCAGCAACTGGAAATTTGGACTACGGTCCACAAGGATCCCTGGACTGTAAACCACTTACGGTACCACAGAGGAACATCATCACATGACCTTTGTTCTTTGGATGTGATCTTTGGCTTCCTTGTTCCGTTGAATGTTGGCAGTTATTGGACCACATGAAGGATTTTTACCTATCAATACATTTTAATTAATTTATTTTTTCTACAGGCACACAAGTGTAACATGCACTGTGCTTGATTTATAGCTGTTTATCTAGCAATTAATGCAGATGAGTAAGCCTATGAGCTGTTAAACTGTTAAACAGCTGTTTCCTGTAGTACAAGGTTTGATTCTCTCAGCTTTCATTTGTGTTATTTGTGACTCAGACCAAGCTACTTCACCAGACAATACTCCTGGACTGCTTCTGAAAAGGGACACTTGTGCCGACTGGGCTGCCCCAGGCTGTTAGCAAATATTTTACACTTTTGTCTTTTGAATTCCTGCACCCTTCACATAGCAACTAATTAATGTTACACTGTATGGTCTTTGAGTATGAATCCTAGCATGTCTCTTGTAGATTAATGGGTTGCCAGATGCATTTTCACTGAATGAGTTTTAAAGGCAGAGTTTACTGTTTCACATAGTATGTTAGTGTTTCAAGTACTAAGTCTGTTTTCTCTGTCAGAGCATTTTACTTTGTTTAGAAAATATCTGTCAGTGCTTTTTGGTAATTTGAATGAAATCCTCTTTATGTCCTGCAAACAATGTAGGTTTGTTGCTAGTTCCACTTCAACAATACTAGCCATCTTTGTTATCTCTATAAAGGCTCGCACACTACAAGACATGCTTCCCCTCTTAGCCCCTGTTTATCTCTAAGCATCATCACCTGGAATGCTAGGTAGCTAAAGTGGAATATACTAATGTAAAGTACCAAATAATAGCTGCAGATTTGGCAACTAACAACTATTATAGTAAGTTCTTTTTCCACTCCTTCAGAAACTACTGCTTAGGTATTTTAATACATTAAGTGGGAGACCTTGCTTCTAAGAACATATTTACTCAAGATCTCACCTGGCAGTTCCCCACCTCCTGGGCATACTTGGATTTAGAGGCTGTATTTCTGACTGTTTCTTTTTCTATTGCATGAACGCGGCTGATGCTGCAGGGGATCTCAGCAACAGAGTTGCACCTTATCCAATAATAAAGCTGAAAGCACTGTCTATCTTAATTGCCCCTCCCACCAGAACTGAGAGAACAGAGGTTTCATAGCTTCCTGAGCATTCGGCGCCATTTTCAAAGTAGCCTAAACCTAGACCAGTCACATCTTCTTTGTAGTGTGCTAGCCCTTGTAAGTTAAGACATTTTTGATGTTGTTTTACTGTAAATGTTCACAAACCAAAGTATAGTCTAATTGTTATATGTTCTAGAATATTTAAGCACATTACAGATGCGAACACTACAGTGGGCTTTCAGTTGCTAGTTCTTGTTATTAGTGCATGAGGGGACTAACATTTCTTCTCAGGAAGTGTATCTGTAGTAATAATTTCTGTTTAGCTTCACTTTTTGTATACAAAGAATGTTTTGTCTAATTTTTTAGTCCACAAGCAGTGTAACTTAAATAAAGTTTGCATCCACCACATGATAGCATTACCAAGAGCACAGGCATTTCTCGGTTTATAGCGACTGCTTCAATAGCCATAATCTGACACATTTATTTCCTTTAAATTAATTAAACTTAGATTAATTGGTAGGAGCTTAAATATTGCTTAGCTGAAATTAATAGCTACAGTTTAGCTTAGCTTTTGTCTACAATGAATGGTTTGTCTAATTTGTTGTTTACAGGCAGTGTAACTTTATAAAGTTTGTGTCCACCACGTCATAGCATTACCAAGAATACAGGCAGATCGCAGTTTATTAGCGACTGCTTCCATAGTCATAATCTGCCACATCTCCCCCTTTAGATTAATACCAAATGCTTCCAAGTCAATGTTTAATGTGAATTTTAGCGACTGCTCCGCTAGTTAGACTTTGATATAGATGTCCTTCAATATATTAGTGACTACTTCTTAGTGAGAATATATTGTGCTTTTTTCTGTAACATAGTTGGTGTATGCAAGGCTTAAAGTGCAGAATTTGCACATTTCTAACAAGTTGTTCTTTCAAGCGCTGAGTTCACAAAGCTGTACTCCTTTATATTTTCTGGATGTCACTTGAATGTATTTAACTATAGTGCCTGGTTGTTCTTCCAGTAGGTTGATTCATGTACTTAGTGTTGCATATTTTAACAGTTAGTTTGCCTATTGCCTCCTTTTCCTGCCTCACTTTCTTTCTCCGGTATTTTCCTCTTGTGAAAGCCTAACCCCTCTGTCTCTCTTTTTGTTGTACAGTCCCCTGCCATATCTTGTGTTTTTTCTCAGTACCTGCAATCAAATCTACTGAGCCTTCAAGAAAACCCTAGTTGCTATAGGGAAATAGTGCATCATAAACGGGACTCTGTATAGCATAATTACAGGGATTGCTCTTTATGTCCTGCAAACAATGTAGGTTTGTTGCTAGTTGCACTTCAACAATACTAGCCATCTTTGTTATCTCTATAAAGGCTCACACATGACAAGACGTGCTTCACCTCTTAGCCCCTGTTTCTCTCTAAGCATCATCACCTGGAACACTAGGTAGCTAAAGTGGAATATACTAATGTAAAGTACCGAACAATAACTGCAGATTTGGCAACTAACAACTATTATAGTAAGTTCTTTTTCCACTCCTTCAGAAACTACTGCTTAGGTATTTTAACACATAAAGTAGGAAACCTTGCTTCTAAGAACATATTTACACAAGGCCTCACCCGTCCGTTCCCCACCTCCTGGGGTTGTATTTCTGATTTTTTTTTTCTATTGTATGAACGTGGCTGGTGCTTCCCACAGCGTTCTCCTTTTGCTACGCATGGGCTCACTCTGCTCCCCTACCCTACCCCCATTTCCACCCACCCCATAACAATTACAGTTATTCTCTCCTTCAACACTCCCACTTCCTCCCTAAACCACTTCCACTTCCTCCCATAATACCATATCACTACAGGCCTCTATTCTTCCCACCTTTATACCCATCTAACTACTATATATTCTACTCCCACATTTTCCATTTCTACTGTTTCATTCCATTCTTCCTCACACCAATTGCTAAATCTCTTCTCTCTTCAATTCACCTCCTGTAATGTCTTCCCTAGCTACAACCCTGACTTACCTACTACCTTTCTCCTTAGCTATGATATTAGTCATTAACCTCACAGCACTAGGGCCTTACTCCCTAACCTCCATACATAACTCAACACCCCCACATTCTCTACTCTTATGTAGTAAACCCCAAATACCCACTACTAACTTTTATTTATCCTACAATCATAATACTCTAGAACAGGTCCTTACCTCCTTTCTCTCCATTCTAAAGCATTCCTTTTACAAACTTTTTACTTTTTCTCCTCCTAGATATGTTCAGGAGACATTCACCCTATCCCAGGTCCCTCCCCCCATAAAACTCTCCATATAACCACCATTAACTTCCAAAGTATTTGCAACAAAACCTCTGAATTTCATTCTTGGCTAACTCTTAATAGAACTTACATCATAGCTGCTACTGAGACCTGGCTGAAACCAAGCATCCAAGACTCCAAATTCCTTCCTCAAAATTTCACTGTAATCAAGGTTGACAGACAACACAAGAGAGGAGGTGGTGTTGCCCTAATTTATCCCAACACCCTTAATATATGCTCCTTTCCCAATACTATTCCTAAATTCCATAACACCGAAATCCTAATATCATTTCTTGAACTCAACAACTCAAAAATACTCTGCATTATAGCCATTTATATTCCTCCTGGGAATAACATCCCATTTCTAGAAGACATTATTTCCTGGATTTCACAGACAATAAAAAATGAAACCATTATACTAGGTGACATGAATATTGACTGGGCATCTACCTCCACTATCCAATCTCCCAACAGTATCAATATATTCCACTTTACTCAACAAATTACTTCCACTACTAGATATCTCTTCAAAAATAATAAGGACTCAATTCTAGACTAGATCTTAGTCTCAGACCCCTCCAAATATCAAGTTGCCGGCACCCTTCCAAATTCTTTTATGACCACCTCCCAACCTACACTATTTGTAACAACACATCTTTCTCTAAAACCCCAAATATTAGAGACATACAAAACTTAAGGAAATTCTGCCCCCTTAGATTCAATACTATCCTTAAAGGTTACATCTGGAACAGTCTCAAAACCCTGCCACTAGATGACGCCCTTCTTTATTTCAACAATTCATTTCTTAGTATTCTCTACAGCCTGGCACCTACTAGATCCATCAGAATCAAATCCAAACACACCCCTTAGCTTTCTAAAACTACAAAACAAATCATGTGAAACAGGGACAAAGCCTGGAAGCTTTGGCTTACTTCTAATAACCCCTCTAATTGTATCCACTATAAACAACTTCGCAACCAATCCAAAAAACTTATCCAAAAAGACAAGCAACAATATTTCATGAACCTACAATCAAACAGGAAAAATAAACCTAAACTCTTTTGATCCTCCATAAATAATATTCTAAACCCTGGCAGTAACACCAACCCTTGTCCCTTCCTCAACATGGCACCCAACCTTATTGCCTTCAAATTCAACTCATATTTCATTCATACAATAGCTAATCTCACTGCTTCCTTTTCCTCACCCCTTCCTAGCAATCCTAACCATAACTCACCCTCCTCCTCACACCTTCTTCAATATAGCACATTCCCAACCTCATCTATTCAAATCAGGAAAAACATCCTACCCATACAGAATTTAACATTTCCTCTACTTCTCCTTCATAAACTGTTTCTAAAGCTAAAACCTCCAACTCAGCTGACAACATTCCCGCCAAATTCCTCAAGATTGCCACTGATTCAGTAGCATATCCAATTAGCATTCTAATTAAGAGGTCAACCCAAGAATCTTATGCTCCATCTTTATGTAAAAAAGCCATTATCCTACCCTTCCACAAAGGGGGCCCTTCCTTCAACATCTCTAACTTCCCCCATATCCAAAATTCTCAAAAAATGTATCAAAGAACAACTAGTTAACTACCTGTTAAATAACAACATCCTCTCACTAACACAACATGGATTCCATCCTGGCCAAAGTAACTCTAATGCTCTCCTAGCCTTCTTAGATATCATTAACAAAATCTGTGACTCTGGCCATACATCATCTACTCTTTTTCTAGATCTATCAAAGGCTTTTGATACCATATCCCATTCCATCCTTCTCTCTCAACTCTCTCCCATTGGGTTGTCTTCTTCATCCTATGGCTGGTTTGAAAGTTATCTCTATAACAGACAACATGCCATCAAATGGCAGCACTCAATCTCTCCATACCTCCACAACCCTACCGGCTTCCCACAAGGCTCAATTCTTGGCCCCCTCCTATTTAATATTTTCATTAACTATTTACACAAAGCTTTACCTCACTCCTCCCTAGTCCAATATGCTGATGACTCGACCATAGGCTGTTCTGCACCAAACCCTACCATCCTACAAGAAACGACCCAAACAGCTTTCTCTACTGTTGAATCTTGGCTCCACCAAAATCACCTGTCCTTAAATGCCAAAAAAAAAAAAACAAAACCTATGTTGTTCACCCCTAAAAAGAATACTTCTATCAATTTCCAACACTTAACATTCTCTCATTGAATTCCATAAAGATTGAACTTGTGGCTAGTACTAAACTTTTGGGGGTTATAATAGACAACAATCTAAAATTTGATCTTCATATCCAATCTAACATTTCTACAACCCACAAAAAACCTGCCCTCCTATACAGGCACTATAAATTCCTCTCCCCTGCTATAAAACAAGCCCTAGCCCTCTCTTACCTGCTTCCTTCTCTAATCTATGGTGCTCCTCTACTAACTAACCTACAGTCTTCTTTAAAACTGAAGTTAGAATCCTGTTATAACAAAATCGCCAAATTTGCTTCTAACTGTCGTTATTCTACCAGCACTGTATGGCCTTAAGGCATCTCCACTGGCTGGAATTCCCACAATTCCTGCTACATCTCCAACTAACTACTTCTCATAGACTATTATTATACAAACCACAAGACTGCCCTGCACTCAGCTCCTTATTTACCCCTTACTCTCCCACTAGGTCATTACACTCAGAAAATTAAAACTTACTTCATGTCCATAAACCAAACTTTCCAGTTGGCAAATTTCTATACTCCTGGACTATGACCAGGCACTGAAATGATCTCCCCTCCTCTGTACATTCTGAACAACACCCCTTTAAATTCAAAACTGCCCTCCAAAATCATCTTCTTTCTAACTGGGTTTGCAACTCCAGTACCTTCTCTAATGCTGTTACCTAACCCTCTCTCACTTATTAGAACTCCTTGTATTGCTCTATTCTTAATTAACGTATGATCTTTGCTGCCTCTAAAATCACATTTCTGTCATGTTGCTTAATCCTATTACTACATTTTGTAGCCATAAGCTGTACCACTTCACTGGTATCTTTACATAGTAGCTTTGTAGCTGTAAGATGTATCTCTTCACTGATATCATTGTATGGTAGAAACCATTGCAAGTATTGTAACTACCTTGCGATAAACACCTCTGTACTGTTATGCAGTTTTTCTATGTAAGAAGCAGTTTTTCTGTGTAAATTGTACCTCATCACTGGTATCATTCATTTTTGTAGTAACTCTTGTAAGTATAGCAACCACCTTGTGGTAGTTACCTCTGGAATGTAATGTAGTTTTCCTTATTGTATTAATCTACTGGAGCTTTTCTCCCTGGGCCTCCACTGAAAACGGGCTCTCGTCAGCCCAGTGGGCCATCCCAGTAAACAAATGTCATAAATAAATAAATTAATAAATACATTCTAATCTCTGTGTTACCTCTAAAAGTAAAGAAGGAAACTGCATGTACGCCAGCAAGTTTGAATAGTGTTGATGACAATTGCAGAGACAAAGCCAAGTAATTGGATAATGTTATGGCTGGTAGGGGCCTGATTCATTACCATGCATAGGGTCTCATTTGTCCACAGTCCATCTCTGTTAACTCTGGGGGTATATGGTATGACCGTATGACATTATCAGCTATTCAATTAGGTCAGACCTGTACTGAGTAATGTCAGAGGAGAAAGGTATTCTTGGATGACAGGGAAACCATAGGGAGGTGAAAAATGAGATGTAGGTATCCTGCAAGCATGTAAGCCCCCCGCCCTCCAAAAAAAAAACAAAAAAACAGTATGTTGTGTACATCCAGGTTTTATATGACATGTGGGTTGTTGAACAAAAGATGTAGCAGTATTTATATTATCAGTTATTCTTCTGCATTATTCATTGCTCTAAAGAATAAAGTAAATCATTAATGGACATTTATTGTGTAATTTAGTGTAAACATTTTGCATTTTAGTAAATATATTTTTGCATTACCTTCTTTATAGTTGCCAGAAATTGCAACAGGGTTGCTCTGTTCCCCCTGCATCACCTTAGTAATGGGTGTTAACCCTAGCCCTAACGCTATCCTTCCCCAAACCCTAACCCTATAACATAACTTCATAAAAACCTTCCATTAACACTGCCACTATACAAGACAGACTCAGTCACACAAACATTCACAAGCACACACAAACAACACTATATCTACCCCATAAACTAACCCTGACCCTAACCCTAAAATACATAGACTTGCACACAAATACACAACACCTATCCTTTACTCATCCCTGACCTTAACCCTAACTCACATACACATACACAAACACTCTCACCCCTGCAACTCCAATTGACTGTCTCAAATTTGAGAGACCCATGTACATATATATATAGATATAGCTAAAGCTATATCTAATGTCGTTCTCTCTCTCCCTCTCTCTGTCAATAGATAGATAGATAGATAGATAGATAGATAGATAGATAGATAGATAGATATATATATATATATATATATATATATATATATATATATATATATATACATATATATATATATATATATACCGTATTTCTAGATAAATAAGACCTAACCAGAGAATAAGGTCTAGCATGGTTTTTCAGGGTGGTCATGATATAAGCCCTACCCAAAAATAAGCCCCAGTTAAGATCGTCAACAACACACAATGGACGTGTTGAGTTATAAAATAATAATATTATTGACACTTGTTGACTGAAGCTATCGTACTCTGCTCACCATTTTCAGACCATTCAGACACTCAACTTCTTCTTTTTGCAGAAAGTTATAAGATTCTTTCTCTGGGAGTCCTCCACAGTTCTTACTGTAACTCTAATCCTCACTCACACTTGACGTTTGAGATCCTTGGCCCATAAACACTGGCAAGTGTACTTTGATTGGTCAAAGTACAGACAACATGTAAAACGTGCGCACTTGATAATGAACAGGTGTGGTTGTGTCTTCTTAACTGTTGACATTTTTATTGCCACTCCTGTTTCGTAAGTCTTCAATTAACTCCCCAAGACAAGATGAATGCAAAAGGAAAGAGCTATTCCACCGAGTACAAGAAAGGAATTGTGGAGGACTCCTGGGGAAAGAATCTGATGGCTTTCTGCAAAGAGAAGAAGTTGGATCTCCAAATAGTTTGAAAATGGCGAGCAGGGTACGATAACCTCAGCCAACAGATGGACAAGGGAAATGCCAAGAAGTGCAAGTGTGGATCAGGTTGGCAACCATTATGGATCAGGTCGGCAACTATTATTTCCTGAGCTGGAAGACATCATCTGTGAGTGGATTCCTAACAGGAGAGCAAAGGCTTTGGTTGTGCGCAGGGCTGATATTCAAGCATTTGCCCTTGCAATGACACCACAGTAAGAAATATCCCCAGAAGAATTCAAAGCATCACAACACTGTCTGGATGTCTTCCTTCAGTGATATGAACTGTCTCTAAGAAGATCGACAACATTGTTCAAGCTGGAAGATACTGAAGATATTAAACGTGCACTTTTGATTTCAAGTTCATTGTTGATGGCACTGACATTTCTAAATACCAACTCTCCAACATGATTGCTATGGATGAAACTGCAGTGTTTATGGGCCAAGGATCTCAAACAACAATTGATCAGAGGGGTGCCTTGTCAATTGACATTCCCTCCACTGGTTACGAAAGTGCACGTGTTACCTGTATTTTGGCAATTTGTCTAGATGGAAAGAAAACAACCCCACCTCTAATCATTAGTAAGGGCAGGAAAGATAAGATTGAACGTGTTTTAGGCATTTACATTCTTGAAACTGAAAAAGCCTGGTGCACACAAGCAGTTATAAGGAAGTGGGTCGATGTAATGCTGCCACTTGTTTTGCGAGGTGGTGAAAGATGTCTGCTAGTCTGGGATTCAGCCAGCACTCATCACGCTAAAGACATGAAGAACTTCCTTGCACAGAGAAGAATAGATCAAATAATGATTCCTGCAGGAATGACAACCTATCTCCAGACTCTTGATATTGCAATAAACAAGCCATTCAAGGACCATTTGCACATGGAACTCAATGACTACACTGAAAATAGAATGGAGAGAAATCAGCATGGAAACTTTCTAAAGCCTAGCCTGCAAGAGGTCGTGACTTGGGTGAAGAATTCATGGGATAAAATCACTGATAGCTGTGTTGCCAATGCACTACAAGCAGGCTACATGGACAAGCAGTGGTCATGTAAGGAGAGCTCTATTGCTGGGCATGACAGATTGGGGCCAATGGTTCTACAGGAAATGGAGTCGCAAGAAATTCAGGCCAGAATTAGGGTGTTGAAGACTTATGAAAATGTTCCAGAAGAAGATGACATGACTGTATTTGAATAACTTTTCTGTTATCGGGGCAGCAGAATGGATTGCTTCTGCTTTCAGCTGCCAGTAAGGGGTAATTACAAGGTAAGGCCACTAGTTCCCAGACTTCATTTTTATGACTTTCCATAATTCTTCTCTTACAGTTTGGGTAAGGAATAAAGAAAGCATCACCACTCAAAAAGTGGCAGTTATTCACATGTTTTATTCTCCTCCTCCAATACACATGTATTGAGATTTTTCTGCACTTTCTGTTAAGCAAGAAATATTGCACTGTAAAAGCCAATGTGTAGATATTCTGAAGCTGAAATGTTTGTTGCACTGTTTATGTAGAATTTTCACACAACTGTTAACGCGTTACCAAGAACTGTTGCCCAATAATGGAAAAGTACCAAATAAATTTGTGTACATGAATAAGTGTCGATTTGTGTAGATGAATAAATTTTGATTTTTGTACATGAATAAATGTCGATTTGTGTACATGAATAAATTTTGATTTTTGTACATGAATAAATGAATAAATGTAGATTGTTGTACAGTGGGGGTTAAATAACACATCCCCTGATTATAAGCCCTAATACATATTTTGGCGAGGGAAAAAGTATACAACTCGGTCTTATTTTCAGGGAAATACGGTATCTATATATATATATATATATATATATATATATATATATATATATATATATATACATATATATATATATATATATATATATATATATTTCTGTATCGATATAGATATAGATGTAAATATATACATATGTATGCATATATGTGTATATATATATATATATATATATATATATATATATATATATATATATATATATATACACACTCACACGCACACACACACACACACACACACACACACACACACACATTAGGGAGCAAACCTACACACTAAGAGACAACCAGAATGACTTCCATACCCTGGCTTGCCCAAAATTAAAATCTGCAATAAGTGATAAAGCTTTCTCTAGACTATTTCTTTATTTATTTATTGACATTTGATTACTGGGTAAGTCTGACTGGGAAGAACTCCATTTTCAGCAGAGGCCCAGGGAGGCAAGCTCTCGATGGTGCACTGTATTACCTCAATTATTTTACAAATATTAGACAGCCCCTCAAATAAAAAGGGTGAAAATTAGGCATTCTCAAATGTTAACAAAACCTACTAAAAAGCTAATGTTAACTAGGGACAAAACCTGGAAACAGTGGCAAAATACAGCTATTCTGATCTACTAAAATTCAAACAACTTCACAACCAAGTGAATAGATTCGTATTCAAAGATTAGAAAGACTATTACTTAAAATTTCAAACAAACCATAAACACAGCCCCAAATAATTCTAGACCTCCACAGGATCACTTCTAAACCCAGCTCAAAATGTAACCCATGCCCTTACCCAGACAAAACACCAGAACAAATAGCAAGTCTCTTCAGCTCACACTTCATAGACACAATAGCTAACATCATGGCTACATTTTCACAACCTCTCTCTACTACAAACCATTGTGGTCAAACCACACTATATCACTTCTCCCAGCCCCTTTTCCCCTCAACCATGCATACAAATGAATCAACTATAAATATTTCACCTACATTCTCACTCACTATGGTCCCAACTTCTACCATAAAAAGACTACTTCTGAAACTAAAACCCAGCTTCAATGCAACGGTTTACCTTCTGAATATGTAAAACTTGCTGCAGACTCAATTGCCTACCCTATTAGTATGCTCATTAACAGATCCGTCCAGGAATCTTATGTCCCAAACCTTAAGAAAGGAGTTATATCTTACCCCGTCACAAAGGCAGAAACTCAATATCTCTACCTTCCATCTGACAGCCATTTTATCTCCCGTCTCCAAACTCATTGAAAAATGTGGACACATGCAGCTTGTACACTTCCTGCTTAACAACCAAATCCTATCTCAAATGCAACATGGATTCAGAGCAGGTCTTAGTACTACAACGGCCTTAATATCCTTCACAGACTTAGTAAAGACCATGACTTTGGAAAGATTGTTTCCACTCTATTTGTTGACTTATCAAAAGCTTTGATACTGCCTTACTCACTCCTTCTGTTTCTGCTTTCAAATACTGGTCTATCTGTTCCCTCTTCTAACTGGTTCATAAGTTATTTATCTGGCAGGCAACAGGCAGTAAAATGGCATAACTCAATATCCCCATATTTTCACACCTCCACTGGTGTCCCCCAAGGCTCTCTATTAGGACCTCTCCTTTTCAATATATTTATTAATAACCTTCACTCATCATTTTATTCAGGGGTCTCTCATACAATATGCCAGTGACTCCACTATTATATGCTCTGCTGACACTACATTTCAACTATAACATATCACTCAATCTGCATTCACTTCCATAGATACATGGCTATACAATTACTATATGTCACTAAATCTCAACAAAAACAAACTTATAATATTTGCCCCTAAGAAAAACACCCCCATAAACAAATCCCAGGTTACCACACTTTTCCTGGAACAACAATCGAAGTAGTTAGTCACATTAAACCTCTGGGGGTAATTATTGATGAAAACCTAAAATCTGACTTGCACATACAACACAATACCAGTAAGATACACCAAAACTTGGCATTCTATACAAGCACAAACATCCCCCCCCCCCAATAAACAAGTACTTGCTTCCACTTATCTACTTGCTTTTCGTGTCTACGGCAACCCCTTGCTAACCAACCTGCAATCATCACTAAAAACAAAGCTACAAACATGCTATAATAAAATTGCAAAGTTTGTAACAAATGCCTGCCTGTCTACCCAAGAGTGCATACCCCTATATTTATTTAACTGGCTTGAACTCCCCCACTATCTCACCAATCTCCAATTAATTACTACCCACAAAATAATGTTCAAACCTCTAGACTGTCCTGCCCTGAATTCCTGATTTTCACACTATAATCCCTTTAGGTACCTTAGATCAGAAAAACAACACTTCCTGCAAAAACATAAGCTAAGCTACCTGCAGGTAAATTACTTTATGTGATGACCAAAACTTGAAATGCCCTTCCATTAGCAATTTACACCTCTCAGAGCCTTGCTTCTCTCAAAACATCTCTGCATAAATAGCTCTCCACTAATTGGCTCTGTAATTGTATTAAACCCCCTCCTTCCATAGCCTAGCTGTCATCACCTTCCTATTTATTGCACATCTCTAAATGCAAATAACAATTGAGTCTCTGCTGATTAGCTTAACCCAGATTACCTAGGTGCCTCTTTTTACTCTTTATTTAACTTTTTACTATAACTAATATTTCTTATTCTCCTTCTCAACATGGTTATACTCTGTATTGTATTCCCTGCTTCTACTAAATCCTAACTTTGCTTCTGAACTTTCACTCATGTATTTTTATATACTTAATTGCCTGCAATATATTTCCTGTAACTTGGCTAGAATTGATTGACATTGTTTGGCCTTTACTCATATTTCTATGTAAATTCTATTTAAGGAAAATTTGTAAAATGTTATGCTGTACATATTGTTATTTGCTTTCTTATGGAGCTTTTCTCCCTGGGTCTCCACTGAAAATGGGCCTTCATGGCCCAGTGGACTATCCTGGTAAACAAATGCCAATGAATAAATAAATAAATAAATAAATGTTATTTAGTCTGGACAAGCAGATGGATTCAGTATAATTTTATAGGTGGTATGAAGCTGCGTATATGTTAGTTGATGGTGTAGTTCTAACCATTTTAGGCTTTTTAGTGATATACAAGGATGAATTCTGAAAGTGGTATTTGCTTCAAATTTAGCAGCTTTGTTATAGCTTTGTTCAAGTTTTAATTTTTGCGATGCATGAAAGTTTTATAAGGATGGGAGCACCATAAAGAAGTGTAGGGAAGAGATAAGTAGTGTTGATGAGAAAGTTTTTGGCTCTATAAAGCATACCTGGCTGTTAATGAGTTTTTCTTATACAATTTTGTATATGCAGGTTGAGTTTAAGATTATCAGCCACTATCAGCACAAACAATTTGCTATGAGAAGTGACTTTAATGACTGTATTATCAAGAAAGAGGACTTTTTTTGTTGGAGTGGTGGGTTGTCAGATGTGCAGATAAGTGTGGAGTCATCTGCGTATTGTATTAGGGTGGCCTGTTATGTGGAGGGTGTTGGGAAGAATGTTAAAGAGGAGGTAGCCAGAGATGTAGCCTTGTGGCACACCAGTGGTGACTGGGAGGTATGGAGAGACTGATACCTATTGGATAGATAACTTTTGAACCATAGAAGGGCGGGCTGAGAGAGACCTAAAGAGAACATTTGAAGTAAATGTTTGCTCTGACAAACTGTGTTGAAGGCTTTAGACAAGTCTAGAAATAAGGAGCAGACTGGTTTGCCATTTTTAGCTTTATTGACAGCATCTATAAAGATTAGAAGTATAGTATTAGTACTATGGAAAGGATGAAAGCCATGTTGTGCGGAGGACAAGAGATCTTCCTGAAAGAGATCATTTAGTAAATGTTTTTGAATTCAGTTTTCAAGTATTTGGGGGGGGGGTGATTAGATTGCTATAGCTCTAAAGTTAGTAATGTCTGTTGAATATCATCCTTTGTGTAGAGGATTGTGTGACTTTTTCCAGAAAGAAGGAATGCGGGATTCCTGGATTAACCTATTTATAAGGACTGAGATAGGATAGACAATGCTATTTGCTGATATTTTAAGGTACAAGCTTGGATGGTCATTAGCTGAAGAAGAGCATGGCTTGAGTTAAGATACCTGTATATAAGATGTGGCACAGGTTTGAAGGTGAAAGTGGATGTGGTGATATGTAGCTGTTGCGTAGGGTTAGAATTAGATGTTGGGGAATCCTTGATTAGAGATGCTATACTATGTATAAAATAAGAGTTTAATTGTATTGTGCTGTCAAGTAATGAGTTATTGACAGAGGGGTTAGGGTTGAGTTTACGGTGAAGATGCAACATTTCTTAAATGGCTGTCCATAATTTTTTAGGGCTGTGTATACCATCATTCTGAAAGTTATTACAGTATAGTATAGTTTTCTGTCTTCATTAATTTGTTTATTAATATGATTATGAATCATTCTGAAATTTTCAAGATATTGAGGTGTTTTATATTTTTACCACTGTTTACATGCTTTTTCTCTATCCTGCATTAGCATTCTACTGTTTTTGGAAAGCCGAATTACATTTTTGTTTTTAGTCTCTTCCTTCTAGGAAGATATTCAGGAAAGTTGTACTGAAATCATTTACAGCATCATCAATTTTAGGAAGTTCTAGGAAGTTTCAGTAATAGCTGATACGTTAGAAATGAACATTTCTGGGTTAAACTTGTAAAGGTTGTATGTTGTTTTATAAAACTGCTGTTTAAGTGGATGTGTTTGATGTCTGCTTGTATAGATTGGGAGATGATTACTGAGACAGTCAGACATGTACCTGCGGTGGTATATTTGCTAAGGTCTGATACTAGGATTCAGTCTAATAAAGAATTTGATGTCTTGCTATAGTGTGTGGGGCTATTAATTAGTTGTGTGAAACCAAGTAAGTTCATGCTAGATGTAGGGGAGTTGGAGTTTATGTCTAACAAATTGATATTCACATCACCTAGTAATATTATTTCATTTGGAATTATTAGGGTATTCAATATAGGATATCTTCCAGTACTGTCACCAGGAGGGATGTAAAGGACAGTAATACATATTTGTCTATAATTGTTTAATTTCAGGAAAGCCAGGTTTAAATCACAGTGAGAATATCAGTTAATGTTAGGTAATTCAGGCATGTAGTTCTGCAATTATATTTCTTAAGCTTCTATTCATGGCAACAGAAGTCAGATTACCAGGTTTGGGGGGGTGTTGTAGCACTAGAATAGTATATGGAAGAGAATTGTGTGGATTTTCATTGTGATAAATGGGGCCAGGATTAGGGCGAATGTCTACTTCCAGAAAGATTTTAGAATATTGGGGCATTATTGACACTTGTTTTGGGGACCAGCAATATGGAACCAGCACTGCGAATAAGGTAAAAAAACAATCTGCCACTGGAACGATTTAAAACATCCCTGAATGAATGAATGGCTTCAAAAAGAGTCTAAACAGACATGCTGTCACAGTAATGGATAAAGTTCACCACCTCCTGTATTCCTATACACTGTAAGTATCTGTACAATATGATATAATTTATAACAAAAATCTCTATTATATATACTTGCTACTAATGGTATTGTCCTTTTTACTCTTGTACATACATTTTATATGTGACTTCAGCTGCATGTCATACCCAGTGTAGCTGTTAAATAGTAAACTTTCATTGTACATATTGGTAGTGTTTATATTTCGGTACTGCCCTAAGTACACGGGTCGGGACTGAAAAGGCTCAGTAGACCAGTTCGCTTACTGGAAATCAAATTGTAACAAATAAATAACTGTATTATTTACTAAACCTTGACCATTTTCATAACAAGTAGAAAATATAGACAAGTTATTTTATATGATGATGACAACATTAACTGATAGAGTTGCTAGAGTCAACAAGACATACAAAAGTCCCAGCCTTTCTTAAGTATTAGAATCTTTGTAATGGTGACATGTATCTCATTAATTCAGAGTTAAGTGCTCTTGTTTATATTTGTATATCATGGGGAAGGTAGGTGAAAATATGCACCACTGATCTGTTTAGCAAGTTTCATTCTGTATTCCTGAAGATAACTTGTTGAAATTTTCTAAGAGGACACCT
>NC_056746.1:1354332811-1354347811 GCF_019279795.1 Protopterus annectens | reverse complement strand
GTGTGCTGGATGCTCAACAACAAAATAATCTAAAATATCCTTACTAATCAGCCCATTCTCCATATCTCTTTAATTTAGTGACTACCTTACTGGACATCTGTTTAACTTGATAAACTTTTAATTTTCACATTTGTCACTCAACATTTCATGCATCACTCTGTTGTATGCAACTGTACTCAACACTACAATAGGGCCACTTTTATCGGCAGGTCTAATAACAATGTCTTCATTCTTTTGCAGATTTTTCAAGGCAAGATGTTCTTGCTTGCTTAAATTAAACCCATGTTTATTCCTATTATGACTTTCAGCAGCTATCTTGTAAAAATCATCCATGCAAAGTTGCTCAAAGGCATTTAACAAAGGGTTTAGCTGTGTTACATACAGACTAGGTTCCTAAAAATATTGACACTAGTATTATTAACATTTTAGCATCATTATGTAACAATTTCAACATCACATTTCTAGTAAACCACTTTATATCAAAAATAGCATCTGTTAAATCACAGTACCTTGTAGGAATATATGTGAGTCCTTTTTGTAAAACATTTGAGTTCATTCTCATTTAAAACATAGTCAGAAAGATTCCACACTAGCCTTCCTTGAAGAAGGCCTTCTTTATATTCCCCTGGTTCGTCATTTAGTTGTCTGTCTTTCTCTTCTGTCGACTTCTGCTCCTTCCTCTCGGGTGCTGGTCTTTCACCCTGTTTAAATCCCTCACAGAAAAAGGAAAGGACAGCTGACATTGCCCTAAATGGAATTTAATGTTCAGGTCAGTTCCTCTGGAAGGCGTCATCTTCTCAGCTGACTGATGAACCATTGCTTTAACTTCAAATGTCTTCTGTCTAGCTCCTGTTCCACTTGAAGTTACAAAATGCAAATTTGTTGAAGAAACAGTAGTCGTTGAACTAGTGGTGTTGTAACGGCTGTAAAATCACTCGTGAGCATGCCCTCATTGTCGATCACATTTGCAGCTGGTAAATCATGGGTTGAAGCTTCCTCTGAGATCGTTCTTAGCTCATTCGAAGTGCCTCTGCTTTCTGAGAACTTGGGCCAGGAAAAAATATGCCCATATTCAAAATCATAAGCTGATATAGTGTCCAGGACATCTAGCAAGAATTTATCCACTAGATTAGTTTCAAAAAGGGAAAGCAGTTCAGCATATTTTGTTTCAGCTGACAGAGTGCACGCCTGTATCTCTTTCTCTGCTGCTGAAATCAGTAGTTTAATATAAGAGGTACTGGCAGCTAAATTCACTTTCTGTCAGCTAACATGTAACTCCTGATCACAGTTCACATAAGAAGGCATTTTTAAAATGCCAAGGCCTCTTGGAACAAAACCTTCTAGGAGGCAGACCTCCATATGAAATTTTTCAAATTGTGCTTGTTTCAACTTAAACAAGTCTGTTTTCTAAAGCTAGCAACTTCTTTTTAAGACCAGCCAAATCTATAGCAACTACTTCATTCTCAATTTCATCAATGGTACAGCCCAGCAAAGGATTACAAACATAATTAATTGCTTTCATCAAAGGATTCACTTGAATAGTACTTTGTTGCAGTCCACCTGGATTATAATCAAGTTCTATAACATTTTGTCCTTCAGCCATAACATCCAAAGCTAAGGTAGCACACAAAATCAGAAGTAAAAAACACAAAACTGCCACCAAAGCTTTAGAGCTCACTTGTCCTGTACAAAACAGGTCCAGAATAAAAAGCAAAACACCAGGACTTGGAGAAGGCTGTAGAATCCAGTATAAACATCTTTATTCAAAAGAATCGCTTTCGTGGGTAACCGCACTTCTTCAGATGCCTGTTCCAAAGACGTGGCAGTTGCTGGGAGATAAATCTGTCCCTCTAGCATGTCCTGTTCAAGTCGCAGGCCATATTTAGGTCCCTGGAATGGGTAGAAGTCCCATTTGATTTACACATGTGCAGCAAATTCACATTGTGAGGTCTGTATTCCTGTGACTTCACAACATTTGAAAACATGATTTACATTGCAACTGAAACTGAGCACTTTCATGAGATTGCGCAATGTTCCCGGGTGCATAGTTTTTCTTCCTTAGAAGCACATTATTTATCTATTTATTTATCTATTTTTTAGAGTGAAGAAACATTGCTCTAAAAACTAATAATTAAATAAACAGGGAAAGAGCTCCCCTGCAAGAATAGCAAGCGTGGTGCCCTAAGCAATCACCTTACCTCTGCATCAGGCCAGCCCAGGTGGCTAGAATACAACTTGGGTGATATATGAGTGATTATAAAGTAGGCAGATAATTAAGAGTAAAACAATACAAGGTGCATGGGTTTACTTAACTAGACAACAGGCAGACCAAGTGTAAAGACTGGGAAGGAGGGAGGGGTAGGTTAGTGAATAAAGGAGGCAAACGGGAGACAGGAGTAGTGCAATGAAAGGGTAGTGGAGCTATGATTTAGGGGATAATTTGTTATAAGGACAACTTTAGTGAATTTTCTTTAACAATATTTTAGTTAGGATGGGTATGTTAAGTCTGCATTATTCTGGTAGCTCAGGTGAACCCCTCCCTTCAGAAAGCAGGTATGACTTTCACTTTTAATACAAATAATTCTATGAGAATGTGTCTGAGCACTTTAAAAATATGTAGTCTAAAGATGAATAATAAAATAAATTAATATGTTTATTAATTTGTTTAAATACATAAGTGAAATAATTCAAGGATGTTTCTCTGCTATGATCTGGGCCAAAGGCATGTAATTCTTTCTTACCATCACTGACAGTAAAACAACAAAGTATTTGTTCTGAAGAACAACAGGCTTGCATACTGAATAAATTTCATGGAAGGTGAGAAAAACTGCATGAATAAATATGCATGATGAGCTTCTTACACATAAGACTGAACATGAAAAGCAAAATCGGTATGAATCGTTCAATCGTTCAACTAGATTTTAATATTGTATGTGAAGTGAGACTCAGTCCTCAGCTCCAGAATAAGGTCACAGAAGTTCACACTCAGTGCGTGTATAAAAGAAAGTATTTTATAAAGACACACCCTGCATTGCATGAGTAAATTAGATTAGCTTTATAAAAATGCACAGAAGAATGTACACTATAGTTATGAAGCACACATAGTTAGAATAACTAGCAAAGTTTATAAGCCTAAAAGAGTGATCATTTCTATTTGAAGAATTCAGGTGGCTGGATGAATGAACAGAGTTGAGTGTACCAGGATGAAGTTGTTGAAAATGTTCTTTCATATGGGAATAGAGGAAGCATTCTTTTGCTCAATTAAGAGGATGGTGCAATGTATTTAGGAATATTCTTATTTGAAATAATTAATTTTCCATCACCAGAGGCAACACAGTGGTGCAGCTGATAGTGTTGTCGCCTCACAGCAAGAGGTTCCCCAGTTCAATTCTTGGCTGGGGCCTTCTGTGTGGAGTCTGCATGTCCTCCCTGTGTTCATGTGGGTTTCCTCCAGGTGCTCTGGTTTCCTCCCACATTTCAAAGACATGCAGTAAGTGAATTGGGCAATCTAAATTGGTGATAGGTGTGAGTGTGCGGTGTGGAAAAATTACTTTGGCAGGGCTAGCCACCTGAGGTGTAAACCTTGACTCTGGATGACTGTCACTGTTGAAGTGACTCCCTGAATCCATGAGCAAAAATGGGAAAAAGAGGTTGTGGATGAATGGAATTTTCCATCACAGCCAGAATTATGACCATCCTTTCAACAATCACAAGCCCACAAGTAGCATTACACAGCCACTTGTACCCACATAAGAACAACTCTTTCTCTCCTGTGGTTTAATCAATGCTGAGAGAGTTAAAACAAACCTGACCTCAAATTCCACAGACATACTTGCCATTACTGAGTCCTGGTTAAAATATTACCTCTTCCCAGGATTTTGCTGCCTACTCTTGATTGAGAAGCAGTGGTAGGACTCATGTTTCCCTCACAAATCTTCTCTGAACATCTCTTAGGCTAACTCCAGCATCCTATTCATTCAACAATATTCTCACTAAACTACCTCTAAAATCGCCTCATCATCTTTATCTAGTCTCACCATCTTTATCTAGTCTCACCACTTTTTTCTAATCTCACCACCTTTATCTAGTAGTTGCATATTTACCACCCCAGTCTGAACAGTTCTCACACAAACAGGAGCATAAACTACTCCAACTTATAACCACTCCAACCAGACCTAACCATAAAACAAACTCCCATTCCTTATTAGACCTTTTAATAACTTAACAACCAGGGATCAGTGCTGGGACCACTCCTGTTCAGAATATAGTTCTCTGAATTCAAGCCTAATGTGGAAGGCCCCTGGATGACAATGTTTATCAAAGACTGCAAGATGGGGGCAATCACTGAATCTCCTAACAATGTAGATTTCCTTCAGGAGGGTCTAGATCAGGCAAATAGTTGGTGCCAGAACCATAGCCTAAAGCTAAATACAAAAAAATGCATTATCATAACCTTTGAGAAGTCAAATACCCATTCAAATTACAACATCAACAGCACACCCATAAGACTAGACTCAGAGGTGACGCACAGATAGATAGTAGCCTGAACGTTGACCGTCATGTGTCCACAATGGTGAGGAAGTCCTTTCATATGGCACAACTTATAAGTAAAGGTACAAAGCTTAGATCAAAGGACATTAATGCCCCACTGTACTCAGTCCTCATTAACCCAATAACAGATTACAATGCGCCATTTGGCATGTACTTGACCAGACACTTACAGCAGTTGGAGCAACATCACTGCTTCCTCATAAAGAAAACACCGGGTGTAAGCAACGCATCATATGTGGATAGACTAAAAGCTGTATACCTTTACTTTGTCTCCTACCGACTATTAAGAGGTGACCTATGCTTGACCTACAAGGCACTTACAAATCCAGCCCTGATGGAGCTGCTATACATCTGCAAGTCAAAGAGCACAAGGGTCACCTGATCTAGGGATCAAAACATAGTCAGTGACTCAAGCAAAACATGCTGGAGAGACAGAGAGAGATCGCCCCTTCTTTGGAACATGCTTCCTAGTCAAGTTAAGTAGAGCCCTTCCCTGGCCATCTTCAAAACAAATTTGGGTCAATAGATCAGGAACTGGAAATTCACACTTGAGGTAGTGCCTAAGGACAGAGACAATCTGTAAGATACTCAAAGCATATGCACAAACACATGCCGTCCTCTTGCCCCTAGTGGTCATATATTGGGTAAAATCAAGTTATATTGGTTAGGCTTGTAGGGGCTGCTAAGCTGTTAGCCCAGTAATATCCTGTAAACCTATGAAACTATAAACAAACCTCTCTCTTAAACTCACCGAAGAAATTCTGGTAAGAAGTGAACAACAGCAATAAAATATATCAAGGCTTTTGAACTGTGGTGTTTGAGAATTCCATGGACTGCAAGAGGATGAATTTGGTCAAAACTTAAGAAAATAAACTCAGCCTGTTCACTGGAAGGTCTATAAGCAAAACTGAAACTCAGATACTTTGGCCATGTAATGAGAAGACAGGATTTGCTAGAAAAGGTGCTGAGCTAAGAAAGTCAAAGGCAGAAGAAGAAGATGACAAGAGAGGCTCAGAAGACTATAAAGATTTACTGAAGTAATAAATCTGAATTCGCAAGAATTTAAAAAAGTAGTTTTTGACAGATAAGCTTGGTCTGCTAAAGTTCTTGAGGTCACAAAGATTCATACAAAACTAAACAACTGAACAACAATCACAATAACTACATTGATCGGATGTCATGCGGCAGGTTGCGTCATAAAAGAGAAGGGTACAAAGGAAAGGCTCAATCCGGATTGAGAAGCAAAAGTTTATCGATGAGAATGGAAGGATACAACTTGGAGTTGGGGAGTGAGAAAGACTATGGTGAATTTTAAGAGCATTATTGAAAAAAGGACTTAGTGTTTGTCAAAGGTATGACAGGAGGGTTAAAGACAGATTAAATAAGTAGAGGATAAGGTAGAATTTTGTATAATGGAAGGTAAGCATTTCAGATATAAACAGGTTAGAACAGCAATAAACTGGTATATGGATTATAGGAAGCTGGTTAAGAGGTTTGGGAAATAAAAAGTGCAAAGAATGGTATTGGGGATAAGTAATTAAAGAGAAAAAGGCCAATATAAGGAAGCTTTATAAAACATATGTAGGAAGAAGTAAATGGGGGAGTGCATGACAAAGAATGAATAGTCGTGGAGGGAAAGTAAAAAGAAGCCATGGTGAGGGCATTTTTAATTAATTAATGTCTTAGATTTGTCAGTGGGTAATTACTGGGTAAGTTGGTGAGGGCATTTTTACTTAAATGTCTTAGTTTTGTTCAGTGGGTAAATACTGGGTAAGTTGGTGAGGGCATTTTTAATTTATTAATGTCTTAGACGTGTTCAGTGGGTAAGTACTGGGTAAGTTGTTGAGGGCATTTTTACTTAATTAATGTCTTAGATTTGTTCAGTGGGTAAGTACTGGGTAAGTTGGTGAGGGCATTTTTACTTAATTAATGTCTTAGATTTGTTCAATGGGTAAGTACTGGGTAAGTTGGTGAGGGCATTTTTAATTAATTAATTTCTTAGATTTATTTAGTGGGTAAGTACTGGGTAAGTTGGTGAGGGCATTTTTAGTTAATGTCTTAGATTTGTTCAGTGGGTAAGTACTGGGAGGTTGTTGAGGGCATTTTAATTAATTAATGTCTCTCATTTGTTCAGTCGGTAAGTACTGGCTAAGTTGGTCCGGGCATTTTTAATTAATTAATGTCTTAGATTTGTTCAGTGGGTAAGTACTGGGTAAGTTGGTGAGGGCATTTTTAAATAATTAATGTCTTATATTTCTTCAGTGGGTAAGTACTGGGTAAGCTGGTGAGGGCATTTTTCTTAATGTCTTAGACTTGTTCAGTGGTAAGTACTGGGTAAGTTGGTGAGGGCATTTTTACTTAAATAATGTCTTAGATTTGTTCAGTGGGTAAGTACTGGGCAAGTTGGTGATGGCATTTTTAATTAATTAATGTCTTTGATTTTTTTCAGTTGCTAAGTATGGGTAAGTTGGTGAGGGCATTTTTAATTAATGTCTTAGATTTGTTCAGTGGGGAAGTACTGGGTAATTTGGTGAGGGCATTTTTAATTAATTTATGTCTTAGATTTGTTCAGTGGGTAAGTATAGGGTATATTGGGAAGGGCATTTTTAATTAATTAATGTCTTAGATTTGTTCAGTGAGTAAGTACTGGGTAAGTTGGTGAGGGCAGTTTTAATTAATTAATGTCTTAGATATGTTCAGTGGGTAAGTACTGGGTAAGTTGTGAGGGCATTTTTAATTAATTAATGTCTTAGATATGTTCAGTGGGTAAGTACTGGATAAGTTGTTGAGGGCATTTTTAATTAATTAATGTCTTTGATTTGTTCAGTGAGTAAGTACTGGGTACGTTGGTAAGAGCATTTTTATTTAATTAATGTCTTAGATTTGTTCAGTGGGTAAGTACTGTGTAAGTTGGTGAGGACATTTTTACTTAATTAATGTCTTAGATTTGTTCAGTGGGTAAGTACTGGGTAAGTTGGTGTGGGCATTTTTAATTAATTAATGTTTTAGATTTGTTCAGTGAGTAGGTGAGTAGGGTATGTTGGTGAGGGCATTTTTATTTGATTAAAGTCTTAGATTTGTTCACTGCTTAAGTACTGGGTAAGTTGGTGAGGGCATTTTTACTTAATTAATGTCTTAGATTTGTTCAGTGGGTAAGTACTGGGTAAGTTGGTGAGGGCATTTTTAATTAATTAATGTCTTAGATTTGTTCAATGAGTAGGTACTGGGTAAGTTGGAGAGGACATTTTTAATTAATTAATGTCTTAGCTGTGTTCAGTGGGTAAGTACTGGGTAAGTTGGTGAGGGCATTTTTAATTAATTAATGTTTTAGATTTGTTCAGTGAGTAAGTACTGGGTAAGTTGGTTAGGGCATTTTTAATTAATTAATGTCTTAGATTTGTTCAATGAGTAAGTACTGGGTAAGTTGGTGAGAGCATTTTAAATTAATTAATGTCTTAGACTTGTTCAGTGAGTAAGTACTGGGTAAGTTGGTGAGGGCATTTTTACTTAACTACTGTTTTAGATTTCTTCAGTTGGAAAGTACTGGGTAAGTTGGTGAGGGCATTTTTACTTAATTAATGTCTTAGATTTGTTCATTGGGTAAGTACTGGGTACATTGGTGAGGGCATTCTTAATTAATGTGTTAGATTTGTTAGGTGGGTTAGTACTGGGTAAGTTGGTGAGGGCATTTTTAATTAACTAATTTCTTAGATTTATTTAGTGGGTAAGTACTGGGTAAGTTGGTGAGGGCATTTTTAGTTAATGTCTTAGATTTGTTCAGTGGGTAAGTACTGGTAGGTTGTTGAGGGCATTTTAATTAATTAATGTCTCTCATTTGTTCAGTGGGTAAGTACTTGGTAAGTTGGTTAGGGCATTTTTAATTAATTAATGTCTTAGATTTGTTCAGTGGGTAAGTACTGGGTAAGTTGGTGAGGGCATTTTTAATTAATTAATGTCTTAGATTTGTTCAGTGGGTAAGTACTGGCTAAGTTGGTGAGGGCATTTTTAATTAATTAATGTCTTAGATTTGTTCAGTGCGTATGTACTGGGTAAGTTGGTGAGGGCATTTTTAATTAATTAATGTCTTAGATTTGTTCAGTGGGCAAGTACTGGGTAAGTTGGTGAGGGCATTTTAAATTAATTAATGTCTTAGATTTGTTCAGTGGGTAAGTACTGGGTAAGTTGGTGAGGGCATTTTTAAATAATTAATGTCTTAGATTTGTTCAGTGGGTAAGTACTGGGTAAGCTGATGAGGGCATTTTTCTTAATGTCTTAGACTTGTTCAGTGGTAAGTACTGGGTAAGTTGGTGAGGGCATTTTTAAATAATTAATGTCTTAGATTTGTTCGGTGGGTAAGTACTGGGTAAGTTGGTGAGGGCATTTTTACTTAAATAATGTCTTTGGTTTATTCAGTGGGTAAGTACTGGGTAAGTTGGTGAGGGCATTTTTACTTAAATAATGTCTTAGATTTGTTCAGTGGGTAAGTACTGGGCAAGTTGGTGATGGCATTTTTAATTAATTAATGTCTTTGATTTGTTCAGCGGTTAAGTACTTGGTAAGTTGGTGAGGGCATTTTTACTTAACTAATGTCTTAGATTTGTTCAGTGGGTAAGTACTGGGTAAGTTGCTGAGAGCATTTTTACGTAATAAATGTCTTAGATTTGTTCAGTGGGTAAATACTGGGTAAGTTGGTGAGGGCATTTTTAATTAAGTAATGTCTTAGATTTTTTCAGTTGCTAAGTATGGGTAAGTTGGTGAGGGCATTTTTAATTAATGTCTTAGATTTGTTCAGTGGGTAAGTGCTGGGTAATTTGGTGAAGGCATTTTTACTGAATTAATGTCTTAGATTTGTTCAGTGGGTAAGTACTGGGTAAGTTGGTGAGGGAATTTTTACTTAATGTTTTAGATTTGTTCAGTGGGTTAGTACTGGGTAAGTTGGTGATGTCATTTTTACTTAATTAATGTCTTAGATTTATTCAGTGAGTAAGTACTGGGTAAGTTGGTGAGGACATTTTTAATTGATTTATGTCTTAGATTTGTTCAGTGGGTAAGTATAGAGTATATTGGGAAGGGCATTTTTAATTAATTAATGTCTTAGATTTGTTCAGTGAATAAGTACTGGGTAAGTTGGTGAGGGCATTTTTAATTAATTAATGTCTTAGATATGTTCAGTGGGTAAGTACTGGGTAAGTTGTGAGGGCATTTTTATTTAATTAATGTCTTAGATTTGATCAGTGGGTAAGTACTGGGTAAGTTGGTGAGGGAATTTTTACTTAATTAATGTCTTAGATATATTCAGTGGGTAAGTACTGTGTAAGTTGGTGAGGGCATTTTTAATTAACTAATGTCTTAGATTTGTTCAGTAGGTAAGTACTGGGAAAGTTGGTGAGGGTATTTTTAAATTAATTAATTAATTAATGTCTTAGATTTGTTCAGTGGGTAAGTACTGGATAAGTTGTTGAGGGCATTTTTACTTAATTAATGTCTTAGATTTGTTCAGTGGGTAAGTACTGGGTAAGTTGGTGTGGGCATTTTTAATTAATTAATGTTTTAGATTTGTTCAGTGAGTAGGTGAGTAGGGTATGCTGGTGAGGACATTTTTATTTGATTAATGTCTTAGATTTGCTCACTGCGTAAGTACTGGGTAAGTTGGTGAGGGCATTTTTACTTAATTAATGTCTTAGATTTGTTCAGTGGGTAAGTACTGTGTAAGTTGGTGAGGGCATTTTTAATTAATTAATGTCTTCGATTTGTTCAATGAGTAGGTACTGGGTAAGTTGGAGAGGACATTTTTAATTAATTAATGTCTTAGCTGTGTTTAGTGGGTAAGTACTGGGTAAGTTGGTGAGGCCTTTTTTAATTAATTAATGTTTTAGATTTGTTCAGTGAGTAAGTATTGGGTAAGTTGGTGAGGGCATTTTTAATTAAATAATGTCTTAGATTTGTTCAATGGGTAAGTACTGGGTAAGTTGGTGAGAGCATTTTAAATTAATTAATGTCTTAGACTTGTTCAGTGAGTAAGTACTGGGTAAGTTGGTGAGGGCATTTTTACTTAATTACTGTTTTAGATTTGTTCAGTGGGAAAGTACTGGGTAAGTTGGTGAGGGCATTTTTACTTAATGTCTTAGATTTGTTCATTGGGTAAGTACTGCATACGTTGGTGAGGGCATTCTTAATTAATGTGTTAGATTTAGATTTGTTAGGTGGGTTAGTACTGGGTAAGTTGGTGAGGGCATTTTTACTTAATTATTGTTCTAGATTTGTTCAGTTGGTAAGTACTGGGTGCTGTTGGTGAGGGCATTTTTACTTAATTAATGTCTTAGATTTTTCAGTGGGTAAGTACTGTGTAAGTTGGTGAGGGCATTTTTACTTAATGTCTTAGATTTGTTCAATGGGTAAGTACTGGGTAAGTTCGTGAGGGCATTTTAATTAATTAATGTCTTAGATTTTTTTCAGTGGGTAAGTACTGGGTATGTTGGTGAGAGTATTTTTCCTTAATTAATGTCTTAGATTTGCTCAGTGGGTAAGTACTGGGTAAGTTGGTGAGGGCATTTTTAATTAATTAATGTCTTAGATTTGTTCAGTGGGTAAGTACTGGCTAAGTTGGTGAGGGCATTTTTAATTAATTAATGTCTTAGATTTGTTCAGTGCGTATGTACTGGGTAAGTTGGTGAGGGCATTTTTAATTAATTAATGTCTTAGATTTGTTCAGTGGGCAAGTACTGGGTAAGTTGGTGAGGGCATTTTAAATTAATTAATGTCTTAGATTTGTTCAGTGGGTAAGTACTGGGTAAGTTGGTGAGGGCATTTTTAAATAATTAATGTCTTAGATTTGTTCAGTGGGTAAGTACTGGGTAAGCTGATGAGGGCATTTTTCTTAATGTCTTAGACTTGTTCAGTGGTAAGTACTGGGTAAGTTGGTGAGGGCATTTTTAAATAATTAATGTCTTAGATTTGTTCGGTGGGTAAGTACTGGGTAAGTTGGTGAGGGCATTTTTACTTAAATAATGTCTTTGGTTTATTCAGTGGGTAAGTACTGGGTAAGTTGGTGAGGGCATTTTTACTTAAATAATGTCTTAGATTTGTTCAGTGGGTAAGTACTGGGCAAGTTGGTGATGGCATTTTTAATTAATTAATGTCTTTGATTTGTTCAGCGGTTAAGTACTTGGTAAGTTGGTGAGGGCATTTTACTTAACTAATGTCTTAGATTTGTTCAGTGGGTAAGTACTGGGTAAGTTGCTGAGAGCATTTTACGTAATAAATGTCTTAGATTTGTTCAGTGGGTAAATACTGGGTAAGTTGGTGAGGGCATTTTTAATTAAGTAATGTCTTAGATTTTTTCAGTTGCTAAGTATGGGTAAGTTGGTGAGGGCATTTTTAATTAATGTCTTAGATTTGTTCAGTGGGTAAGTGCTGGGTAATTTGGTGAAGGCATTTTTACTGAATTAATGTCTTAGATTTGTTCAGTGGGTAAGTACTGGGTAAGTTGGTGAGGGAATTTTTACTTAATGTTTTAGATTTGTTCAGTGGGTTAGTACTGGGTAAGTTGGTGATGTCATTTTTACTTAATTAATGTCTTAGATTTATTCAGTGAGTAAGTACTGGGTAAGTTGGTGAGGACATTTTTAATTGATTTATGTCTTAGATTTGTTCAGTGGGTAAGTATAGAGTATATTGGGAAGGGCATTTTTAATTAATTAATGTCTTAGATTTGTTCAGTGAATAAGTACTGGGTAAGTTGGTGAGGGCATTTTTAATTAATTAATGTCTTAGATATGTTCAGTGGGTAAGTACTGGGTAAGTTGTGAGGGCATTTTTATTTAATTAATGTCTTAGATTTGATCAGTGGGTAAGAACTGGGTAAGTTGGTGAGGGAATTTTTACTTAATTAATGTCTTAGATATATTCAGTGGGTAAGTACTGTGTAAGTTGGTGAGGGCATTTTTAATTAACTAATGTCTTAGATTTGTTCAGTAGGTAAGTACTGGGAAAGTTGGTGAGGGTATTTTTAAATTAATTAATTAATTAATGTCTTAGATTTGTTCAGTGGGTAAGTACTGGATAAGTTGTTGAGGGCATTTTTACTTAATTAATGTCTTAGATTTGTTCAGTGGGTAAGTACTGGGTAAGTTGGTGTGGGCATTTTTAATTAATTAATGTTTTAGATTTGTTCAGTGAGTAGGTGAGTAGGGTATGCTGGTGAGGACATTTTTATTTGATTAATGTCTTAGATTTGCTCACTGCGTAAGTACTGGGTAAGTTGGTGAGGGCATTTTTACTTAATTAATGTCTTAGATTTGTTCAGTGGGTAAGTACTGTGTAAGTTGGTGAGGGCATTTTTAATTAATTAATGTCTTCGATTTGTTCAATGAGTAGGTACTGGGTAAGTTGGAGAGGACATTTTTAATTAATTAATGTCTTAGCTGTGTTTAGTGGGTAAGTACTGGGTAAGTTGGTGAGGCCTTTTTTAATTAATTAATGTTTTAGATTTGTTCAGTGAGTAAGTATTGGGTAAGTTGGTGAGGGCATTTTTAATTAAATAATGTCTTAGATTTGTTCAATGGGTAAGTACTGGGTAAGTTGGTGAGAGCATTTTAAATTAATTAATGTCTTAGACTTGTTCAGTGAGTAAGTACTGGGTAAGTTGGTGAGGGCATTTTTACTTAATTACTGTTTTAGATTTGTTCAGTGGGAAAGTACTGGGTAAGTTGGTGAGGGCATTTTTACTTAATGTCTTAGATTTGTTCATTGGGTAAGTACTGCATACGTTGGTGAGGGCATTCTTAATTAATGTGTTAGATTTAGATTTGTTAGGTGGGTTAGTACTGGGTAAGTTGGTGAGGGCATTTTTACTTAATTATTGTTCTAGATTTGTTCAGTTGGTAAGTACTGGGTGCTGTTGGTGAGGGCATTTTTACTTAATTAATGTCTTAGATTTTTCAGTGGGTAAGTACTGTGTAAGTTGGTGAGGGCATTTTTACTTAATGTCTTAGATTTGTTCAATGGGTAAGTACTGGGTAAGTTCGTGAGGGCATTTTAATTAATTAATGTCTTAGATTTTTTTCAGTGGGTAAGTACTGGGTATGTTGGTGAGAGTATTTTTCCTTAATTAATGTCTTAGATTTGCTCAGTGGGTAAGTACTGGGTAAGTTGGTGAGGGCATTTTTAATTAATTAATGTCTTAGATTTGTTCAGTGGGTAAGTACTGGGTAAGTTGGTGAGGGCATTTTTAATTAATTAAAGTCATAGATTTGTTCAGTGGGTAAGTACTGGGTAATCTGCTGAGGGCATATTTACTGAATTAATGTCTTAGATTTGTTCAGTGTGTAAGTACTGGGTAAGTTGTTGAGGGCATTTTTACTTAATTAATGTCTTAGATTTTTTTCAGTGGGTAAGTACTGGGTAAGTTGCTGAGGGCATTTTTACTTAATTAATGTCTTAGATTTGTTCAGTGGGTAAGTACTGAGTAAGTTGGTGAGGGCATTTTTAATTAATTAATTTCTTAGATTTATTTAGTGGGTAAGTACTGGGTAAGTTGGTGAGGGCATTTTTAGTTAATGTCTTAGATTTGTTCAGTGGGTAAGTACTGGTGGGTTGTTGAGGGCATTTTAATTAATTAATGTCTTACATTTGTTCAGTGGGTAAGTACTTGGTAAGTTGTTTAGGGCATTTTTAATTAATTAATGTCTTATATTTGTTCAGTGGGTAAGTGCTGGGTAAGTTGGTGAGGGCATTTTTAATTAATTAATGTCTTAGATTTGTTCAGTGGGTAAGTACTGGCTAAGTTGGTGAGGGCATTTTTAATTAATTAATGTCTTAGATTTGTTCAGTGTGTATGTACTGGGTAAGTTGGTGAGGGCATTTTTAATTAATTAATGTCTTAGATTTGTTCAGTGGATAAGTACTGGGTAAGTTGGTGAGGGGATTTTTAAATAAGTAATGTCTTAGATTTGTTCAGTGGGTAAGTACTGGGTAAGCTGGTGAGGACATTTTTACTATAATAATGTCTTAGATTTGTTCAATGGGTAAGTACTGGGTAAGTTGGTGATGGCATTTTTAATTAATTAATTAATGTCTTTGATTTGTTCAGAGGTTAAGTACTTGGTAAGTTGGTGAGGGCATTTTTACTTAATTAATGTCTTAGATTTGTTCAGTGAGTAAGTACTGGGTAAGTTGCTGAGAGCATTTTTACTTAATAAATGTCTTAGATTTGTTCAGTGGGTAAATACTGGGTAAGTTTGTGTGGGCATTTTTAATTAATTAATGTCTTAGATTTGTTCAGTTGGTAAGTATGGGTAAGTTGGTGATTGCATTTTTAATTAATGTCTTAGATTTGTTCAGTGGGTAAGTACTGGGTAAGTTGGTGAGGGCATTTTTACTTAATTAATGTCTTAGATTTGTTCAGTGGGTAAGTACTGGGTAAGTTGGTGAGGGCATTTTTACTTAATT
>NC_056746.1:1354260311-1354327811 GCF_019279795.1 Protopterus annectens | reverse complement strand
AGGATTGCACATCAAGAGTTCCCAAATGTGCATCAAGTGGGACCTGCAAATCGTCCATCAACATCAGGAATTCCGTGGTATCTTTGATACGTGCCCTAACAAGCTTTAATAGCGGCTTCAGTCTAAATTCTAAATATTCTGATAAGGGCTTGGTTAATGAACCTGTACCAGCCACTATAGGCCTGCCTGGCGGTTGCATCAAAGTTTTCTGTATTTTTGGGACTAGATAAAAATACTGATGTTGAGGTGTTGCTACAAGCAGCTGGTTATGTAATTTAACATCAATAGTCCCTCTTTTTAAGGCTCTGCTTAAAAATCTGTCTATAGTATATTTGAAATCAAGTGTGGGGTCTATAGGTAACCTTATATACGAAATGGGATCATTTAGCTGCCGTAAAGCTTCCTGTATATATTGTTCCCTGTCCCAAATAACTGTAGCGCCCCCTTTATCCGCTCCAACAATAATGATGTCATAATTATGAATCAATGAATACAATGCTTTACGTTCAGCCTCAGATAAATTGTGCGAAAAATGTGTGAAAATCTGCGATGTATTCACTTGTAAATCTTGCATAACAAGATTTTCAAAAGTTTTAACAGCACCACAATATGGAGGCTGAAAATCAGATTTCTTAAAATAAAACTCATCATGCATTGTGTGACTCTCAGTCTGCCTTTGATGTGCAAAATAATATCTTAAGTTCAGACTCCTAGAGAAATTCTTCACATCATTAACAATATCAAAATGAGAGACATAAAAGGAAGGCACATACCCCAAACCTTTGTTTAATAATTGTATTTCACTTGTATCAAAGTTATGCTTAGACAGATTTATAACTAGGTCATTGACATCATTAACCACATTATTAGTGTCCACAATAGAATCCAATGGGGCTATGCATTCTCCATTTGTAAGTTGGTCACAAATATTTGTTCTATTTCTTCCATTGCGATGTTTACGACCCCCTCGCCTAAAGGGGTATTGGTCCTTTTAGGAACCGGTGAACTGTGCTGCTCTAAATCTCCCAAGTCCGTATCTGTATCAGTGTTGGAGTGACTAGACAAATAATCTGATTTATCATTATTCATAGATCTTTTTAGGATGGATCTACCCCTCTTTCTTTTTAAAGTCCCTTTGGGTTCAAAACGTACACCCTTCTTCTGTTGTTTTTGCTGTTTCCAAGTAAACACCACATTATTTTTATAGTCATTAACATCTCTGGTGTATTTTTTCATCTTACGTGCCTGCAAATCTCTATCAAAAACATCCATATCACTTTTAAACTGAGAATATAACTCTTTATACTGTGTTGTTTCAGCAAACACTGAGGTACGTTTTTGATAAACCTGCAGTTGTTCGCTTAATTCTACTAACTGCTGGTCATAATATTCTACCAACGTCTGCATAAACATTTTCGATGCTGTAGACTGAATAGCCCTCCATTTTTGCATAAAAACCTTGTTATCAGTCCCTACCCCCGGCTCAACATGTATACGTAAGCCACGAGGTGTTATATTGGCCTGCAAGTAGGCTTTTAACAGTTTATTATGCCATACTAAAGATCGTACCTTTCTTGTTTGCTGTACCATCAGTTTAAAGCAATCCACAATGTCTGTTTCAGTATTCAAAACCTGTAACCCAGCCCCCAACTTAATAGTCGAGGAATTAGATAATGTTTGTCCAAAAATAGAATAATCATCCTTGTCGGCTATAATGTTGTCTGTAAAACTCTTCAAATCCACATATTCCGCCATGTTGAGTCGAGTCGTGTATAAAGCCTTCGCTTCAGCCCTGTATCGTCTCGTTGATATACGTAGTTGAAAGTTTTTAAGATAAACACCTCTCGTTTATCCTTAACTCGAACCAGCAGTCTTGAAACCAAAACCACACCAAAAAACGACTGCGCGGTGCATAATCAGGTGCACGGAATACAATATAATCCACCCAAAAAGTTTCCAGCACTCAAAGGAGACGTAGGCAGCACACAGTTCAAAAGGCTTTATTGTGAACACAATCTTCCCCAGACCGGTTTCGCTCCAAAGAGCGTCATCAGTGAGTGCAGAGATACGTAGATACGTGCTTTTATAACACAATCATAACACTCCCATTTAAAGTACCAAGCTCATGCTAAAGTAACCAAAATCACATACATATAGTAAAACATTATTTAAAGACAAAATGTCATATAAATATGAAGCCAAACTAGGATGTCATATTACATAAAATAAATACACACACACACACACACACACACACACACACACACACACACACACACACACACACACACACACACACACGGACACACACGGACACACACATAGATACATATATTTGTATATGCTTCTGTGTTAAATGATTGAATGACTAAAGCATCGAATATCAGTTCATCAAGATGAAAGCATTGAACATTTTAATCATCAAAAGTCATCTTTGTCAATTCTCAACATATTGAATCAGAATAGTTGGCCAACAGCTCCAATGTTACCATCATACATGTTACCTTTGTTATGTATAACATGATGGTAATAAATATTTATATTTGTTCTAACTTATGCACAGTTGTTGGCCAACCATTGTGATTCAATATGTTGAGATTCAACAAAGTTGGTTTTCGATGATTAAAAGGTTCAATGCTTTATTATCAATGAACCGATGTTCTGTGTTTTAGTTGTTCGATCTTTCAATATGAAACTGTTTATATATGTATATGTAAGCTCTGGAGCATTGCCTGTCCTAACTTCTCTTTTGTTGCCATCTGTCTTATGCTGCCCTACTAGTCTTACATACCCCTTTATTGTACTTTCGTCTTCCTCGGGGGAGTGGCAGCTGAGAAACCTTTTTAGCTGGCATTTTACTCCCTGCTTAATATTACTCTGATCTAGTACAGATGAGCTTTGATTTTAATGTATGCAAGGAACATGGTACAGTCATTTCTTGGAGTGACCAGCAGTTTTCCATTAAGCACCTCACAGTTTAATAAATTCTAAAGAGTGTCAGAGCATGGTTTAAAGTGTTTGTTTACTACCCAGCTTACTGTATATATGTTTACTACCCAGCTATACACCTGACTAGTATGCAATATGAGCATCAAATGTTTTCGCATACAGCACATTGCTATCTGACTGTAATTTGAATAAGATTTCCTTTAGATATTCTTTTTCTTTACAGTTTATACAATTTTCCACAATCACAGGATCATTCTTTGTGGGCATCTTTTTTTATAAAACAGTCTTTAAATGTTTCTGCTATATACTGGGGGATGTCCTTTCAATAAGTCATGGATGGAGAATATTGTGAATTAATTGTGCTGTTTTCTATCTTTTAATTGCTTTAGCTCAGATTAGAACTTACTACAATTTCCAAAAATAATTCTCTGTTGCCTTTTAAAATAGATTGACTTTAGAGCTTTGGTGTCAGTTTTGCACTCATTTGGCTTTACAGTGTAAAAGGAGATGTCCATTACTGTGCCCACTAGTGTCAGGTAAAAGATGTAAATTTTGTCCATATTGTCAATTCCTTACTTGACCTATATTTTTGTTCTCTTGTTCTTTTTCTCATATTGAAATGCTTGTTTTGCAGCTCACTTAGAACAATTGTGAGAATTATACTTGCTTTGTTTATATCAGTAAGTATATAAAGGATTATAATCAACTGATTACATCAGTTGACAACTAACTCAACTGAATTAGTTGTCTAACCTTTCTACTCAGATGTAAATCTAATTGTTTATGCTTATTGTGGTACTGTAAATATATTGTAATGTCCATTGTGGAACTGTAAATGTATTGTAATTCTGCTTCTTCAACGTGAAGCTTTTCTCCCCGGGCCTCCGCTGAAAAAGGACATGTGCCCATTTAGACGTTCCTGGTAAACAAATGTAAACTAAAATAAAAATAAATAAAAATTTGATGTGTGTTTATTTATACTATTTCACAACCGAAAAATTCCAACATGAAATGAGCATGGGGACTTCTTTGTGTATTTGTCTCGTTATGTAGTAACAAAATGAAAATGTTTGTGAGGGGTGTGATGCCCCGCCACTGACAACAATAATCAAGGAGCCTCAATCCTTACCACTAGCACCAGTGGTGGATGTACATTGGGAGGATGACAAGTTACACACACAGTATTTCCAGATGCAGCTCTCTGCATCAAGTGCAGTTTCCCTTAAGATCACATGGAGACCACAATCAGTCCGCAGCTGGTTTCTCCACCTTTCTCCAGATCTCCAGTAAGACTCCCCACTGGCACAGCTATAGAGTTGAGATCTCAGCTGAATGGCCAAGCTAAGACCTCCAGCATTCTGTCCAACCAGTGCTTCATGTCCCTGCCCAAGTAGATGACACACACACACACACACACACACACACACACACACACACACACACACACACACACACACACACACACACACACACACACACACACACACACACACACACACACACACACACACACTTCTGAAGATTTGTTTTACATACACGCACACCTTGGAAAGGCTGGCACAGGTTCACTACCTATCTCCCCTTCTGCCCAGACTATAAGGTAGTTATCATTGCCACCAGCCACATCCTTATCATCTACTTTAAGGCCCTTAGCAAAGACTGTCCAATCTTACTGTGTAATGTTACTATGAATACAAATAGTAGTTTGACCAAGAGCAAGGCTATTAGGAGTGGCCTACAGTGTCACCAAATAAATATGCAAGTACTTTCAGAACTTAAATATGTCTAACAAATATTAACCACAATGAAAGGTTAAAATAAATTTAATAATAAATAATAAAATAACAAATAGTAAATAATCACAGTTACACAAGAGTTCAAAATCACAGGAAATATTTAAAACAACTTTGCAGGAGAGTCTCAAATAAATAAAGAAAACATCAAAGCTATACTTCACTGTATTCCTGACTGCATCTAAGAAAAATTACTGCACCCTAGTTAACTTACTAACAGAGCAAGCAAGACAAATGTGGTGAGTGGGTCTTCTTGTCAGGTCAAGACAAATACAAAATGCTTTCTCTCTCTCTCAGAGACTTCTCAAATTAATAACCCAAATATTACTGCTGGGATACCTGCAGAATGACATTATTTCTTGTCATCTGACTTCAGTTCCCAAGCTCAGAAACAATCATTGCTGCAGCTGGTAGCATTTAACATCTAACTGTGAAAATACATAGACCTCATATCTTTTGGCAAATGGTGGAAATCGTAAAATAATTTACATTCCTTCATATTTAAAGACAATGCAAGAAACTTCTCTAGTACAGACATTATATCTCCTGTTGACTGAAATTGAAAGATAACATCCTTTAATTACATGGTCCTAAAGTAATTTAAATTTTCAGCCATTCTTCTGAAGTTAACGTCTTGTGTTTCAGTTTCCATTGTTAATATATATACATCTAAACAGTCACAATAGTGCAGGTGCACTTCTGTTCTATTCCAATAGGGCATGCTGTGGCTACATTTTTACAAAATATCTCTTCAGCACACGTCTGTACAAACCATCTTATATGACATACAGTTCTAATACATTTGTAACACAAGCATATGAATCATGGAGATATTCACAAATGACATATAATTATTTAGAAAATTCCAGATAGCTGGGCTGGCAGTACCTCTTTTTGTGGCAAGGGATATTGTAATATCTGAAGTTAAGACATGTATCAGTTCTATTTGCTTGAATTCTAATAAGTGTAATATTGTCTGTATGATGGGATGAAGCTTTTATTGTTAGGCTGCCTGGAAGGTATGATTTTATAATTAAGAAACTGCTGTATGGAATTATATCCTCAAGTAGAATGAAATGTTACCTGTGGCTATATGAAGATACACATGAGAAGAGTGCAAGAACCATAGTGATACAGTTCTGAGTGTTTGTTAGGAGTTCTTTGTGGCAAGAGTGAGCTATGACTGGCCCTGACAGAGTTATATATACCAGTAATATGTTGTGATTTTATACATAAATAATATTCTTTAATGGGTTTAAATACTCTGGTCAGGTGTTTCTGTGGTAAACTTTAGTTGGTTTTACTGATTTGGGCCAGGTGTCTCTGTAGTGGATTTTCAATATTTGGCTCAGGTTATAAATACTTGTATCTGTTGTTTGTGTGGTAGGTTTTACTTGACTCTGGTAAGATTTAATTATTTAGATAAGGGTTTTAGTTACCCAAGTGAGGTGATTATGTAGTAGATTTTGATTATTTGTATCAGATGCTTCGGTTACAGGTTTTAAAAACTTGTGTGAGATATTTCTGTGGTATGCTTTAGATAGTAAATTATTGGCTCAAGGGTTTCTGTGGTAAGATTTAAGTAATTGGTTTAGGTGCCTCTGTGGCTGGTTTTATTGTTTCTACAGGTGTTTTTAATTGCTTGGGTTAGATGTTTCTGTGTTTCATTGTCTTTTTCAAGCATAATTAATCAGTTGACTTTAATTACCTGTGTCAGATATCTCTGTTGTAGGTTTGGTTATTTTAATTACTTTGGTAAGATGTTCCTATAGATGGGTTTAATTGCCAGAGTCAGATTTTCAATGTATATATGGTTTTATTACTTGTAGCAGGCATTTCTTTGATAGGTTGAATTACCTTGGTAAGGTGAGTTTATTTAGTATCTTATAAATACTTCCCTTGTGTGTTTTATTACTTGCTCTATGCATTTTTGTGGTCGCTTGTATGTATTTTGTCAGGTAGGTTTTAATTACCTGTGTCAGATATTTCTGTTGTGGTTTATTTTCTTGGGTTATGTATTTCTGTGCTGTGTTTTAATTACTTGGGTCAGTTGCTTACATGATAGGGTTTAATTATTGGACCAGGTATTCCTGTGACATATTTTAATTAATACAGTCAAGTTTTTGTGCATGTGTGTGTGTGTGTGTGTGTGTGTGTGTGTGTGTGTGTGTGTGTGTGTGTGTGTGTGTGTGTGTGTGTGTGTGTGTGTTAGCACGTATGTGTCAGTGATTTCTGTGCTGTGTTTTAATAACTAGGGTCAAGTGTTTGTGTGATAGGGTTTAATTTTTGGGTCAGATTTTTCTATAATGGGTTTAATGAATTAGGCTTGGTGCTTCTGTATTGGTTTAATTACTTGGATTAAATGTTTCTAAACTGGATTGTAACTACATGGGTCATGTGTTTTTATGGTTTTCTTACCTGACTCAGGTGTATTTGTTATAGGTTCAATTTCGAGGATCAAATATGTTTTCTATGGTCAGTTCTAATCACCGGTGGTGGGTATAAATACTTGTTTTATGTGTTTATATGGGAGGTTTTATCACATGCATGAGGTGGGATTTAGTTATATATGCCAGATGTTTCTGGAGTGAGTTGAATTACTTGAACCATGTATTTCACTTGTATGTATCTATGGGGGAGTCTGTATATATGTCAGAAATGACATCTCCTTATGTCATATTACCAACAACCTTAACTTGGAGTTCCCGGAGAGCCAAATGATTGTTAACAAATCTGATTATTACTTCATTGCCAGCTAGAAATCTCAATCAACATCCTTCAAAGATCACAGAGATCACCATAGCACCATGGAAGGGTTAGATATCAAACTGAATACCTTCCTGGTAAGGGATTTCAATTACCCAAACATTTAGTGGCGCACACACCTCTAAAGAGTGATATTCTCTGTATCTTGTAGACTTTGTTAATGCCAATGCACTGGAGGAAATTGTAAACCTCTACTCTAGAGACCCTAATATCCTTGGCCTAGTTATTACCAATGCTGCAACTGCCAGTACCCCACCCTGCATCTCCCCATCACTGGATAAATCTGATCCAAGTCACTACATAGTAATATTACCACACTACCAAATGAGCCCGTCTTTAAGGAGTCATTAGACAGACTCACTTCAGCTTGTAGAAGATCTAAGCAAAATTTGCAACAATCACCTGCAAATGGACCCATATATGGATATTGCTAGAGTATGCTATATAACAACATCAGACATTTATATATTTTGGAATCAAGCTTCTCACTTGGATCAAGGTTGAAAAGGGTTCATTTAGATTAGCCATATATTCAATTAGCAAAAACAAATAATTACAATCAATAAATAAAAAGCTGTGTTCTCCCCAAGTCAGTCTACATACTGCAAAAAAGTGTGGTTATACACTGCCAGGTATGTTGTGTTATTTTTTCATGTCAAATGCATGGTTCCTGTGACTCTGCTGTCATCTTCAGAACCAGTATCATGGGCCTCATGAATGGAGAGCCAAGAAACACGGTACTTATGACTGTTGTATGGCGTCACTAAGGCTTGTTGCAATAAGTAGAAACTGGTGGGAGTGGAGGACCTGTGCTGATGTGTGAAACTGCTGTGCACTTTATGGAGGCAGAAGGAAGAATCTAAACCTTGAAATGGATGTAGAAGATGGGGAAGAGACTCCATCCTCTTGTCATCATTTGTTATATCTTTGCTTCATCAGCAAATACCCATAACAAATAAATATTAATTGGGTCCAAATAGAGAGATGATAAAATCAGCAAGAAAAGGAGAGTAGTATTTCTGGAACAGAATTCATCCTCAGTTCTTGCTGAGTACCTTCATAGGGTGGACCCTGTTCTTACCAAATCACACCAAAGTGACAGATATATATATATATATATATATATATATATATATATATATATATATAGAGAGAGAGAGAGAGAGAGATTTTATTTTATACAGCATATATCATGGACAGAAGTAGATTAAAAATAAAAAGACAGATAGTCGCACAAGTCCCACAATAAAAAAGTACCAAATACTGGCAGGTACATTGGTGCCAGGACTGGAAAAAATTACAATGTAGAATCCTGAAGACATGGAAACATTCCTACGAGCTCAGGGGGTGGATGGCCCCCCTGTTCTAGAAGGAAGTAGTGGTTTTCAAAAAAAACACAAAAATTGAAAGGCCAAAACAGAGACAAAGAAATGATAGAGTAGACTATTGAGGATAAGAAAGAAATCATGCATTGTTACTATTATGCAAGAAACCCAGAATTTCCAGACAGAGGATATTGAAAAAGGTTAAGAGAGAAATTAGAGGAAATAAAAATAATTACACAAGAAAAACTATCAAAAGCTTCAAATGCAAATTTGTCTTCATTAATTTAACAGATTCATGGAAAACATTACATGGACTAAGAAACCTTGAGCATTTGGAAAAATAAGTGACTGAGGAAGTGCAAAAATCTAAAGAACAAAACCTAGAGATTTTTGAAAGGTATAAAAAAGAAGCATGGCCTTAGGAAAGAAAGAGAGATCTGATATGATGCAATATTTATGCAAAGAAGAAAGCCAAGCTAATCTATACAAAAAAGCAGCCCAAAGGCATTCAAAGAGAAATACAGGCAAAGTACCCAGATATGGACAATTTCACAATATAAAGTGCAAGATCACAAAGGGGGAATGTAGAACAGAAGATTAGTAAACGAGAAGTTAAAAAAATAGAAGCTGAAGTTATGGAATACCTGAGAAGTGAATAATGTATTTACTGTAGACAGTCTAACACAGGCTATATCACAACATGACGGAACAAAGAGTGAAACAGGAGGAGCAGGAGACATCTGAAGAAGAAATATAGACATGGGAAAGAAAAAGATTTAATATGGTGCAATACTTATGCAAAGGAAAAAGCAAAATTAATCAATACAAAAAAGAGTAGCACCAAAGATATATATGTGTGTGTGTGTGTGTGTGTGTAGAACATGCTGTAGGGATAGGTTCCTGACCCAGAGACTCCCCATACTCTGGAATAGGCTGCCCATACATGTCAGGCAGAGCGCCTCAATGGCCGTCTTCAAGAGGAACCTTGATGACTGGATGGGAGATAGGAAATTCACTCCGGGGATCACATGAGCAGCCCTGCTAGGCAGGGGTCCAGGAAAGTAAATATTTGTGGGAAGCAATAGCCAAGGAATCATTATGGCTAGGCTTGTATAGGCCCTAGGGCCAATAGCCTAGTACCTACCTATGAACCTAAGATAAAGAGAAATACAAGTAAAGACATCTGGATATAGAAAATTTTACAGCACAAAAAATAAGAAAACAAAAGAAGAAAAGTAGAAAAGAGGATCAGTAATGGAGAAGCTAAAGAAATGAAATCGGAGGTTATGGAGTACCTGCAACAGTGAAGAAAATCTAGCTCTGATAACACCACTGCAGGACTGAATAATAGATCCCCAACGTAAGGATACACCTTTGGAGCAGGAAGCATCTAATCAGGTGCCATATGAAGATACTTTGGAGCCTTCAGTAAGAAAGAGGACAAAAGTTCTGTTGGAGTTGCACAGCGAGGGAAGGAACAGGAAACTGTGGCAACTGTGACATAATCAATGTTGTGAAGTGATAGGCCAGTGAGTTCCCATATGAAAGAACAACATATGGCACAGGATGAAACTGAAGACAATATGGCTCAGGAAGATGCTTTGGAACTTTCTGTAAAATGCCCAGAGGAGTTGGAGAATAAAGAATGTGCCCTCAGTTTAGAAGAAAATGATCTAAGGAAAGAGTTGCTTGATTTAATAGAGATGGATAGACATATTAAGTTCAATGAAAGAAATAGACTAGAGAAAGTCAATAAGACCCAAAATGTTAGAAGTTTGATAAAAGAAATGAACACAGTAATCAGGACTGTTCATAGAAGTTCATGCAATATAAGAGAAGTAAATAGGATATATTATTGTGCAACTAAATTAATAACAGATAAAATCTTGACACAGAAACACAGGGCAGTAAGGGAAAGGAAGGGGATAAATCAACTGTCATCATGGAAGTATCAAACAGAGAAAACTATAAAGCAATTAAGACAAGAAGTGTCACTGGTAGAAGAGTACAGAAGAGGGAACAGATCAACAAAAATGGAAAGATAGATGTGATAAAAGCAATGCACGGTATCAGAACAGATCAAGTTCGATTGTATACTATTGTGAATAATAAACTAAAGATATCAGCACAGGCAGAAAACCTTAGAAGATTTGCAGGTAAATATAAAGGAAAAATACAAAATAAGCAATTTATTGATGCTCCAAAAAAGTTTTACAGATAATTGGGAAACAAGGCAAAATGAATTGAGACACCACCAAAAAAGAAGAAATAGATACATTTTGAAAAAATCCCTATAAAGATCCTGCAGAGAATAACAAAGGTGCTGAATAAATAGACGAAGTAAAAGAAATAATAAAAAGTTGAAATGAACAGGATGTGAAACAGGATGAAGTAACAGCCAGTGAAAATGAAACAAAATTAAGGAAAGCTCCTAATTGAAAAACTGCAGGCCTAGATGCAGTACCTAACATCTGTCTAAAAGTATTAACATCTTTACATAAAGATTTAGTCATGAGTAAGATCTATTTGTATGCACACCCCAAACAGATGTAAATCTGGTTAACAACAGGAAAAGCAATACTCCTCTTTAAGAGTGAACCTGCAATTTATCCTAAAAACTATAAACCAATAACTTGCCTTCCGATGATGTATAAACTATGCACTGGAATTGATGACAATAGGGTTTATAGTCATTTAGAAGAAAACTCAATCATGGCAGTAAAACAAAAGGGTAACAAAAGAAAGGGTCTATATCAGGAAATCGAATGATGATAACAGTGAACGCTCTTTGATCGACCCCTAAATGTCGAACAACCGAAATAGCAGAACAGAGCTTTTTTTTCCCAGGGGGAAAATAATCGCTGTTCTGCAAAAAAAATATAAAAATAAAAACACAACATAAAGTTGGGCGCTTTGCCCCCACACCCCCCGATGTGGGGGGTTTCACCCTCCACACCCCCTACTTAAATATACCAACTCTGAAATTGCACCACAGTGGAGGAAATGGCAAACTCCTGAAAACGGCCCAGCAATTTTTTTTTTTCCCTGGGAAAAAAATTGCTGTTCCGAGTCTTCGCTATTTATGTTGTTCAATGTTTAGAGGTCGATCAAAGAGAGTTTGTTCTATTAATCTTTTGATAAGCTGATATAGACCCCAAAAGAAAGTCATATGGAACAAAGGATCATTTGTTGTTAAATAAAGTTATAATGGGGGAAGAATCTAGGTATGACATGGTTAGACTACAAAAAAGCATTTGACAGTATCCCGCATTCATGGATAAAAAGAATGCTTAAAAATGTATAAGATACACCCTGCACTGATTGATTACATTACAGCAGCCATGAAACAGAGGCAAACCACTTTGTAGTTAAGCTATGATAAAGGCAAATTATTATCCCAGGGATAAAAATTAAAAGTGGGGTATTCCAGGGTGACTCTTCATCATCACTCCTCTTTTGTCCTGCTCTTAATCCATTAAGCTGTCTACTTAACAGATTAGATCACGGCTACAGTTTGGTTCCCAAAAACAGCAAAGTGTAAAGACTTCTCGTCTTCTTTTTGTAGATGATTTAAAACTGCATAGTTCATCAGGTGAGGAACTGAAAGCACAACTGCAACTGGTCAAAACTTTCACAGATAATATAAGAACATTATTCAGTCTTGATAATTTTGCAAAAGCAACCTGGAAAGCTGCAGAAGCAAGAAAGCATCATCTGGGACAGGAATGTGATATAAAAAACGTGAGCAGGAGGGAGTATGTAAATATATGGGAACTGATGAAGGATCAACAACAAAACATGAACAAATGTGAATAAAACTTAATAAGGAATATTTTAGAAGACTATAATTAATACTGAAAGCAGCTCTGACATATAGGTACAACATCCAATCTACAAACCAATTTGCTCTTCTTGTCGAAACTTACACATTTGGGGGGACTGAATGGTCCCAAATGGTGTTGGATCAGTTGGAGAGGAAAGCAAGAAGGACACTTCATGCTTATCAAATGATTTATAAAAAATCAATGCATACCAGGATTATATATTCCCCATCTTCAGGGAGGTATGGGCCTCCTCGAAATTGATAACATGCATAGATCTGCCTGCCTATCTGCTGACCTCACAAGACCTAAACATAGTGGAAGTTTTAAAACACGAGGCGAACAAGTCTGAGATGATTTCCCTGCTTAGATTAGCAGAGGCATATTGGTGTCCAAGGAGAATGGAAATCAGACCAGAAGCAGAAAAAAATTCAGGCAGCAGCTGAATGTGCCGAAAACAAAGGGAAGAACGTAAAGGTGAAAGGTCAGCTGAGAATTCAAGAAATGTTGAAAATGCACAAATATCGCTGCAAGTACAGAAAACTCTTGGAACAAACTCATGCTGATCAGGACTGAATGCAGGAATGGTTAAGGACAGGTGAATGTAAACCAAAAGATGAAAGGTTAATATTGGTGGCGCAGGATAGTGGACATCATACACAGTTTACAAAGTCCATTAAAATGTGGGAGAAACTGACAAATGCAAGTTTTGTAAAACAGAATTGGAAACAGTTGCACTTCTTGTTGCTTGGTGTGATACAGTAATGGCAGAAGGACTGTATACTGAAAGGCATAATAATGTGACAAGACTGTTGCATTGGGGATTGTGCAAAAATTGTAATATCAAAGCAGATGAAAAACATTGGAAACGTGAGCCAATGATGAAGTTTATATCATATGGGATCAGCCATCACCAGCCATTCAAAACATAGATGTGAAAAAAACAGATATAGTAGTCCAGGAAAAGAAGAGAAAAGTAGCATTGATCATTGAAATCACACCAGTGACAACAGTGTCTTATGTACAGAGAGACACAAAGTCATAAAATACCAGGATTTGCAGGCAGAAATGAGGGCAAAGTACAAGAAGGATACCCAGACAGTTCCACTTGTAGTAGGAGCAACGGGTCTTATAAAAAATAATTTACATTTGTACTTAGATATGTTATCGATACATGTAATTTCATATGAATTGCAGAAGGAGTCAGTTCTGGGCACATTGTGGGAACTGCAAAGAGCACTTCTGGTGAACATCAAAAATTGAAACTATACTAATTTCATGAACATTAATCATACTTTGACTTAGGAATGGGGTCCACTCTATCATGGTATTAGAAACCCAAAAGACTTGTAGAAATTAAAGACAGAAGATACAGGAAATCTGCTGGCTGACAAATTGAGCTCCACCACACTTGTACCACAATGCTCTGTCCTTTGTCTCCTCCTTGTTCCAACACTCACTACACATCCACACAACAGGCCTCAACACTCTCTACACAGCCACGCAACAGGCCTCAACACTCTCTACACATCCACATAACAGCCCTCAACACTCTCTACACAGCCACACAACAGGCCTCAACACTCTCTACACATCCACACAGCAGACCTCAACACTATCTACACATTCACACAACAGGCCTCAACACTCTCTACACATCCACACAACAGGCCTCAACACTCTCTTCACATCCACACAACAGGCCTCAACACTCTCTACACATCCACACAACAGGCCTTAACACTCTCTACACATCCACACAGCAGGCCTCAACACTCTCTACACATCCACACAACAGGCCTCAACACTCTCTACACATCCACACAGGCCTCAACACTCTCTACACATCCACACAACAGGCCTCAACACTCTCTACACAAACACACAACAGGCCTCCCTAATGTATTATGCAGCTGATTCCACATTCATTTGCATATCTGATAACATGGAACACCTTCAAAAAAATTACTCAGGAAACTTTAACAGCCAGTGAAATATGGCTGTGTAACACAACTCATGCTCAACCCCCCCCCCCAAAAAAAAAACTATGACTTCTTTCCCCAAATCGCTCTCTCATGAAAAAACAAAATTTTAAAACCCTCTGAAAAATAAAACCACTGAAATCACTTGTTATAAGAAATTATTAAGGATGATAATGGAGAATAATTTTAAATTCAACCTGCATATACAAAATTGTATACGAAAAACTCATCAAAGACTAAGGATGCTTTAAATATCAAAAAGCGTTCTCACTGACACAACTAAAAGTACACCTGCCACTACTTGTCTCCTGTCCACACTTCTTTATAGCGCTCTCATCCTGACTAACCTTCAGGCATCACAAAAATCAAAACTTGAACAATGATGTAACAAAGCCGTTAAATTTGCAGCAAATATCTCTTTCTGAACCCATCACTGTATGGCACTAAAAAGCCTAAATTGGTTAGAACTACCCTGTTAGCTAACATATACACAGCTTTTTACCACCTTTAAAATCATCCAGCACTAAATAACGTTGTACACAACTATGGTCCCAGTCGGTCATTATGATCAAATGACCAAAAACTCCTGTCTTTCCACAAACTTATAAAATCTGCTGGATATTGTCTGTATTCGTACCATGTGGCTAAGGCCTGGAACTCCTTACCTGTATCCATCAGGTCAAGATGTTCCCTCCCATCCTTCAAAACCATTCTGAAAAACTTCCTAGCCAAAAGCTGTTTTGTTCTTGCTCAACACCACAGTAAATTATATCCCTCAATGTGAATAAATACCTGTTTGTACCTTACACTTCCTTACTCTCCCTTCTTCACTCACTTCCTTACTTCTATCAGTTTCTCTCCCTGATTTTCTCTCTAAATATGCCATAACCTTGCTTTTCTCTCACTTAATATTGCAATTTCTGTTTGTATTATATGATTTTTCATTTCATTTCACTGTAAAATGGCTAAATTTTCTCAAATATTAAATCGTCATACATCTTTCATCTATCCTTACAAATGTTTTCATTTTATGTTTAATTTAGTATAATTATTTAAACTGTATTTGTTTTTTGTATTATTTTTAAAGATTGTAAAATCATTGTTTTGTAATACTTTGAAGTTTTTCTCCCTGGTCCTCTGCTGAAAAAGGGCTCCCACCCAGTCAGACTTTCCCAGTAATAAAGTGTCAATAAATAAATGAATAAATCTACCCCCCCCAAGCGTCCCCCTAGAAAATACCATCAAACAACCCCCCCCAGTATCTCTTGTAAGCAGGCCCTTGTGCTTTGTCTAAGGCCAAACACGGTGCATCGATGTTCCCCAATAATATCCCAGGATGCCTCCTAAATAGCCTGAAACATGACCTATCAGTATCACTGGCCTCATTATTTAACCATAACCTCCAGACAAACCCTGTGCCACATGAATGGAGAAGTGCAAAAGCCATCCCTCTGCACAAGGGTGACCATCAACAGGTTCCTGAAAACTATAGACCCATAAGTCTGAGTAGTTCTGTATGCAAAGCCATGCAAAGAATTATCATAGAAATGATTAAAAAGGACATAGAAAACTTTCAGTCACCGGATACAACCCAACTTGGTTCCGTTAAGGATGGGTCATGCCTACTCATCCTGGTGGACTTCCTTGAGAAGGTCACCATGGCAATGGATGAGGCCAAATGGTGCATCCTGCCTACCTTGACCTGGCTAAGGTGTTTGATACAATACCCCACTCAGGCATTATAAACAAACTCATGGTTATTATGTTACCCAACAGATAGCTAGTTGGCTATCAGATAGAATCCAGGAAATTAGGATAGTGGAAAGTATCACCTCAAAGATGCCAGTCACAAGTGGAGTCCCATAGGGGACTTTGCTTGGGTCTACTCCTTTTTGGCAGCACTTCTTGGAACTCAAAGCCAATGTCAATGTTCTCTGACTGACTAAGTTTGCAGGTGATTCTAAAGTGGAAGCAGTCATAGAATGCCCCCAGACACTAACACACTACAGGAAGGATTAACACAGACAAATGACTGGTGCCAAAGCCACAGCTAAAAACTCAATGCGAAGAAAATGTATAATAGCACCCTTTGGGAAGTCTTTCAGCCTAGAAAATTATCTCATCAATAACACACCCCTAAATGTAGAACCAGCAGTCAGGGATTTGGATATGTATGTAGATAGACACATGCTGGTCAAAAGTCAGGTTACTAAGGTAGTAAGGAAATAATACTATGTTGCTCATCTTATAGCTGAGAGTATGGCATTTAGATCCAAGGAAGTCATCATTTCACTGTTCAAAATACCTCCTTTGGCTCATGATTGAGTACAACATCTCCTTCGATACATAACTGACCAGGTACATGCAACAACTAGAACATCCACAGAGTTTGTCACAAAAAGAATACAGGGCATAAGCAGCATGTCCTATGCAGATCACCTCTAAACCCTATCTCTATACACTGTTTCCTACAGACTGCCATACAAGGCATCCCCGGATCTCACTCTGATGGCCCTTTTTGCACATCTGTAAAATGAATAGCATCAGAATTACTCAATCTACAGATTTAAACTTGGCTTGTGGCATAAACAGATCATATTGGAGGGATGGATATGTCTCTCAGAGAAATTCCCCTTCTCTGGAACAGGCTTCTCATTTGTGTGAAGCAGAGGTCTTCCATAATCCTATTCAAGAGAAGTCTGGGCCAGTGGATGAGAAATCGGAAATATGCCCTGAGGTCTAGCTTTTGTCTCTGATGGACAGAGGAAGCTTCTATATCTTGCCACAGCTTACACATACCCCTTAAAGTAACCTGTAAGGTACATAAAGTTGTGGAATACAATTGGGAGGCTTAGCTAGACATATAATGGTCACAGTGGTTGTTAGCCTAATATATAGCAATGAGTCCAAACCTACGTTCATCTCTATACCTCATGAGTATGTTGCACTGTACTGGATGGAAGTGGTGATAGTAAAGGCCTTCTTTCAGTCTTTATTAGCACTAATATTGAAGCTGAGTGTAGGTGGTGTCTTTCATGAGGAATGAAGTGAGACGAGGCATGATACTTTATACCCTCTAGTATTTTACATACCTCAATATTTTGAAGCATGCCTTTTCTGCATTCCTTCTTTTTTCTGACTCAGTGGTGCACACCACTCCCTGGTTTCAGTTTCACAGCTGGTTATATAATTGACATTTATAGTAGTTCTGTTGGATTGGGTTTGATTAGGAGTTTACAGTAGTATATGATGTCTTGGGGATCATTTAGTCTTATCAGTGGCATTAGCTTATTATGCAAAAGAGGTTTGTCATTAGAATGTGGTGCTGTCACAAGTGACTTCAGTTTGTATCAGGCTGGGTAAGACTGACTTCTCTGGGCAGAATTTGCATTTTATTTGAATGTGTGGGAAAAAAATAACAATAGTCAGTGATTAGAGCAAAAATTAAGTTCAAGGCACAGAAGGCAGTTTTTTTTTAAAAATATTTGTTGTTCCTACACACAATGCAGCACTTAGTGAGTTCAGTGCTACTGTGTTCTTAGGTTACTTGGTTGCCTTATTTACATGAGATTTTTTAATAAAAAGCTTCACGTTTTTTTTTATTATTAAACCATGTCCCAAATAAATTAAGTATATCCCTCAGTAACATCAATTAAGGAATAAGGTGAGGTGAGTCCATAAACTTTAATGGATGTATTACATGGGTCTGGGGTGTCACACCAACTCTTACAACTTTTGCCTGTTCAGCGCCACTCTTTTGTCTTCCTCATCAGTCATGCCTGCCTATCTCAGGTCTTCTCTCATGCAATCCATCCACCTCTTGGTTAGGCATCCTCATCCCCTCTTGTCTTCCTTCTGTCTCTCCTACATCTGCTTTACAAATTATTTTCTGCATTCTTATATATGGGGTTGAACCTCCATAATTTGTCTTCCTTGACCTTCTCTGCAAATTGGCACCACTTTGGCTTTTGCAATTCTGTCCTCATTTCTTCATCTGTCCTACAGCGTGTATTATCAGACACTTCTTCTCCAGCACCTCAAGCTTTGTCAGTTGCTCTGTCTTTATCACCTAGGGTTCTGGGTCTTAAGAGACATACTGGTCTCACCACGGTTCAGCATTCTTCTGCCACACATTAACTCTAACACTCTGCACCAGTGGGCTGGACTACATTTAATTCTAGCTTTGACCTCCTCATTCAGACTCCCCTTCTCAGCCACACCTCCCATCTACCTGAGGCTCAGGACTAAGCTTCTTCTGCTTTCCCGCATTTGCTGCGATGACCACTGACTTAGCTGTACCAGTTGTCATCGTATGTATTTTACATTTCATTCCCCTACCATTTGCTGAGGTTCCTTTTCAGTCTGTTTGTTATGCCACGTCTTCTGCATACAGCAGATTTTTGTCCTCCTCACCACAATCTTTATGCTGATGTAGTCCATCACTAGTATGGACAGCAGTGGAATCTCAGCTGAATCCTGACCATAAAGGTCACCACCTTTTAATTACTTACCAGCCACCAGAGTAACTGGTCCATAAGCTGCCTGCTCTTGTGGGCCATTTTAAGCCTAGCCAAATGTCCCATGTGAGAATCAAACCTTGCAACTTGTGTCTGTAAGGTAAATACCTTAACCATTATGCCAATCTCCCCAGCAGTTGAAACTCTGCTTGTACTTTTTTTCTTTTTTTGGATCATATGGCAGTCGTCACATTTTACTGAGTTATTGGGCCATTATCATGTTTAAAAATCACAAAAAACTCTAAAAGTATTTGCCAGGTTTGTGGTGCACCTGGATTTGGAGGGGCACGGTAGACTTTTTTTAATGGTAGACTTAAATCTGTGGATGTTTTACACAGTGCTGGCTTCAACAATCAGAAGGTACCAGTGAACACCCTGCAGACGTTATGTAAGTGAAGGCAGAGGTACTGGGTTACATTAACTCCAACAATGTTCACTGTTTTGTAATAGGAGATGCAACTATGAATGAGGCATATGGATAATGTGGATATATTAGTTTTATATAACCAGGTTTTTGTGCACTGTAATATGTTACACACTATTCTGTCACTTTTTGTTTTGTTGGGTAGAAATGTTTTCTTAATGTTTGTCCTGCTGTTTTGCATTCTGTCAGGTTTCCTTAATGTTCTGTCTTCCTGTATGCTTATTTAAATACGTCTACAAATCATATAACTAATCAGAAAAGTATTCACTGCTTTACTGCTTGGGCGACATTCCTGAATCTTCTGCTGTTACTCTTGTTAATTGCTGACTTAGTAAAAGCTGCCAGTGACTAAAAGGTTTCTCTATCTTCTTTTAACATACAGATTAGAACTGTCTGACAAAAACTGGATAAAGATTTCCTAAAAAAAATAACAAGGTAAGAGAATCTTTCTTTCTTAAATCCCAGAAAGCAAAGCAACAACAACAAAACTATTTCCTACCTCTTTTTATAAGGTACTACCTAATTCTTAAAAAGGTCAAAAAATGTAACAGCAAGGAATCACTGCGTTGTAATGGAAAACATTCACAATATCAGTTAGTGATATGACAAAAATGCTGGCATGTGTTTGTATATTCTTTTCTTTTTTATGACCTTATCTTATTCTTTAAACATATCTGTATTTTCCATTTGACTATGTGCCGTATTTGTGTTAGCTGCTACAATGATGAAAAGGTCTAGTCGTACCTGCAGTTGTAACTGTATTTAATACAAGGTTATGCAGATGCTGTGCGGTGGATTAAAGTATGGAACTAGAAATCTTATTTACGGCACAAAGATAAGTATCTGTGGTGTCAGGTTTTCTGTACACAGGCTTTTTATTTTAAATACACACATTTACATTTGCTGGTTAGTGCACGTATCTTTTAATGAGAATATACCATGTCAGCATAAATGCAGCTGATTTCCACTGTTTGTTTGACTTAACCGCAAATTCATTTTTACTGTGTAGAATACCTAAGGAGTCTAGTTGTTATGTCATGCCTTAGTCTGTGATCTGTTTCCTTCTTTTTGTAGCAGCCATAGAATGAATGTATTAAATGGTCCTAGTGCATTCTGTCAGCTGACGGTCCCTTCACAATCCTGGCAGAGTAAAGATTTGACTGCTTTAGTGCATTTGTTTTCTCCTTTCACTTATTTAATAACTACAATTAAACTCCTATAAAATGAAATGATTTTAGCACCATTACCAGTCCCGGAGACTATACGATGGTTGCATATTCTAAGTGGGCTGCTTCTCCAGTTCTGTGTATCATTACAAGAGAAATTCTTTATTTCCTGCATTTTGTTATCAAGGTCTATGTCCTTTGCACAGTAATCTAGCAAACCTAGTTTACTGTCTGGTGTATTTTATCAATTTCTCAACCACCATTTCATTCTCCACTGTGTCAGAGGACCTATCTATAGGACTTTTCACTTTTTATGTGTAAATTGTGACTTTCTCACATGTACCCATTAACTTAGCCCATCAGTAACATCCTGTGTTCCTTTTTTTCTATAATGTTGTTGTAGACTGCCACTGTATGTTAAATGTCATCCACATGGTTACAAGTTACCACTGGCAAAAGTGTCGCTCTCCTGCTTTGGACACAGTAGAAGAGTCTTTGTGAGATTTGTTCAAGCAGCTTTATTATATACAAACACATCCGATAGAAGTTTACTGACTTTAACTTAAGTAACTTACATACAAACTAACTGCTGTAATCATATATGCTCACTGTCTGGCTGCACTCTCAAAATAGCACTGGGAATAGCTCATGCCCAGTATTTATATATGCACGTTCAGTCCTTGATATGCTTGTTAAAGATAAAGCACATGCACTCTGATCTACATCGTCCCTCTTTGAGAAATAGATTTTGCAACGTTATGAATCTATTTGGCATGCCGATATCACAGGTAGTTCTTTGTCATGCAATTATGCAATACTAGGTATATATGTATCTGTATTTGTGTGTGTGTGTGTGTGTGTGTGTGTGTGTGTGTGTGTGTGTGTGTGTATGCGAGGCAGTGAAAAATGTCTGTGTGGTGTTTTTTATTTTGTGTATTAGTGCGATCTCGGAGTTAGAATATATAAGTAGGGGGGTGTGGGGGGGTGCAGGGGGGCTTGCCCCCCCTGCATACATGTAGTGTAGGGCTTGTAGTTTATGTGATGTGGGTTGTATGTTGTGTGGTGTATGTGTTTTATATGTTCGGGGTTTTTCGTTTTCATGCTTATGGGTTTCGGGATTTTTGTTGGTTCGACTTTACAGTCTCGAGTTACTGAATTTCGTGCATTCAGTAATTCGAGATTGTGAAGCGGAACCATATATATACATATATATATATATATATATATATATATATATATATATATGTGTGTGTGTGTGTATGTATATATATATATATATATATATATATATATATATATATATATATATATATATGTATATATATATATATATATATATGTATATATATAAATATATATATATATATATATAGGTAAGTCCATGTTGCTGCATATTTTACACTGGGCCTGGATATTCCACCATATTGTGTGAGATAAAACTTGGAATTTGGTTTAGCAACTGCAGCTGTCTCTACAGAATGTTCCACCTTGGAAGTATTTGGAACATCTTCAGGAATGGAATTAGAGGTTGAAACACACTCTGAAATGGAAACAACGTTTGGTTCGCTTTGAGATCTAGTCTGTATCACAGGAACAATGCTGCAATGGTGATTCTGGTACAAGAAGAAGATGTCTGCAATTTCTCCTGTACTCCACACTCAGATTCTACAAGGTAGGATCTCGGCTCGTCACATATACCTGTAACTTGACCAATCCGGTCGAAACTTTTTGCTGTTTGTATCCTCACTGTCTCTCCTTCCCTCAACAGACAAAGAAATCTGCTCAATTTATCATAACTAGACTTCTGGACAGAAAGCTTCTTGAATAATTGAGCCTTGATGGTTTTGTTATTCTTAGCTTTAGGCCTCAATAAACTGGAACTAATAGGTAGTGTCGTTCTGGCTAGTCTGGATAGATGTCTTTGAGCAGGTGAGCCAAGAATATCATCACGGGGTATGTTTCTAAGGTTAAGTTAATTCAAAAAAGACATCAGTATTGTCACGCTTTGACCTTTCATGTAATTGCTTTGTACTCTGCACTGCACGTTCAGCTAGTCCATATGACTGTGGATATTCACGACTGCTAGTAAAATGTACAAAGTCTCATTCTCTTGCAGATTTCTGAAATAACTGACTAGTAAATTGAGTACCATTGTCAGAAACAACTTAGTGTGGACTACCATGGACTGAGAAATGATGTTTCAACTTAGTAATAACAGTAGTGGATGTTAGGTTAGATAGTAAGTCAATCTCAAACCATTTCAAATAAGAATCTACCAGTACTAAATTAGCGTTGATTGTTCCACTCAAAGATATCATTGGCTACTGTTGACCAAGGCAGTTCAGGAACTTGATTTAGCTGAACTGGTTCTCTTTGCAAATGCGGTTTAGTACTATTACATACTGAACAAGAAGAAAGTACTTTATCAATTTCTTTCAGTAAGGAAGGCCAGAATACTAGTTTTCTCACTCTTCTCTTAGTGGATGTGGAACCTGAGTGTCCACGATGCAAAATCTGGATCTATTCTTGTTGTAAGGAAGCAGGAACAACAATTTAAGACCTTTGAAAATAATGCCATCTTCCATCAACATTACATCTCTGTAAGGAAAATAGGTTTGCACTTCAGGTGGTACACTAGATTGCTTTGACGGCCAACCAACATTAATGAAGTGATTGAGTTTTTGCAAAATTGTATCAGTGTTTGTATGATCTCTCAGCTCATTAAGACTAGTGGTAGAAAAATTACTCACTGTCATCACGATAAAGTCAAAATTCTATGCGTCAGGCTGTTCTGTCCTGTTTCTGGGTGATCTAGATAAGGTATCAGCCAGACAGAGTAATTTACCTTTCGTATAGACCATTTTGAAGTTGTACTTTTGTAATTTGAGCATCATTCTTTGTAATCTTGCTGGAGCTGAATGCATAGGCTTCTTTAGAATTGTAACTAAAGTTTGGTGGTCAGTTTCAATCTGAATACCACAACCATAAATATAATCATGAAAATTGGAACATGCAGATAGTATTGCCAAAAGTTCTTTCTCAGTTTGAGCATATTGCATCTCAGTTTGGGTAAGGGTTCTAGATGCATAGGCTACTGGTCTGCCATCTTGAAGAATAACTGTGCCAAGACCAAATTTTGAAGCACTGCAGGAAAGAGTGACTGGTTTGTTCATATCATAGAATCTTAATGTAGATGGGGTGGCAATCTTCTGCTTAAGGTCTTCAAATGCCTTCTGGTGCTGTTCTAACCATGACCATGTAGCATTTGTACATGTTAGCTCTCTTAAAGGTGCTGTCACCTCACTGAAGTCTGGTATAAACTTGCCTAAATAGTTAACCACACCTATGAAATGCTGCAGAGCTTGAACATTGTCTGGTGCTGACATCTCAAGAATAGCTGCTTGCTTGGTTGGTTCTGGTCTCAAGCCAGTGCTGGTAAATAAATGACCTACATATGTAACTTCTGAAAGTCTAAACTTGCACTTCAGAGAGTTGAGCTTCACGTTTACTTCATGTTCTCTGTCTAGAACTCTCTTTAGGCTTTTGTCATGCTCAGCTTCACCATCGCCTCCAACCAATAAATCATCTATTACTATGGCACAAGGATAACCTGAAAAAAATTGTTCCATTGTACACTGAAAGACTTCACTTGCAGAATTTATTCCAAATGGCATCCTTAGAAATCTGTATCTGCCAAACAGGGTATGAAAAGTGGTTAGTAATGAGGATTTGCAATCAAGCATCGCTTGCCAAAATGAACTTTTTGCGTCCAAGACAGAAAAAACAGTGGCCTTCGGTATTAGGGCTGCAACCTCTTTGACTGTACACATTGGATGATATGGTCTCTTCAATGCTTTGTTCAAATTTCTTGGGTCAATACATATTCTGATTCATCTGAGCCTTTTTTGAGAGCTGCTACCATAGACAACACCCATTCGGTAGGTTCAGTAACTGGACAAATCACACCTTGCTGCACAATTTTATCCAGCTGAGCTTTGACTTTATCCTGCATAGCTATCAGAACTCTTCATGCTGGTCTGACTACTGGAATGACCTCTGGGTCTAACTTCATGGAATACAAAACTGGAAGTTTACCCCAACTTGTCATCGAAAACATCAGCATACTCTGAGAAAATGGCTTCGGAAAAATTGGAATTAGGATATGCACTTATGTGATGAACTTCTTTGGTAGAAGAACACAGATTCATTCTCAAACTGCCTTTGGGATCCTGTAAAGAATGTAGTGGTCTCCTTACTACATAGAAGAACAAGTTGTAACAGTTCTTAGCAAAATAACATGAAAGTATCACTGAGCCTTCAGTTTGAATTTCTTCACCTCCGTACGCAACAAGTTTTGCATTACTGGCCACATTGAGCTGTTCATTAGTTCTCACTTTAACAAATGTGTCTGCTCATATAACATTACAGTTTGAACCAGTGTCTACTTTAAGTTCTGCGGATTTACCATTGATCCGGACTGTACAAAACACCTCGCTCTTTGCCAATATATTCACTGCATCAGCTCTCTCACCAATTACTGATACACCATCTACATAGAAAGTTGACTGCTGTGGCTCTGCTTGATCAACTTGCTATTTTGTGTGACCTTTCTTTACAATTGCATGAGCATACCTCCCAACCATACTGAATTACTTGGTTTTTACCAGGTTTTGGGGTCCAAATGAAGGGATGCCACGATTCCCGAGTAGCACCCCTTCATTTTTAATTTTTTTTATTTTGTTTTTTAAGTTTTTTGAATATCGCGCTGTTGGAGCTGACATCATCACATGCATGATGATGTCAGTCCCGTTAGGGCTACCAGCCAGTCGGAATTGAGCTCAAGGAGTTGACATCATCATTTCCAGCTGGACTGGCTGCAAATCTGAGTGGGAATTCAAGTGCAAGTGGCTGTAAATGTGAGCAGGAAATCAAGTGCAAATGCAAGCACTCATTTTGGATTAACAGCAGCAGCACTCATTTTGTTTGGGGGAATCAAGTGGATTAACGGATTAACAGCAGCACTCATTTTGAGGAATAAAGTGAAGTGGATTAATGGCACCACACAATTTGGACTCAGGTAAGGTAAGGAGTGGTGTTCTCAAGAGCCTAAAGTCCCTAGCCACCATAATTTCTGAGCTTTGTCCAGATTTCTTATGCTAAGAGCTGAGAGCTATGGTGAGAAGTGAGAACAGAATTTCTATTTCCCAATTATTGGCTTTGTTGTTTGTCCACGTTTTTTGTGCTAAGAGTTGAGAGCTATGGTGAGAAGTGAGAACTGAATTCACTAAATGATAGCCATTAAGTTTCAGTCTTCCTATTTTTTAGGAAACTGCTGATTTGACATAGTGGTATGTTGCTCTGACTGCAGTGGCTAGGGTCCTAGGTTCAAGACTTGCCAGTGAAATGCATGGTGGTAGCACAACTTTTTATTCTAGTAACTTTCCAAAATTATCCAAGCAATGTTTTAAATGTGTCCCTGGTTTCTGACCTTTTGCCTCCCCTCCAAAAAAAAAACTGAAGTTGAAAATAAGTGTGAGATGCTATGCAAGATGCCTATGGCTTACACTACTGTCATTCTATTTATAGTGTGGGTGTGGAAGTAGACTTTTATGATGGAAATGTTCTGAATTGGGCAGTTTTGTCATTATTAGTTCATGCATTTTGTTTCATTGCCTACAATACAGCCTACTGGAAAATGTACAAACAATACATTTAAAATGCGCTCTGTCTAACAAGTGTGCTGTATTATAGAAGGAATATAACTTAATAAAGTCAGGAATGTGCATCAAAGAAAATAACACATGTATGTTTCTTGTTTTGTGTGCAAGGGGCCAGTGATTTGAAAACAGCTCAAAGGTAATCTTTATCCACCACTGGCCAGATGCATTTTCTTTGGATGTGATGTGGGTTTCAATGCTATTTCAATGAATGTGAGATTCAAGGGCAGAGAAGTTTTAATGCCAAGTCTCTTTTCATTGTGAGGCAGTATTGCTTTGTTTAGCAGATGTCTGTTAGTGTGTGTGTATTGTTGTGCTGCAAAATGTAAAAATAAAATCCAAATAATCATTGTAGAAGTAAAGCAGTATGTACACATTAGTGTTTATGGTAAATGGGGCAACATCACCAGGTAATGGGACATTGAAATGGCTGCAGGGGGACTCTGGTGCCATATTTTGGTTGTCTGTTCTTCAGTTTGAGTTTGAAAGTTGGTATCCCACAATTCCACTGGAGTGGGTGGGATTGCATAATTATGTATGCAAATTAGATGTTAATCAGAGTGCAGATTTGTAGCTATTTTTCATGGGCCTTGTCCAGATTTTTGATGTTTTCTGGTTGAGAGGTATGTGCGTGAGGTTTACTTCATTTGCAAAACTTTTGAAAATGGTTACATTTTTTACACTTGTGACATTGCTGACCAAATGCTAAGCATTTCTCTCTTTTAGACTGATGATTGGCACCACAGTTGTGACAGTTAATGAAGCTGGACTTGGGTTTTGCTGATTCACACTTGTACTGCACTGAGCATGCTCCTTTAACTGAACTAGTCTTAGAACTTGCTGGAAAACTAAGTGGTTTCCATGGTGAGCTAACAAGGGTTGTGGCTGCCATGTGCTTAGTAGGCCTATTTCTGTTTGTCACGTGTTGCATGCTATCTACATTTGCTCTGGAGCATACTGAAACCATGCTCTTGTCACTTGCAAGCATACTTGTGTGGTTTTCTGTCACTTCATGGATTTGGCAAATCTCATTGGCTTTACTCAAAGTTAAATCACTATCAAAAGCAAAATCTTTCTCACAGTAGCACTATTAATACCACACACAAACTTGTCCTTTATTAACTGATCTTTTAAGTCACCAAACCGACATATTTTAGCTTTGTTTCTCAGGTCATTTATATAAGCTGCAAAAATTTCCCCTGGTTTCTGATCTCTCATGTAAAACAAATACTTCCTTAATGTAATATTTGTCTGGGGGGGTTGCACATTTCTTTAAACTTGCACTTCAAACACTCAGAGTCTTCCTTTGATTCAGTCTGTACAGCAATATGACAGTTTTTACTTTCTCTCATTTTGATTTTCCAATAATTGTTTAATCAAATATCTTAATTTTAAACATTTCCCTTAGTTAATAAGCCTTTTCTGCTTGCTGCATGTTTAGTAATGCAGCTTGTGCCCTTGTAATATTCGGTTTCATCTTTTTATGAATAAACAGTTTGTGGATATTCTCATTACCTGGGATTGTTTTCTAGCTCTTTTCCATGCTTTGCTTGTTTCTCTTAGTTTACCTTCACTGCCATCTCTGTACCTCATGGCTTTAAATCTCACTCTCTTCGATTCTGGTTCTGACACCATGTCGCTCTCCTACTTTGGACACAATAGAGTCTTCGTGGGTTCTGTTCAAACAGCTTTATTTTATACAATCACATCACGATAGAATTTTACTGTCTTTAACTTAAGTAGCTTATATACAAACTGACTACTGCAATCATGCATGCGGACTCTCTGGCTGCACTCTCAAAATGGCACTGGGAATAGCATGTGCCTGGTATTTACATGTGCACGTTCAGTCCTTGATATGCTTCTTAAAGACACATCACATACACTCTGATCTACAAAAGTGTTGGTCATAACTCAAGAGGTGTGACTAGACTACTCACTCAGTTAAAAAATGTAAATAAATAAAGCATGTGAAACTATGAAGAGAACGAACAGCTGAAGTGTGACTGGTTAACCCAACATTCAAAAATCCAGTTGTTATATTTAACTTGTTTCTGTTTCTAAGAAAACCCTGACTGCAGTTAATTATGTGATGACATTCAACTATCTTTTTTGACTTGTTTGTCAGTAAACCATGTGTAGCAAACTCAAAAGTAATTGAGTATTCAAGAACAGACAATATTCATTTGTAGTTTAACATCTAATGCTGCTTGTATATTTCCCACAATAAACAACAGCTGGAGATTATTACACATAGTTCTGGATTCAAGGTATATTTACTGATGGACATTTATATAATCAAATTTCTCTAGTTTTTCTTTCACTAGTCTACAAAACCAGCTTTCCATTAGATTACCTAAGCAGGAAAATAAATGCACGTAAATAAACAGGCAATATACATGTATGTATTGGACTGTATCTTTAAGACTGCATGGCAATTCATTAAGAAACTGTGTGATCTCCACTGTCTTGTGTCCTGGTTTCAGAAAGTGACATATGATGCCGTCAGAGTGGCTTGATGATTGATGGTCTGAGGAGTCTACACAGTTAGGGAAAATACAATGATTGAGTTAGACTCTCTGGTGACACCTGGTCTGGCTATGGGTATTGGAATTGAAACGAGACACAATATGGTATAACGTATAGGGACAGCACCTAATACAGTGAGGAGATGGGCCTCATGAGAAAAAACTCCAGCTTTACTCTATCGCATATCGCCTACTCAGAGGCGATCTTTGCCTAACATACAAAGCCATGTCAAACCCAGAGCTGTTGGACATGCTCCACTTAAATCCCAATCCCTCCGAGCTACACGTTCTAGGGACCTAAACCTTGTCACCACAATAAACAGAACATGCTGGAGGGATACATTTCTGTCCCAGAGACTTCCCATACTCTGGAACAGACTACCTATCTATGTCAAAAAGAGCTCCTCATTAGCACTCTTCAAGAAAAATCTTGATGATTGGTTGGGAAATAGGAAATTCAACCCAGGGATCACTTCTGTGGCTCTACTCGACAGGGGCACAGGAAAATAATTATCTTGGGTGGCGAAAGCCAGGGTACCTTTTTGGCTATGCTTATATAGACCCTAGGGCTAATAGCCTAGTACCTACCTATGAACCTATGAACCTATGACTAAAAAATGTTTTGAGTACAAAAGGCTATATGAGGCATAGCCATTTGGCTTCTACCTGTACCATGGAGTGCTTTCTCAGATTGGAGATTATGCAGCAATCAAAGAAGAAGGACCTTCCTTAATTTGTTCCACTACATGGGAAATATATGATGACCTGTTGTGGCCTCAACTTGGGAAAGGGTGACATGTATTTGATTGGATGTTTTAGATATATATGTTTCAGTAGTTTGGAGAGTTTCTGTATTTCTGAAGAAGTCTGTATTGATGCAAAGCACAGAAATTAAAGTTGTGTACACTTAATATGTACACCTCTTTCCTGTGCTTTTCAAGTGATATTTGTGTTTTATTAGTTGTGGTTTATCACTCATCAGTGTTTTCTTCTTCCGTTTTTGAAAAAGTTCGTTTGCTGTTTAATGACATACGAAACAGAAATGTCTCTGGTGGAAACATGAGAGACCAGTGTCGGCATGTTTAACACCTCAGATTTCTTTTTTTTTTTGTGCCTATGAACTGTTGAAGGCAGTGACTCCCATGCAGTCATGCAGATGGGCAGATTATGACCAATATCTTGCTGATGAATGCAGGAAGACAGCAAAATTACTGTAAGAGCAGTGAATAATTTTAGAAAATTGACATCCCGCAGCCTTGTGAAACTACTTAGACTATGGGCCTGATTCCAAAAGACTTGATCTGACTTATTCTGTGTAAGTCTGTCCTGATTCCAAAAAAATTGTTCTCAGTAAAAGTGACTTACTTGCACCAGGGACCAGATTCCAAAAGACTTGCTCAAGGAGTTAGTCACTTTGAGAACAAGTCTCAGAGTAAGTGATTTACCATGAGAGCAAGTCTTTTGGAATCTGGCCCTATATTTTGGAACCATTTAATGTCAGGTGAGTTACCTTTCCATCTGTTAGGCTCCCTTCATCAAACCTCATGTTAGAGATAGCAAATGGTTAAGGCAATACATCCAGAACTTGTGCAGAATTCTGGTTACATTCAATATGCCTGATTAATAGCCAAACCCAGGTTATTACACTTTAATACATTATAATGCAGAGGGACATTTCTCTTGCTGTACTGACTGACAGAACATAGTGACCATCGTTGTTATGTACTAACCTTAATTCCCATGTGCATACAGACGATAAAACAGAACGCACTTAACCTAAGGGATGGACTTGTGTTTGACTTACCTACCTTAAGTGTGAACAGAATTTTCTTTTTGGTCATTCATTGTTTATGAAACTCTCTTCTTTTCCTTTCTCTTTGTGAAAGTCCAAACTGCCATATTTGTTTTCACTTTGAAATATGTAGTTAAGTACTTATGTACTGTTTTTGATGATTACTATATGCTCATCAGTTTATTTTTCATCATGTGCATAAATTGTTCTACTGATATTCTTTATTATTTGCTTTGTTTCATGAATGACTTTACACAGCCCAAATCTTTAACTAAAACCATTCCTTATATCATCTTTCAGCACAGCAGGTCAAATTTGGAAAGTGTTTTGATGCAGGGTTGTGTATCATGGATCAAACCACTCACCGTAAATGATTTAAAGAATATATTTTATTCACTATGCATAATTACTAATTCTCCCCTGATGAAATAGCTTCTTCTCTCAATACATCATAAAACATATACATATTTACATATTTTTTTTTGCTCAGAGACAAAGGCATCCATTCTTAACACATACAGTGCACCATATTAGGATGGTCCAGGCAAACTCCACCTCTAGAGTAAACTGCTGGCTGTGGAAACAGGATATGGCTGAGCACACAGTGTAACACGAGGACACGTACACAGACTGTGTTGCCACTGTCATGTCTTACAGGTGGCAGTTATGTGCCTGCTGCATAGAGAGTCCATAGACATGGTTGATTCATAAATATTACAAAACCACTGAGATTGTTTATTTAGCATTTGTTGACCGGGAAATTGTGACTAGGACAGAGTCTCTTTTCAGCAGAGGCCCAGGAAGAAACGCTCCAGATGCATATCTTTGGAATATGGGAGGAAACCAGAACACCCAGAGGAAACCCATGTGAATGCAGGGAGTACATTCAGACTCCACACAGAAGGCACACAATTCAAGAATCGAACCAGAGAACTTCTTACTGTGAGGCAACAGCAGTAACCACTGCAAAACGGCGCCGCACTTCACTCCTTGCCAATATCCTCCCTCAGGCTGCACCTCCTTTTTCCAAGGAGATTCAATCTAATCAGTCCCAGGGTAAATTTATAAATATCTATCCAGTCTTTGAGTTTATGTGTAATGGAAGAAAATGACTTGCATTATCTGCTAATGAAGCTTTAGGTCCCTAATATTAGTAGATATATTAGACATACAGAGAAACAGGAGATACAGGACAACTGGCTCTCTAATAGTGTAGTAAGTGAGGCAGATTTATCCCTCTCAACAGTCTATAAAACACAGAATCAAGGGATAGAGCTTCCAATCTCTCTTTGTAGCTTTGGGACTTTAGGCCTGTGATCTTTTTGGATAGGAAACTTTGAGGTCTTTCTAAATGCTGGATATGTTTAGGGAGATACATTTCAAATGAGGTGTTGTGTGCGATAGCTGGCCTGATAAATTCTAAGTATAATGGAATTATTACCTCCTTAGATCTTTGTGATATTTCTTTGGCTATTAACTGTGCTAAATAAAATTATTTCCTGATAACTGTTGCTACCTGATAGTCAAAAGAGAGGGAGCTATCAACCCAAGTAACAAGTTCCCTGACTATATTTTCATTTTGTAGTGGTGTGTAGTCTACACGCTATGATGAGGAAAGGGGTTGTCTATCAAAAATGATGACACCATACTTTTTATTTTTTTAATTTGAGCCCATTTTAGTATACCAAAACTTTACTCAAGAGAGCATTCATTATAGAGGGTTTTAGTGTCAGAGGGTGATTTAACAACAAGCCCCAGTTTGCAGCCATCTGCAAATTTTGTTAGGAGGAAGTCTTACTCTCTAGAGATATGAGAAGGAAACACCAAAATGACCATGTCCAGCACCAAGCCCTAAGGGGCACAACTAGTCACTTTTATACTTTCACACTGTATGGGTCCTGTCCTTCAGCTACCTGATGTCCATCATCCAAATATGACTCAATGTTTACAACAATCAGCGTCTGTATGATGCCATCATGGTGAGTTTTGTTGAAGGACTTGGCATGCACCGTATGGCCACTATGACTTTAATACAATCTGCCTATTGTTGCCTTTAGCTCCTAACACAACTTCACTCCTCCAACAAGCCAAAACTCTAATATTCCACTTCATTCACCTCTACAACTTATTTTGCACATGACTGCCTTACCTTCAGTAAAAGAAAATGGCTACCACTGAGACAGAGCTACTCCTCTTGTTAATACACTCACGTTTAATCTTTGGAGCTAAAGTTACTGTTTGCCTCTCTGCAACAAACTGCCTATTAAACCCCCCAGCTGCCCCCTCCATAATTCCAATACTTTCTTACTTCCTCATCTTACCTAGACTCTTGCCTGCTGAGAAAGATCCTTCTCCATGCCTGCCCCAGTTTAATGCAACTCTCTACCAGATGCAGTTAAACAGTTTGATAAACTGGATTCCTTCAAGAAAACCTTCTGTATTCACTTACCTGAAGAAACCAAATGCAATTGCTTCAGAGATACTAGTTAACAACATCAAATAAACATTTTTACTCGTTCCCTGATGCTATTACTTTCTGTCATAATAATCTCACATATATATCCCCTTCCTTTTATTGGCTTTTGTGCTAACACAAAACATCATGCCTTTACTACTATATCTGATACTTTATAGCATTACTACAACATATCAGTGCTTTCTGAACTAGTTGCTACATGTTCCCCTTGTTATACTCTTAAATGATTTACTCACATATACATAGTTACATTATACTTTTTTTTTTTTTTTGACATTTGATTATTGGGAACGTCTGACTAGACATAAATCACATTTATACTGGAGGCCGGGCAGAAAAGCTGCATAAGACATAATACAAATTGTGTGTGTGTGTGCGCATGTGGATATATCTGTAAATGTATATATATATATATGTATATGGGTCTACTTTACATACCCGAAATTTCACATAACCGAAGACCATATAACCAAGCCAAGAACACTGAAACTTTACATGAATGAAAGATCACAGAGAGCAGACTGCACCATCTATAACCTACCCAGATAGGGGGGCTACACCCCCCCACACCCTAACTAAATATACCAATTCTGGGAACACACTACCGTGGGGAAAAGGGTATATCTTCTCTTGATGCCAAGTGGTTACTTACCCTGGGAAACAGTTTGGAGTTGTGATCGTTCGTTCATGTAAAATTTCGGTGTTCCTGAGTCAGTTATATGGTCTTCGGTTATGTGAAATTTCAGGTATGTAAAGTAGACCCATATATAAATATATATACATAACATAACATAACAACATAATGCATCAGAGATACTTCGGGTGCAGCTAACATTGGGTAAGACAGCAATTCAAGTCATAGCCTGTTTTAGGTCCCGAACCATGTCCCAAGACACTCATTCCATGTTCCTAAGCAGCCTGGAGAATATTAGGGTCCAACTTAACACTCTCATACTGGGCAACTTCAACTACCCTTCCATTAACTGGGAAAACTATTCATGTACCAATACACTTGCCCAATGTTTCCTGGAATTCATTAATTCCAATGCCCTGGACCAGCTCGTTCTTACCCCCACTAGAGGTAGCAACATCCTTGACCTGGTCATTACTAACATGTGTGACAATTGCTCTACACCAATAGTCAACTCCTCCCTGGCTAGATCTGAACACAAACTAATCACCTCGGAAATCCACGTCCCTCCCACCCCCCCACCCCCTTTGGAGCTAGTCCAGTCTTGTAGTTCCGGAGACTAGTTAGCAGCGTGGTTCACCATTTTTAATTTTGTGAAATAAACTTCTGTGGATCTCTAAATAACGTGCCCAGGCACTTATTTGGACTTATTATGTGGCACATATCATTACTAAGGGTTTTGCATCCAGGAAGAAAGATTCATTGTCTCCCTCTACTCTTTTCTCATTCGGCCAATCATCGAGTACAATGCGCCATTTGGCATGTACCTTACTAGACACCTGCAACAACTGGAGAGGCCGCAAAAGTACCTCACAAAGATAATCCTAGGCCTTAAACACTTGTCCAATATGGCCAGACTCAAAAAACTCCAACTATTCTCTGTCTCATATCGCCTACTTAGAAGCAATCTCTGCTTGGCTTACAAAGCCATGTCTGACCCAGCTCTGTTAAAAATGCTGCATCTAAAGAAATCCCAATCCCTCTGCACCACACGCTTCAGAGACCTCAACCTCATTACCACGATCAACAAAATGTGTTGGAGGAACAGGTTCATAACCCAGAGACAGCCCATGGTATAGAACAGACTTCCCATACATGTCAAACAGAGCACCTCACTAGCCCTCTTCAAGAGAAATCTTGATGAGTGGATGGGAAATAGAAAATTCACCCCGGGGATCACTCCAGTGGCTCTACTCGACTGAGGCACTGGAAACTAGGGTCGTGTGGCACGATGCCAGGGTAATCCTATGGGCTAGGCTTGTAAAGGCTCCAGGGCCATTAACCTAGTGCACACCTATGAGCCTATATATATATATATATATATATATATATATATATATATATATATATGTGTGTGTGTGTGTGTGTGTATATATGGGTCGACTCCAAATAAACAAAATGTCACTTACCTGAATTTTAAATGGCTGAGATGAAAACACTGATCTTGCATTTAAATGAATACTCACAACACCAGTTGGCCAGCATTCAGGAATTTGCCATTTTCCTCACTATAGTATGATTTTGGAGTTAGTATACTTAGGGGTGTTTGGGGGGATCTGGAGGGTAAAGCCACACAGATGGGTAGATCCAATATGCTTCATTTTGTTTTCTTGTCCATGTTGGCTAACTGCCTCCTTTCCCTGTGAAAATATTGGTGTTGTGAGTGTTCATTTAAATGCAAGTTTGTTGTTTTCATCTCAATCATTTAAAATTCGGGAAAGCGACATTTTGTTTATTTGAAGTAAACCCATATATATATATATATATATATATATATATATATATATATATCATCCAGGAAACATACAAGTAGTTAAAGAAGTCACAATAAATTATACAAATGAGATCAGCAGATTAAAAAATCTCCATTACATAAGAGACAGTGAAAAGCAGACATACGTATACAGACTTTTCATAAGTATATATGACTATTATTGAGTGGTAATAAAGTACAGGAAGTGCAGATACAGACGCTTGACAGTAGGAAGAATATTTTAGGCTAAGAAAGGTGAAAAGAAGGTGGAGAAGAAGAGAGTAAAATAAGATCTAAAGTTAATGACTTAGAAGGAAATAAGAGAGAAATAAGGGTAGGGGGTAAGGGCAGTAAGAGAGATACAGGGTTTTTCGTAGGTTCCGAGGAGGTAACAATAACGGAAGAAGGAAAGTAACAAGAGGAATATAGGAAGGAGAAATAACCTGGGAAAAGGTACGTACAGAGCCTGCAGTCGAAGAGGGATTCTTTTAGGGTGTGCTTAAAATGGGACTTGGAGGTGTTGATCTATTGTCCGTAGGAATATTGTACCAAGTTTGGGTAATTTGAAGAAGCATCAACTATCTTCTATGCTGTTTTTTTTTTTTTTTTAGGTTTATGGATTTCAAAAAGCCATTTCGTAAATAAGCAAAGTACACGGCTAGGAAGGTATTGTTTGAGAATGTTACTGATGAAGGGGCAAAATGATTGCATATCATTTTGTGGGCAAGAAGAAGTTGATTGTACTTGAAGTAACTGGGCAACTCGAGCCAGTTTAATGTTTTCAGAGCAAGGCAAATCTAGCTACCTTGTTCTAACAATTGCAGTCTTGTGATGAGGGAGATTTGAATATTGGTAAGAATTTGTGAGGCATACAGTAGAGAAGGAAGAAGGCATGTGTTTACTAGTGTGACTGGATGAGTTGCTGAGGATTTTTTTTGATCTGGAGAGCATACTGAGTTTTTGATGTGTTTTTTTTACACAATTTTGTAATTGAAGATCAAATTTCAGTTGCTCATCAGTTGTGATAGCTAGTAACTTGGTATGAGATCTGAGTTCTATATCTGCGTGATTCAGAGGAGTTATTTTGATGCTGTTTTTTAGAATTGTTACAGACTCGAGGAGAAGTAGAAACAGTTTGGTTTTATTGTAACTTAGGGAGACTTGGTTTACACGGAGTCAGTGTTTAATGGAGTTGAAGACATTTGGAGTAATGCAGCGTAAACAGGGAAGAGTGTTGGATGGGCAGATGAGGGTGGAGTCATGGGTGTACTGGATAAGGGAAGCATGCAGGAAGGATGTTAAAAAGTTATTAATAGTGATATTAAAGAGAAGAGGTCCAAGGATAGGGTCTTGGGGCACACTGGTATTAACTGGTATAAAAGAGGAGTTTGTGCATAGTCATTTTACAAATTGTTGCCAGTGAAAATGTAGGTAAAGAACCAGCCGAGTGATGTATTAGACAGACCAAATGCAGACATTTTAGAGAGTAATTTGGAGTGACAAACTATGTCAAAGGCTTTGGAAAGATCTAAAACCAGAGAAGACACCAAGTTATTATTATTTCTAGTTTGGATGATGTTATCTAAGAAGACATCTAGGGCAGTTTTTATGTTATTGTCTGGGTGAAAACCATGTTGGTAAAGGTTAGTAGATTTTTTTTGAAAAAGATATTGTAAGTTATGCTTAGCTGATGTAAGCAGTTTTCTGGAATTTTAGAGAGGGAATAAGATAGCAATAGGACTAAAGTTTGTTATTTCCATGGAATTGCCACCTTTGTGAGGAGGTATGATGTACAATTTTTTCGAAAGAGGTGGGACATGATTTGTGAATGAGTCTATTGACCAAGATGGAGACTGGATAAGCAAGAGAGGTCACTTCAACCATTACATATCTGTAGGTAGGCTGTGAGCAGAGGTTGAACAGGGCTTGCACTTACTGAGCAGGTGTGTTTTAAGTGAGAAAGATGCTGTTATACTGCATGCCAGACAGGGGACCCCAGAGTCCCATACATACCTTCCAGTTTTCTAGTGTTGGTGAAACATCTTGTTATACTGCATGCCAGACAGGGAACCCCAGAGTCCCATACATACCTTCCAGTATTGTAATGCTGGTGAAACGTGCTGTTATACTGCATGCCAGACAGGGAACCCCATAGTCCCATATATACCTTCCAGTATTGTAATGCTGGTGAAATGTGCTGTTATACTACATGCCTGGCAGAGGGAACAACAGAGTGCCATGCTGGCAATATAACATTTCATTCAGACTAGTGAAGTGCTGTTATGTGTTCATGCAGTCATGTGTGGTGGCCTTTAATTATGCCTAATTTGCATTTGTGCTGCTGACCATGCGTTTTGTTCTAGAGTACTACTATAGGTTCCTAGCAGGTATCGTCTTGATCTTAATTACATATCTTTTCTAGCCAGCTCTAATGTTAATATCTTTGCAGATATCTTCTGCTAAACATTGTCCACTTAAAATGTAAGCCCTGCAGTCATTTCTGGCATTCCCAGTGGTGCATAAGCCCTGCTGAGGATAACATAGAGGATGAAAGTAGAAGAAGCTGATGTACATTAAATAAAACTGCTGATATACATGGCATGACAGAGATTTATTCTCAAAAGTACTACAAGACATCAGGGAAAAGTTACACATGAATTCATCAGTTATCCACTCATGACGCCTATGTTATATTTAAACTAAAGCAGATGTTTTTGAACCAAGTCTAATGCTATAGGATTAAACATTGTACTAGTTAGAATGCTCTAAGGTAAAACTGCACCTAGACTGTATCTGTGTAACATTATCAAAACTCTATCAAGAATAGGACCCTTGTAGAGCGTTTACCATCCTGTGTAGCCATGTGCAGACCTTACTAAAGTGCTTTAGTGCTCTAATGTTTTACAACCACTTGTGGAACTAACAAGGCTGCCTTAGTGCATTAATATCTGATGTAATGCGGCATATACAAAGCAATATATCCTTGTTCTAAGAATCTTTGACTTGCTGTGTTTGTAGAACTATATACCTGTGTTTTTTCTATTTAAAAACTGTATAGCTGTGAATATACTGACTCTATCTGAACCTAATAAGTATTGTTAAACTGGAGTATTGCATCTGCCTAGGATAATTAACTTTATTGGCTATTTAGAATAGTTAGAAAAGTAACTGGTTTTGCCTGGCTGATTGTGTTTATGTATTCTGGTATTGTTAAGCTGTTATTATAGGAGTAAGTGTGGCCAAAAACTTTCTGTTTTCCTTACCAATTTGTTTTCTGTTCTCCTTTATGTAACCAGCTCTTCAGCTTGCCTATCCTGTATTAGGAATTGGGAACTTGCCCTATCTGAAGACCAAGAATCCTATATTTACCTAAAACTAGGGGGCAAAGAATAGAGCCAAACCTCACCCTGAGCATCATTCCCTCAAGGAAATAAGAAAGTATGTCTACTAGAACATTGTGTGTAGTGACTAGACTTGTCTAAAAGAATAACTGGTTTTAAATTGCAGGTTTATCGTACACTCCCTAGCCAGGACAGCCAGCAGCCAAAAGCCATCTCTTCTTCCAACTATCATACCTTCCCATCTTATTGCCTTTGTAAATATTTCTCCTATCTTTTCCCTCCTTTTACTTCCCGTCCTGCTAGCCCATACGCGTAGCCACTATTGCAGTATATCCTACTGACCAGTAGGTGGCACAATCTTCCAATGACTAATCTCCTTGAACACATTTCTTACTATCTTAACATATAACTCAGGCATCCAGTTTTTCCTACATTAATCTCTCCTGCAGTCCCACTCTATCCTTCTACCTTACACTGTTTATCTATCAACCCTCCCATCTCTCCTCAAACTTACCTTAGCAGTCAGCACTCCACTGATTGTTCTCCTGGGGTTTAGTCTTTCACTGGCTCTACCCGCTCCATTCGCCCTGTGGGCTCACTCCGCTCCCCTACCCTGCCCTCAATTTCCACCCGCCCCCAGTACCTCTACATTTATCCTCCCTAAACTACACCCACCATCCACACAATCCCTCACAGGACCCACCTCCTTAAAGTGATATAACCCAATACCATTGTGTGACACTCAAACCTCAATTAGAACTTCCCTCTGTACTAACCTATAACTACTGCTTTATTATGCTACCTACATCTAGCTCACCCCTCCCTAAGGCTCTTCTCTTAATTCTACTCTTACCTTTCCTTTCCATACCTTACCTACTTACATTCTATGAATACCTTAACTGCCTAGGATTTTATTACTCCATAAGGCAAACCTCTATACCAATATTTGAAGTCCCTCTTAGCAATACATATACACCCAGCACAACAAACTACCTACCAGCTAAGTATCATCGATTGACTCACATTAAATTCTATAGTACAACAACTAGAAAATTCAAGAATCTAACATGCAAAGTCTTAAAAATTTCAATGAAAGTACAATTTTACCCCTTTATAGATGGTGATATCCACCCGAACCCTGGACCAACCTCTACTACTATTTCATTGCCCCACACCCCAATCCCTGCTAACACACAATTGCTAGCAAGACCCTCTAACTCACTCTTGATAGCATAAATAATAAAATTTCCCACCTACATGCACTCATGGATGTACATTCATTTGACATCTTATGTCTTACTGAAACATGGCTCAAAAATGCAACACAGGATAATGAGATTATTCCACCCCAGCTACAATATCCTGAGGCAAGACCGTAAAGCTAAGAAGGGTGGTGGAGTAGCTATTCTATATAAATCTGGGCTACAGGTGACCCCTATAAATTCTCAACCTCCAGTAATAAATAAGGCTGAAAACCTTATTTCCAAATTACAACTTAAACATAAATCCATCTACACCATCTGTGTTTATCTTCCCCCAGGTAATAACTCTAGCACCCTAGAGGATATCCTTAGTTGGCTATCTAATACCTACCCCCAAGAAATCATAGTGCTTGGTGACTTTAATATCAACTGGTAGAGCTATTCCTCAGAACAGCCACTTACTCATATTAACCTATATGGCTTTACTCAAACCATTACATCCCCTACAAGGACCAATAAACTTAATGGCAAGGAAAGCAGCTTAGATTGGATTCTCATAAACAGTCAGCACCAAACTTACAAAGTAGGAATACTCCCCGAAGATATAAGCAACCATTCACTGACCTTCATAATCAGATATAAGAGTGACATTCCAAACCCAATGGCCTACAGGACAATAAGGAACAAAAAGAATTTTAACCCCGACAGCTTTCAAAAAGAACTTCTGGCGTGTGATTGGTCACCCCCTGAAAAACCTACCTCTAGAGGAAGCAGTAAAATACTTTAATTCAAAATTCTTAGCTATTTTAGACTACCATGCCCCAACACGTATAATTAGAGCCAGGACTAAACCAGCCCCATGGCTCTCAAAAACTACCAAACAAAAAAATCCTCCTTAGAAATAAGCTGTGGGCAAGCTGGCATTCTACTAAAAACCCTGTAGATCAATTAAAGTTTTGACAGCTTTGAAATGAAACAAAAAAAAAGCCATATTGTTAGACAAAAGGAATTTTTACTTTGAGCTACAACAAACCCGCCAAAATAAACCACAAAAATTCTGGTCAGGCATTAATAAACTCTTACACCCAGGTCATTCATTCACACCCATCCCTTTAGGCTCTGATCATGACAATCCCAATCAAATAGCCAATACCTTTAACACTTTTTTCACAGAGATCATTCAATCTCTTGTCAATCAGTTATCTCCTGATACATCATCATCAACCACCTCCATCACTAATGCACCCCCATCATTTCACTTTCATCCTGTCCCTACATCCCTTGTCTGCACCCTTTTACATAAGTTTAAACCTACCACTCTCTCTGCAGACCTACTACCCACAGAATACCTACAAAAAGCTGCAAAAGCCATAGCCTTCCCAGTTTCCATCCTTATTAATAGAACTATTACCAAAGGAACTATCCCATTACTCTGGAAAATATCACACATTATCCCCTTGCATAAGGGTGGTAACTCCAACGAATTATCAAATTATAGACCTATAGCCATATTATCCCCACTGGTAAAAATCATGGAGAAATGCATTCATAAGCAGCTGTTAAACCACCTAATAGAAAGCAATTTACTAGCCAACTGCCAACATGGTTTTAGATCATTTCATAGCACCACCTCTGCTCTTTTATCTTTCACAATTGCAACAACACTTTGTCCTCAGCCCTCTTTATTGAACTTTCGAAAGCCTTCAATATGGTTAACCACCACTTACTCATAAATATACTCAAAAACCTTTCTCTAGACACACTGGCTATTCAATGGTTCCAATCATACCTAGACAACAGGCAGCAGGCTGTCCTATGGGAGAACAACTTATCCTCCCACCTCCCAGTTACCCTTGGTGTCCCTCAAGGCTCCATATTAGGCCCCCTCCTATTCTCTATTTTTATGAATTACATATATTCTGTTATACCTCAAGCTACTTGTATCCAATATGTGGATGATTCCACATTAATATGCTCTGCCACCTCACAATCTGTCCTACAGTCCATAACCCAAAATGTGTTTAACACAGTCGAGAAATTGATTCTATATCGATGCCTCATTCTGAATCCCAAAAAACAAAACTGTTACTATTTGCTCCCACCCGTAGGGCCTCCCCACTTAATTTTACTGTCACATCTAGCAATGGCATTATTATATCTCCTGACTGTACTGCTAAACTTCTTGGGGTTCTTATTGACAACAACCTTACCTTTGATTCTCATATTAATAGAACTATAAAAACAGTCAACAAAAAAACTAGGATCCCTGTACAGGATTAAATCCTTTTTGACCCCACTAGCCAGGACCACCATTGCCCATACCCACTTAATCTCTACCCTCCTCTATGCCTCACCTATATATGCAAAACTATGTCAAAACAACATCAACAAGCTAGCAATCTCCTACAATAATGTTGCCAGATTTGCAAATGGGTCTGCCTTCAGAGCCCATCATTGTGATAATGTTAAACAGCTAGGATGGCTAGAACTACCAAATATAATACTATTTAACCAGTTAACAGTTGCCCACAAGATCCTGTACCAACCTATTAACACATTAATACTTAGTAACCTAATCACCCCCTATAACAACCTCAAGACCCTACCCTCATCAGATAAACTACTGGTACAAAGAGGTAAAGTTAACAATATAACTGGTGACCCCTTGTTCACCAATACAGTGGGGAAACCTGGAACTCCCTCCCGGAAGACCTAACCTCCCTTACCTCTACAATACTATATAAAAGCATATTGAAGCCATACCTTAAATCACAGTGGCTATGCCCTTGTTCTAACCCTGACTAACTACCTCTATTTTCTCAAAGTATTTATCTCCATACCTGTATAAACTAGTTACTTTTCTGTTAACTACTAAGAGAGTGTATATAGCTACCTACTTTTCTGTTAACTACAAAGAAAGTCTTTTCTTATATTCAATTTTTATTTTGGAATTTTTTGAATGGCTAACCATAGCTGAAATGTACCATGATTCTGTTTACAGAAATGCAACAAAATGTAATGAATGGGATGTGTGTCTGTAATTTTAGCTGTGTTTGTAAATGTCTCATATTATAAATTATACTGTGTTTTTTTGTTTGTTGGAACTTTTCTCCCCAGGCCTCCACTGAAAATGGACATATATCCAGTTGGACCAGCCCGGTCAACAAATGTAAAATAAAATAAATAAAATGTACATTATATTCAATAATAGGTCTGATAAGATGCAAGTAAAAAGGAATTAGGACTTTTTGGATCTAGAGCAAATGCTCAGATTAGATGAGGCAGGTAAAAGGTTTCTGAACTACTGTGGAGACACGATGGTCAAAAGATAAGGAGTCGTCTACAAGAGTACATAGATCCCCTTACAGCAGTGTCTGATTGGCGGGTGTGTTACGGGCTCCCCGAGCCCAGTGGACCACCCCGGTCATCAAACTGGAATAAATAAATAACTAAATAAATATGGTATGTAAAAAAATTCTTTCCACCAGAACAAACTATACTACATTTTTTTATCATTTGTTATTTTCTCTTTTTCAGACTAATTGTTTTGGTTCTGACTGTTGGACTGCTACTTGTTAAGTACTGGTCATTATTTTTACTCCTGTCTAGGCCCAGATTCTGTACTCCTGTCTAGGTCCAGATTCTGTACTCCTGTCTAGGCAGAGATTCTGTACTCCTGCCTAGGCCCAGATTCTGGACCTGATCCATAGGTTTACAGTTTGGTTATTTTTTGTGCATTTAATTTTTCTGCTTTATTTTTAGTACTCTTCTCCATGAGGATTGGTTATGTTCATTTTTTTGCCACCCAGTTTACCTGACTTGTACTGTGTTGTCCTGTGGTTTCAATGTGTGGTGACTTACTTTTATTAACATAGACATGTGGTCTTTTTGTATCACCAACATAGAGAGTGGATATGAGGTTCAGGACTGACCTTGTTTTTTTTTTCCCCTTTGGTCGTGACCTATCCTCCTGGCGCTGTAAGATGTCTCTTGTTTACATCAAATTTGCTTACACTGGTAGGCTAGCCTGTCATGAGCTGGTCTTTGTTTTGGCTCATTACTATGCATGAGTTTGTCAGTCATGATTTATGAACCTTTGTTTTCATTAAGCCTATATTTAATCTGCCATGGATAAAGCTGTTATTGAAAAGTCGATCTGGTGAACTCCAGTTGATGGAAGAAAGCACTTTTCCTAAATAAAAGTTTGAGTTATTCTGGTGACTAAGTCTGCTTGACTTTTTCTTCAGTACTTTTATAAAAGAGGAATTACCATCAAACATTTTGGACTATTTATTATCGTTTCTTTTAATTCTAAGTTTAAGAGTTGTATGTTTTATTTTTCTAAGGCAATCTAGTATTTTCAGTCTTGGGACAGCTATCTCCTTGCATCTCTGCTGTGGTTTATGTGCCTGTTTGTCCTGAGACTCACGCTTGGTGTGCACTGGGTTCTTGGATGTGAGCTGGATTTACCCGAACTACTGGTGATGTTTGTTTGATTTAACTAGGGTAGAGGATATTTACTGAAGTTTTTAAGACGTGGTTATTTTTATGAAGACAAGATTAATGTTATTGGGGCCTCTAGTGTAATGGTTAACTATTGTAAAAGAGAGTTAGCATTTATAATGTCAAGGAACCAGTGCATAGGTCAGACAGTTTATTGATGGATAATTGAACTCCTATAGTAGAAATGTGATGGGTTAAACAAAGATTTCAGCTAAGATGTTGTGATAGTGATCATACTCAGAAGAGGACACAAAGGATGTCCCCTAGCTAGATATGAAGTAGTAAGTAATTTTGATACGAATGATTTTGGAAACCTTTGAGCTCAAATCTGGTGTCCAAAGAATCTGGCATGAGGTGATAATATCCTTGACAAACGCTGAGATTCCCCCAACAACTGCCATAGGTCTGAAGACTGGACAGGGAATGCTTCTATTGTTTTGAAACATGTACATATAACTACTCGGGTCAGTGGCAAACTGTTGAAGGTACAAAATGTCAACAGTACAAAATGTTGAAAGTGGAATTTGCCCATTTCCCCACTGCTGTGTGATCTCAAAGATGGTATATCTAATTAGCACGGGGTGTGGGGGAGTGCAGTCCCCCACATGGGTGTTGCAGGGTGCCCCCCCACATTAAATACATTTCGATATTTTGTGTTTTAACATTTTGGCTTTTCAAACAAACATAACAGAATCAACTACTCATAACAGAATGTGAAGAGGAAAGTCTTAAAGCTGGACATTTTGTAGTTAAGACTCCTGCCAGTGAGCAGAGCCAGTTTATTGTTTTAGATTAAAATTCACCGTGCTGATTTGATTTATCCTTGTGTGTGTGTGTGTGTGTGTGTGTGTGTGTGTGTGTGTGTGTGTGTGTGTGTGTGTGTGTGTGAGATGCGTGCACTTTTTACTACATGCAGTTGATATATTCTCTGTTGCAGACACTAAGGTCGTGTGTTGTGTTTTGCATATATATGGATAGATGGATATATCTATATCTATCTATTGATCTATATATGAATGTCTGATCATCAATAAAAAACACAGTGTATCAAATACAACTTTTTGGTCAGCAGCCTATAGAAGAGAAGAAAAAGAAAGAAATGTTTCCTAACTCTGAGATCGCACTACAGAGATGAAAGGGCAAATTCCCCATTCACTACTGTGCCACGATCTCACACGGAAACACAACCATCATGTTCAGCAAGCTAATTTTAAACCAGTTGTGCCAACTTTTTTTGGGTTTGACAAAGTGACATTTGACAAATTGTCTGTAACTCTTATAGATATATCTTCTTCTTCTTCTTTCTGCTTTCCCCCAGTTAGGGGTCACCACAGCGGATCACCTGTCCACTCATGATTATCAGTAGAGTTTTTACAGTGTTGAGTTGCCAGCCTGGTGCTCAACCTTCCATGGAAGGCACACATATGCACACACTCACGCCTAGGGCCAATTTAGAGTGTCCAATCCACCTACAGCATGCCTTTTGGGATGTGGGAGAAAACCGGAGCACCCAGAGGAAACCCACGTGACCACAGGGAGGACATGCAGACTCCGCAGAGAAGGCACCCCAGCCGAGGATCAAACCGGAGAACCTCTTGCTGTGAGGTGACAGTGCTAACCTCTGCACCACCGCGGCCGCACTAACTCATATAGATATATCTATCTATATTTACATTTATGTATATAAAATGACAAGAAACTATTTCCAGACTTTAAATCTTGTGATATAATGTGAACAATTGTCTGGCTGTTGGCTCAGAGGATGAAGGCGGCATGCCGGTAATGAGATGCATCCTGTGATACAGTGTTTAACTACCTCAGCTCTCATGTACCAGACTGTAGGACACTGAAGAAGCAACTTAACCAGACAGGTCTTCTAGGATAAGTGAGCGAAAGATCCATTGGGATCAGTGCTTGGTTAACAAAATAAATAATTACTTAAATACATAACTAAATAAATAAATAAATTGCAAGTGGGGAGGAAAACGTAAATGGAACCTTTGATAAAGAAAACAGGATACAAACGGTTAAACACAGCAGGAATATACTAAGATTCAGATGCAATTTGTAAAATATTTAATTAATCTTGGGAAGGTGGAGCTCATACATCTGTCCTTCTGCATACCTAGAAATGCTTGCTTGCGTAAACTCTGTCTCCCACTTTCATGTGGTTTTCCACATGAATTAAATTGCTTCATTATGTAAAAAAACATACAAACAAATCTTTATGAGTGCCCTGAACTTGACTGCAATTTGACCAAACTGTTAAAACTGCGTCTTGTTGCAACCAACCACGGGATCTAGAACATGGGTTTCCAGAACATGAGTTTCTATGATTTCTTAGAAATTTTGTATCCTTGATTTATAGTGGTAAACATGTTATTCTATTATACTCCAGAGAAGCACTATAAATAGGAAAAAATAACAGTCTTCCTTTATTGCAATATTGTCTGGCAAAAAATGTCTGTGCAGTGCCAAAATGTTCCAGTGTTATACTATTTTTCCACAAAAACTGCTCAGATCCTGCCAACAAATTACAAGGTCATGGGGTCTATTCCCACACCAGTTGACTGGATTGCTGCATAGCATTAGGGGATGCTGCATTCCTTATTGTGTCATCCTTGTAAATGAAACTTCAAACCAAGGTCCTATCTGCTCGAGTTGGTGGTATCTCAGGTAGATGGAAAGATCCCATAGTACTTATCATTAAGAATAGTGGAAGTTACCTACTGCCCAGGTCAAATTCCTTCAGTAGTACAAATAGTAGTTCAGGTTTCTCCCCTGAAAATGAGGCCAGTAATCTAGTGGGACTGGCCAAGTCAACAAAAGATAAGTGAATAATTAAAACTGATCCAAATCACCTTTGGATGAAGTACAACTGTCACATTAGGCTTATTGTCCCTGTTTCTGGAAATGAGCATTCTCTCATATGACCATGCATTACCTTAATTATCCCAGCTACTTCTGAATCCATTTATTTAGTCAGTTAAATTTGATAACCAGGGTAATACACTGCTCTAAAGGATTGCTTCCAGTCATTGTCTAGGAGCATGGCACAGAAGGAAAATAATAATTTACCAGTTTCTGTTTCATAATAATTGGTACCAATTTAATAGAAAATATTCATACAAGAATGAGAAGGTACTAATGTCCACATACGTAGTGCTCTACAAAGGGAATGTGATGACATACGGAGTGCTCTACAAAGGGAATGTGATGAACTCCTTCAGCAGTTTCAGAGACATTCTTAAGTATAACGATGAGATAAAATTTCAAGTTCAATACCTTCACATTTCTCTCGATACCTCCTGTAGGTCTCCGTTAGCATTTCATGAACTTCTTAGTAAACGTGATCTCCATATGCATAATTATCAGTTTTACAACCTGCATGAAGCTGGTAACACTGTGCAGTCTCATTTTTTCCTAACTGTGCACTTCAGTTTTCTTCAGGCTCAAAAGTCCTGTTTTACTTCCACCAAAAAAGTGGGACCTTAGAGTTCTTTGTACCAGATGTAACCATGAAGGGCTCCCTTATGAATCACTTTCAGGTAGTTTTGTAATGTCTGTGCAAGGTTGAAGAGCTTTGAGGAAAGTTGCCCAAGAGAGCTGTTAACAGACATGATATTCCTGAAAGTACAAATGTTAGTACCACAGCATCTGTCAGTATTGTCACCTCTCATGACATATGAACCCCCTCAGTACCTTACCTCGTAAAGACATGACTTATCTTTTGTTAGAGGCAGTACAGAAATGTGATTCTTTTCAGTCAGAGAAAAGAATACCTCATGTGTGTGTGTGTGTGTGTGTGTGTGTGTGTGTGTGTGTGTGTGTGTGTGTGTGTGTGTGTGTGTGTGTGTGTGTGTGTCTGTGTGTCCATGTGTGTGTGTATGTGTGTGTGTGTGTGTGTGTGTGTGTGTGTGTGTGTGTGTGTGTGTGTGTGTCTGTGTGTGTGTGTCTATGTGTGATTGTGTGTGTATCAGTTGCTGTTACTTCACTTGTATATTTATTTAATTCAATCAAAGTGATACACGCCCATTTGATAAATACTTATAAAACATCTTTTTGATATTTATTCATTTTATTGTCACTGGAATTAAAGGCTAAGCTGCATTGTTTATTTTATGTCATGTGCAAGGAGAAGAATACATTGATTAAATTAATGTACCAAGCCAGATGATTTTGTTTAAAAAAAGGATTTGTAGTAAATTTTCTTCATCAGGAATAGTAAAAGCAGACACTCCGGTGGTGTAGAGGGATACAGCTCTGACTACAACACACCTGGCTTGGGTTCAATTAATGGGCCATGTGACCAATGGATAGGAGGGGGGCAGGGAAGGAGTGGGTATGCCTATCCAAGGGAATGAGAGGCATTATCCAAAGAGGGGAAAAGGGTGGTGGCTATGACTGAGCTGTCACATAGGTATGATGATATATAACATGTACCTGCTGGTTGTAATGAGAGGGGTGAAGCAATGTGGTAGGCCTAAAATGTAAAAACCTAGCAGCAAAAATGTAAAACCCATGTGACTGATAGTAGCAGCAAAGACCCTACCCAAGATGCCGTTATATTCCGTGACTGGCCCCAGCAATATTGGAGTTAGTCAGGGGGTACACAGACACTAGCAGACCTCGCAGCAACACAGGGCAGGGGGTAGAAAGATATTAAATGATGCACAGGAGAAAAAATTGCTCAAAAATAAAGAATAACGAAGTCAAGGGGTGTTAACGGGCAGGTGTACGACTTCTCATAGACGAGGCCTTCAAGCTCTCATGGGACAGGGGGAGCAGGTGAGTGGTTGCTGTGCTGGTGTACAGCTGGCTGTGAAATAGGAGTGAAACAACATAGATTTTTGTCTGTGTTCAGTGGAAAAACGTATGCCCTTGATGTAAGCAAGCATCAGCAGTTTTACTAAGGCTTCTCATCGGTGACAAATAGAATGTGTGAACAGCAGGAAACCACAGCTTCATAAAAAGAAGCATAAAGAAGATTGAGGCAATATTGTGAACTCAGTGACATTATTGTCAGCAACTTGTTCCACAGTCAAAAAATAAAGAAAGAAAAAGAAAAGAAACTTATAAATTCAGCTGCTTAAAAGATTAGGTGTATTGTTTGCAATTACTGTAATGTGCAAAAAGATGATTTTTTGGTTACTGTGTCTCATATTTGTTTTTCAAGTTGCATTCTTTTCTGCTAGGCAATGTGCCAAGGATGTTGTGTAAAGTGGCACCATTTATCCTTAAGTTCTTATTTTTAGCTTTCAGCTACATCAGGTTACACCTACGTAATCAGCACTGTCATTTGAAATCTACATTTATTTGTGTTGGTTGAACTGAGGTGAACTTAAACTTAGTACGCTATAATCACAGAGAATATGTACGTAATGATGGCCCCTCCCCCTTGCTCAATTACTTCTTACAACCACACTTGACAAACAAGTTATTACAAAAGCCGACACTTTTATTTACTTCACATTCCTATGTTCCTCGCTTTTGATCTTATTTCTTTTATGTGTAAACAAAATATTCCTTTTTTTAAAGTACCATATAGAGAGATTTCCAGTTTCCAGGATGGCATTCTGCTACATGGGCCTAAGCTCATATAATAATACTTCAGACATTCTTTATAGTTTCCCTTCAAGTTAATCAGTTTAAGGAAGTAGTCAACTAGTGAATTTATCAGAGCAAACATTTGCATAATATATGAAAGCAAAGGGCAAAAACCCTCTGCCAAGAGTGATCCCTTTGGTCGAACTTCCAGGGCAGTTTGTCAGGTTTGGGATACCTGTTAATTGAGGAATGACAATTATTTATTTATATATTCATTTATTTATTTATTTGCCTTTGTTTATCAGGAAAGTCCGACTGGGTAATATCCATTTTCAGAGGAGGCCCGCTGACAAAAGCACCATTTGCTTACATTATACTAAGTTCCAGTCAAACCCAAAGAAGTTACATTTCTGTTTTACATTTATAGATAAACAATAGTTACATTTATGCATTCTAAGATTTTTACAGAGGTGAAAGTTACTAAAGAGAAAGCTCCCATGCAACTTAGTGGACTTAATTCTCCTTATACTAGTCACAGAAGGCTTCTACATTTTAACTCTTCTGTGAGACCAGTGTTGTCCAACACATGTTTTTATGTTTTTTTTGTAGTCTTACAAGTTGTTTCTCTTTCCCATGTGGAAGTGCAACCACGGATTTAGCACATATAAGTAAGCAGAGGAAGGAGGGTAGGATTCAAAGTTCAAACTTCACCCACGTGGGTTCCTGCAGGAGGATGCCTGCCTGCAAAAGTTGCTTTGGTATTAATAACACCTTCATTTCAGCAGTTGTATTTTTTGATGAGTTTGACTCATCTGGTTTGTTGAAAGTTCTATTTACTAATAAACAGACGTCTTCAGACAGGAAGCAGTTTTGAGAACCCTACTTTCATTTTTAACCACCTTTCTCTTGGGTCATAATGGAAAGGATCTTTCCACCACTATGTTCTTTTGTAGAATGTGGTACTTCAACAGGGACATTGCCTGCTTTGTTCCTGTAAGCCATGAGCTTTTAGACTGGTGAGTTTTTTCACAAAGGTTTATTGAGTTGGTTCCCAACCATGGGAAGCGGATTTACCTTCAGAAGTTGTTTGGAAGGCACTGTTTGTTTTGTTTTCCTTTTGCTGATGAGGGAAAAACTTTGGATTGCCTTTCTGAATCCAGTATGTTACTATGTAAGAGTGGTTTTGTTTTGCTCCACAGACTATTCACATGGTTTACTTGTTCCAGCTGTCCAGTCAGTGAACTCCAAGTCTTTGATGCCTAAAGCACCAGCTAACTCCTTCTGCCCTGTTAGTTGCATACAAGGTATAGGTTCATAGGTGAGTACTACGCTAATGGCCCTAGAGCCTTTACAAGCCTAGCCCATAGGCTTGCCCTGGCATAATGCTGCCTGACGTTAGTTTCCAGTCCCTCTATTCTATCGAGCAGAGAAACTGAAGTGATCCCTGGGGTGAATTTTCTATTTCCTATCCACTTGTCAAGATTTCTCTTGAAGAGGACTAGTGAGGTGTTCTGAATGATGTGCATTAGAAGTCTATTCCAGAGCACTGGCCGTCTCTGGGTTAAGAACCTGTCCCTCCAGCATGTTCTGTTGATTTTGGTAATAAGGTTGAGCTATAGGCATCATGATTACTCATGAGACAATCATCATCAGTTATCTGTAGTCATCCTAATTACATCATTACTAACTGCATTTAGGCATGCAATGTTCCCATAAGGTGAAACCAGAGAACATGTATCTTTTAATATGCTTTAATACCAGTAAACATAATAACCACACGATTAAAATAGGGAACTGTATGTCCACCTCCAAATCAGTAATTAGAAGAGTATCACAGGGCTCAGTGCTGGGGCCCCTGTTGTATGGACTTTACTTGTCAAATGCACAGGCCAAAACAAAAGGCATTTGGCTAACAAAGTTTGTAGATGACTGCAAGCTGGGCACTATCATTGAATCCTCTAGTGATGCTGTCACTGTTCAGGAGGGTCTTACTCAAGTCAGCGACTGGTGCCAGAGTCACGGGCTCAAGTTAAATGGTAAAAAGTGCATCATCATCCCCTTCAGCAAGGGAGATGTCCCTGCAAAGCACCACATTAATAACAGCACTTTAAGTACCCAATCCGTGGTAAGAGATTTGGGCATACAGGTTGACAGCAGCCTCTGCTTCAACCATCATGTTTCCACAGTAGTAAGAAAAGCCTTTTACATTGCCCATCTGATCAATAAGGGCATTGCCTCAAGAAAAAAGAGGTTATAGCCTCCCCCTGTACTCCTGCATTATTAGACCAATTATAGGGTACAATGCACCCTTTGATATGTACCTTGCCAGGCACCTCCAACAATTGGAAAGACCTCAGAGGTACCTTGCAAAGAAAATTCAAGGTGTCCAATGCCTGTCATATGCTCATAGACCAAAATCCCTGTCACTATACTCTGTCATACAGACTACTCAGGGGTGACCTCTGCCTAGACTATAGGGCACATGCGGACCCTGCCATGATGGAAATGCTACCCATTAGCAAGACAAATGGTACTCGCTGCACCCTCTCTAGTGACCTCAACATGAGAAATTACATTAACAGGACCTGTGGAGACACAGGTTCATCTCCCAAAGGCTCCCCTTACTCTGAAATAAGCTTCCAATTCTTGTCAAAGTTCTTCACTGACTGGCTTCAAGCGTAATCTGGATAATTGGATGAATAATTGCAAATTCAGCCCTGTGGTTTACCTGCATTTCTTCTTGACAGGGGCAGCATGTGTTGAGTCAGATCTAGTAATAGCACTATTAAAAGAGGAAAAAAACTTGGCTAGGCTTGTAAGGGCCTCAGGCCATTAGCCTAGTAACCTCATATGGTATACTGAGTCTATATCACTTTGTCGAATGGCAGATTAGCAAACCACCATTTGTCAAACCCCTAATTATCGAAGCTGCTAATAGCCGAATGCAATTTTCAATGAAATTTTTCCTAGGGTAAAACAAAGATAGGCCATCCTAGTGACCAGAAACGAAATAATAAATTTTAACACCTACCCTATTTGGGGTGGTCAGCCCCATGCCTCCCCTAATGTGGGGGGCTGCACCCCTACACACCCCTAACTAAACATACCAACTCTGAGATCATACTACAGTGGGAGAAAAGGGCAAATTCTAGATGGTGGGCAGCCATTAGTTTGCCCTAGAAAAAATTTCACAGAAAACTCCATACAGCAATTATTGGCTTCAATAATTGGGAGTTCAACAAATGGCGGTTCATGGATCTACCATTCGACAAAGTGATATTGACTCGGTATACTTTGGGTAGACTGACACTTGACATTATGCGGAAATGGCGAACATATGTTGCTCTTAGTTTGCATTACCTGATAAGATGGACAATGCCAGTTTCCATGATGTGCAGGACAGCTCAAGTGATAGTGGATTTGACCAACTACATAGGTAACCAAAAGTACAATTTTCCAACTATGTATTTCAGTGACAGTCATTATAATAAATGACATTATTAAATGATATTTATGTTCTACATGCATCTTTCATTCTCATAAAGAGATGATAATAAAAAGTCCATGGTGGCTGACAACAGGGATGATAAGTAAATACCACGCTGGTAATATAAAAGCACAGGGCATTGCTCATATCAGAGGCAGCATTCAGAATGTTCTAGTGATTGACAGTTATACTATCTATTAATTGGGGAAATGGATAAAGACAGATTTTATCATGGACAAGAGAGAATGAGAGCATCTTTTGTGGACAGCAGCTATCCTGCTTTAAATTTAATTGATCAGAGAAAGAGACAATAAGCTAGTCTATTAGTTTGGCTTTTATGTACAGCTTATAGTTTCTCTCCCCCTGCAGTCCTACCTTGCTTTCCACACCTGCTCTATGACATTTTGAATGTGTCGATGGATTCCTTTTCCTCAGCTCCCTGTGATAGTCCATCCCATGGACCCACAACTCTCTCTGCAACGAAATGCTTTCATCGATCCAGGAACTAGCTGGTCTCTGAAGTCTGCTGCCTGTAGTCCCCACCCACCCCCACCCATGCTCCTTATTCAGGACAAACCCTTCACTTCCAACTGACGTGATCTAGTGTAGCCATATCATGTCTTAAATCTCTTCTCATGTCTTACATCTCTTCTCGTGTCTACCACTTTTGTCGTTCATATAATTTCTTCGGCGTGCGCCTGTCAGACACTTTCTTTATCATTTTCCTTCCTGTAGCTTGATGTCCCTGTAGCTTCACCTCCCTTTACTTGTGTGTGGCTTCCAGAACTGCACTCACACATCAAAATATGACCTGTTCAAGGCGTAGTACAGTGGAAGCATTACCAGTGTTTCTGTAACCCATCCCTTTGAAGCTACACCTAAGCATTTTGTTTGCTGTAACTATTACCTTGTACTCTTCCATTCCTGACCTAATCTAGATATATTCACACCCCTTATCCATTCTATCATGTCAGTTGGTTCCACTCCCCTCTTCAGATATTTCATACCATTATTACTGTCAATGAAGTGTGTCACTGTATTTGTCTGTGGTGAACTGCAACTGCTATCTTTGAACCCACTTAGTGACCCTTTCCAAATCCTGTTTTTGACTTCCTTCTGTCCTCCACCACTTGTGCCTGTGATCATATCATGTGTATAGAGCTTAATCCCATTCTCCGTTCCTTCAGATGTGCCTAAAACACAGACACCCTAATTAGTAGTGGACCCAGGTCTGAGTGTCATGGTACTGCACTATTCTTGTCCTTTTTTGAAAGAAAAATACCTTACCATTGCCTTGTTTCCAGTGACAGAAAGTAATTCCCTTTGGTGCCTACGTGGATACAAAATCATGGAAGAAAAACATCTCTCCATTCACTTTCATTACAAAGTCTGTCTGTATATTTATTTATAGGTATGTTTAGTACGGTCTTCACATGAGAAACACTTATCTGGCTACAGACCTAGAAATTTAAATGAAGCCATGGTTCTGAGAACTCCTTCTCCATCTGAAGTGTTAGCGAACAACCTGGTCTTTATGGAGCAAGTTTTCAGGTTGTCTGAATCTTTTTTCCAGCTACTATGTAATATCTGCAGGTGACTGGCCTCACCTGGTGCTGCTCACGTAATCACCTTACAGGAAAAGTTAAGATTCAGTGTTCTCATGTACTAAATAATTTGTAGATTCATAGATTCACAGATAGTCCAAGGATACTGAGTCTTATTCAGGCCTTGATAGTAGCCTCCCTCAGGCCATACTTCATTTGTCCAAGAGGGCCATGCCAGTTAATTAGGGTGTAAAACTATGAACACCCATCTAGTTACTTTTACAGGAAGACTGAGTCGTAGTGCGTAAGATGCAGGGGAAGCTTGTTCCAGAGGTTTGGGAGGTTCTGGGTTATAAAGCTGTCTCTTCACCATGTTTTATTTTTCTGTTGGTGAACATTTAGGTTCCTAGTTGTAATGCTGGCAGAGATGTTGGACTTTGTCATTATCTGCTTACCTATGTGGAGGAAGGATGTGTAGATATAGCAGTAGCTACACTTAATGCCTGTTTCAAGAGCCTTACCATGATAGTCTGTTGTGCTACTATTACCTAATTATCAGTGTGTGTTGTTATTAAACAGTACAGTCTGGTTCTGCAACAAAGAAGCAGGATTTGCTTTATCAAAACTGTCTGTAAGGAAATCCTGTCTACAGTTTTTCCTTGCACCTCCTCAATACTCAAACTCTTAAACAACATCACTTCCTCCAACACCACACAACCACCTCAGGCCCAAATCAATACCATACCTTTCACACTTAAGTCTGTTCCTTCCTCTACTATCCAAAAACTCCTAGCCAAACTCAAACCAACCACCCTTGCAGACAATAACCTTCCTGTCGAATACCTCCAAATTGCATCCATAGCTATAGCCTATCCCATTTCACTTTTAATAAATAGATCTGTCACCAAACAGACCGTTCCACTCCTGTGGAAAACCTCATATATCATACTACTCCACAAAGGTGGCCCCTCCCTAGACCTTTCCAACTATCAACCGATTGCAATTCTCCCACCCCTCTCTAAGATCTTAGAATGATGTATTCATCACCAGTTCCTCTCCTATCTCCTCACCAACAACCTTCTCTCCTCAACCCAGCACAGATTTCACCCATCCTACAGCACCACCACTGCCCTACTCAAATTCACCAGTACTATAAACTCCCACAGGAATCTAGGTAAATTTGTCTCAGCTACCTTCCTAGATTTATCCAAGGCATTCGACACAGTCTCACATAATAAACTACTGTCTTGTCTCTCTGACCTCAATCTGTCAAATGGCATAACTCTCTATCCCCCCCACTACCAACCTCCTTAGCTATGCTGCAAGGTTCAGTCCTAGAACCCTTTCTTTTTAATATCTTCACAAACCAACTCCACTTAGCTACCTCTAAAGCCAACATAGTCCAATACGCTGAAGACGCAACTCTCATATGCTCTGCACCCAACATCCAGAATCTCCAACAAAAAGCGCAAGAAGCCTTCTCTGAAATAAAGAACTGGCATAACAACTCACAACTCATACTAAATGCCAAGAAAACACACCTGATGCTATTCCACTCTACTAAAATGATCAATCTTACCTTCTGTATACTCTCCACCAGCAAAACCCAAACCACCCCTGTCACTGAGGCTAAACTCCTAGGAGTTACTATTGGCCAGCAACTCAAATTCACAAAGCACATATCAACAACCATCACTAAAGGCCACAAAAAGCTAGGTTCCCTCTATCTCTGTAAAAGTTGTCTAACCACCGAATCTTGAATTGCAATAGCCAGGACCCACCTCCTATCCACTCTACTTTATGCATCCCCAATTCTAACTAATCTTTACAAAACAGACCTTGATAAACTTTCCATCTGTTACAACAAAATTGCTAGATTCGCTACCAGTGCCAAATCACAATCCCACCACTGCGTTGCCCTATAAGCCTTGCACTGGCTTGAATTTCTGAACCTATTAAAGTACCATCAACTCAGCCTAGTTCATCTAATTCTGTACTATCCTGAGAAACCCCCCGACCTGACTGGCATGCTTAACTTCTGCAATTCAAATAGACAGCTTCAGGCCTCCAACAAAGCCTTAACCGACACCATCACTGGCAAAAACAACTCCAGGGAATCACTATTTGCCCATGAAATAGCAAAAATATGGAACAACCTTCTCCCTGACCTCAGACTACAAAACTCCACACCCTCCATCAAAAGTCTACTTAAAACATACTTCTTCACCAACCATCTATGCAACTGTAATTGACCCCCTGAAGCCTCGTCCACTTGCTATTTCTAAACCCTATCTATGCTGGACAACACAAACAACATGATCTAACTACACCTATCCATGTGTGAGCAATAACCTACATATGGGTGTATGTACATGTGTTTGTGTGTGTATATGTATGCATATGTATGCATATATGTATATATATATATATATATATATATATATATATATATATATATACATATATATATGTATGTATGTATATGTGCGTGCATGTATACGTGTATGCATATATATGTCTGTATACTCTTACATGTATATTTGCTTGAATGTATATATGGAAAACAAACATTTATATACTCTAATTCAGTTGTGAAATATCTTGCATTGCTCTACCAGGTTTTTATCTACTCTCACTGTATATTCTGTACACTTGTATTTTCAACCAAAAGGGGGGATATCCTCTTATTGTATGCTAACGGCTGTAAAGTCTCCAATCTGTATGCTACTGCTCTGTAATGTCTCTACTGTAAATTTTTCTTCTCTCTGTAAACTTATGGAGTTTTTATCCCCAGGACTCTGCTGAAAATGGACACTTGCTGTCCAGTCGGACTATCATGGCAAACAAATGTTAAATAAATTAAATAAATTAATTAATTGATTTATTCCTTCTGAGATTCTTTGTTATAAACTGCTTGGGAATCTTTCTCACTCTATGAACCTACTTCAAAATTTCTCTTGAAGTAAATATCAGTGACAAAAGATTACGCACAGTATCTGTCGATCTGTAAAGTAGCTTTCTGAAATTGGTTCATTTTTACCCATCCTCATTTCCGTTTTGACTAAAGTTGTACCAGTGAGATTTCATACCTGTGTTTGATATTAGAAGTTAAAGGAACTTAGTAAAGAGGATATTAGTGTAATAAATCGTGTTGTTGACATTTATCATTAATTGAAGGTCTAATTTGACAGGAAGAATGAAACAGGGAGGGAGGCAACTGGCATATCACTTTACCAGGTACAAAGAATGCTGACCTGGGCTCTGGGGTTGTGTGGTCTCTGCAGATGTGGATACTGACCTTTCTGTACTAGATGCATAACAAAAGGAAAACAATATCTCAGCAGACTGGACTACTTCAGACACCATTTTAAAAATATATTAATATGATGTGTAATCTTATATAATTACTTCCCTGAAAATTTCCCACAATAAAACTAGTGTTGCTGTTGGGCATTTCAGTTCACCAAAACTTATTTATATGTTATAAACACCATACTTCTGAGCTATTTGCTCCAGGCTCTGAAACAATAGATTTTTCGTCTAGTCAGTTATTATGTCTAGAAAAACAAAGCCCTCCTTTTTATTTTGTATCTGAAACCAGCATCATAATTTTGCTTCGATAGTTTTAGATTTTCAGTTTTCCATGCTTAACATGGTGCTTGTAATAAAGGAAGTGAATTTTCTCCTTTAATGTGTAGGATACATCTGTGCAGCTTTTGGTTTACGATTAGCACATATGATTTCTACTGTTTTAGGATATATGTTTGACTGCGTATTGCTGGTAGCGTGATAATGCGTCACAGTTGTATCTTTGTGTTCTGTGTATATCCTTCAATGGGATTATCAGTGTCTGTGAGGTCTCACCTGAGAAAACCCGCTAGCAGCCACCTGCACGGCTATTTATTTTATTTTATTTTTTTCATTTTTGATTAATGCTAACAGACAAAAGGAGGTACCACTGCATCTTCAGTGCATGCATGTTAGCAACCTTTTCTCATCCTGATCTAGGGAAACCATACTAGTCCAAGACAACGGTAACAACTCTAGTGTAATGTGTTTCTGCACTAACAGTTGCACAGTTTAACTTCATTTGAACTTTAATTTTAAGTCCTGCTGGTTACAACATTCTTCACAATTGATTCCGTGACTGGAAATTTATCACAGATGATTACACATATAAGCTGCTAACAAGCCTCATTCTGTAATCCTGGGTTTGGTTCCCTTAGTCTCCATTTACCTTTCCGGTGGGTATGAGCAAGTCACTCACCCAGTCATTGCTCCTGCTTCTCCCCTGAAAAAAGGCATTTGTGCCTAGTGGGTTTACAAAGTTAAAAAGAAATAGTAATAAAAAAAAAATTAGTCCAGATAAGGTTAGTCTCTGCTAGCGTGATGTATCCAGGTAATGTTAATCTCTGATCTAACATGTAGTGAAGGTGTGTCCATTGTCTCTTCAAGCAGGTCATCCTTTCATTTCCACTCCTTGGTCAAACTATTTTAAGGAACCTGATTCAGAATGGTAAACATGGATGAACCTCTAACTCAAGCAAGATGAATTGTCTCTAGGCTGGTTAATCTGTAGATGTCTCTAGGCTGGTTAATCTGTAGATGTAAGTGATCCTGTGACTTTTAAGATGTATGTTAGACCAAATAACCTACTGTTTTGATCCTCAGGTTATCTTCTGCCTTGGTATACAACTGCATATTTGCCCTTTGAAAGAAATCACCTCCTGACAGGATATGTTAAGCTGACCAAAGACGATCTAATTAAATTATGTTTTACTGAGTTTATTAGACTGAAGGGGTAGTTTGCTAACTATAGGATGTAACTAAGGTAGGGGAAAAGCTGATAAAATCATGACTAGTACTTGCTTTCCCTTAGGTTTACTAACCTACCCCAAGGTGTTACAACCTGGGTAACTTGAACTTATATGATTACTGTAGCTGATGAGGCCCACTTCATTTAATGGGATCAAACAACACCCTCAATGAAATAGTGCACAAGGGTCCCCTACATCTCCAATGTGGGGTTAAGGCCGTGTATCCTTTAACTAATATAACCTTCTCTGAAGTCACAGTGCCTTGGATTAAATTAAACATTGCAACATTGAACTTGTTTCATAGGTTCATAGGTTGGTACTAAGCTATCGGCCCTAGGGCCGATGCAAGCCTAGCTATAACAATTCCCTGGATATTTCTTCCCACAATATTTACTTCTCTGGACCCCTGTCTAGCAGGGCGACTGACATGATCCCCGGGGTGAATTTGATGGAATGGGCTGATTTAGTCAAAATTAAACAAAACAATTCATTGTTGACATATACTGAAATCATCTTGTTTATTCAGTTATCAATTTGCAGCCCAGTGATCTTTGGTGTTGAGTGTGAAGACATTCATGTCTTCATATTCTTTTTATTTATTTTTTGTGGGGGGGGGGGGGCATCAGTCTTCAATTCAAGGAATTGCACAAGGCAACAAGTGAGCTAGGTATGGTTCTAGATCAAAGGCTGGGCTGTTAATTGTTACAGGCCTGCTTTTTTAGGAAGATTACTGTGTACTTTAATAGGGGGTTATCCTTTCCCCACTGTTAGATAACCATGAAGTTAGCATATAATATATCTATATCTATATCTATATCTATATATGTATATCTATATCTATATCTGTCTATATCTATCTATGTATGTGTGTGTATACCTGTGTGTGTGTGTGTATGTATATATATATATATATATATATATATATATATATATATATATATATATATATATATATATATATATATATATATATATATATATATATTGATATAGATATATATATATATATATATGTCTATGTCATACATTCAATCTATACAAAGTTCGAACGTTAAGACATAAACTAAAACCATTCGAATCACGCAAATTTGAATATACAAAACTTTGAAGCACACAGATTCAAATAAAAACAAAAAGTCCCCCTGTACCCCCCACTCCTGCTAATTATAGATACCCACACGAAGATCATACTAAACTTCAGAAAAGGTACATTTCCTGATCCCAACTATATTGCAATGTTCTGCACCTAAGTAGTAGCAACATTCAAAAACTGAATTTCCAAACTCTACAGCAGATGATCCAATTGCTTAAAGTCTTGAAACTTTGAGCATTTGAATGGAAGCCATATAGATAGATAGATAGATAGATAGATAGATAGATAGATAGATAGATAGATAGATAGATAGATAAGACAGTTATAAAATGCATAAAATTCAGGGGTGCTGAGAACATGCCTTCCATGCTGGGGTGCAGAGAACCTGTTCCATGTTTCTTGTAAATGGTTAACCTAATAAACTGCAACATGAAGCTCGCCTTTTACAAACTTTCTGCAGTCCTCTGAAGTATATTGCAGATGACACTCTAAATGGCAAACAGTTACATGTAAACATTCCATCCTGAGTATTTATAGAAATTCTGTTTGTGGACTCTCATACAAAACCATTTGTTAATAAGTCATTTGTTAATAAACCATTTGTTAAGAAACACGGTCCAGATCCAATTTTGAAACCTTTTGATCCTGAAACTGATGCCAGATGGTATTCCATCAAAGGTATGGTGTATTCTACCAAGCAAACTACTTGGCAAACTATTAATTTCTAATATCTGCACAACATAGTTTCATCAGGTTTAGTATAGGTAACATAATGATTGTCCGTTTAAATGTATGGAATCTGACGTTTTTTGTTTTCCTTTCAAGCTTTCCTTTTCTAGCCCTCAATGAAAGTACACTAAAACCCCGATGAGCATTCAGGTAAACAACGTATAAATATATAAATAGGGGTCGACACAGCAGATCACCAGTCCAGTAATGATTGGCAGTGGATTTTTATAGTGTTGAGTTGCCAGCCTGGCACCCAACCTTCAAAGAGGGAAAAACTGTCTCCCTATAAACATACATAAATAAACACACGTATATGCATATATGTTATAGATATATATATATATATATATATATCTGGGGGTCCCCTTCAGAAACTCAAAATTCATATGGTCGAGACGATATCATCAAGTAGTTTCTGAAAACCTGAAGCTTTTCAATGGAATTCGCAGTACAGTAAGGATCTTGGAATTTACCCTCTTCCCCACTGTATGTAGTGCGATCTCGGAGTTGGTAGATATATATATATATATATATACATATATATATATATATATATATATATATATATATATATATATATATATATATATATATATATATATATATATATATATATATATATATATATATACATAAAATATGCAAGGGTGTGGGGGGCACAGCCCCCATATAGGAATGCAGGGGGCTTGTCCACCTGCAAAAATATAGAAACAAAGGTAGATTTTTGTTCTTTTGAAGTTCAAGTTTTCAGAAACTCGATCATATCCTCTCAACAATATGAATTTCGAGTTTCTGAAAACTCAAGCTTCTGACATAAACCCTATATATATATATATATATATATATATATATATATATATATATATATATATATATACCTACACACACACACACACACACACACACACACACACACACACACACACACACATATAAAAGAGACAAAGAGAGTGACTTTATATATTTATGTTTTGTTTACCATACATGTGGGATTTGTTAATGGTTTACTATGAGAATACCAAGTACAGAACAGAATCCATTCACATCTTTGATTCAGATATGCAGTGTTTTGCATATTAATTAGGACAAAATGTCGAAGTGCATATAGGCAAACATTCAAATTTGCACTTTCAACATTCTGTCCTGCACGTCACTACTAATTATCACGTAAAGTAATGTTTTTGCAGGTGTGATGTGCCCCTGCACCCCCCCATGTGGGGGTCTGTGCCCCACCTCCTGCAAATAATGTATTCCAACTCTGAGATTGCACTACAGTAGGGAAAATGGCAATTTGCCGATCCCCACTGTACTGCGATCTGTAGTCATAACTCCAAAGACATATGTGCGAATGCACAGTGGCATTCGCTAAACTGCACATTCACAATAGTGCAGGTCGGCAAAAACGGGAATCAACCAACAGTGGTTCGACATTCCATTTTCATCAAACCTGTTTTCATAATTTTCAAAGTAAACCTCTGTTAATGCAGTCAAAATTAATTAGAGTTGACCTCTATTTTGACAGCACATTTTCATTAACAAAGCAGATGGTTGAAATCTGTGTGAGATTGCAAAATAGGGAATATGGTTTTCCCTGGGGATTATGTGATCTCAGAGTTAGAAATTAGAATTAGTATTGAGGGAGTGCCTATGTTTAATAGTGACGTGCTCTTCGGTTATTTTTTGGAGCATGTACAAAGTTGTGTTTGCATTCTGTTTTCAATTATTTTATGTTGATGTTAAGCATACCAGCATTTAGGTGTTTTGTTATTTGCAAGTATGCCCATATATTTATACATATATATATATATATATGCATATCTAACCTTTTATATCAGCTTTCCTTTGCCCACAAACTCCTACTACTTCCAGATAAAACACCAGCACTGGCCAGTCTAAGAAAACTACAAAATAATCCCAGACAACTTTGTCTAGTGATAACAAGCTAATCAAGGTGACCAAGGGCAATAACACAGCAAGAGACTCTCTCTTCCCTGACTACATAGGTACAATGTGTTACTCCCTACCTTCTGCTGTTACCTCAGCAGACTGAAAGGTTGCATTTGAAAGACTCCTCAAAGAACACCTAAAACTGACATGGATATGCTCTTGCTCCCCACCAGGTTGACCTCCCCAGCCATACTCACCCTCTTCACCATTGTCTTACTCCTTGTCTCAGCTATACCATTAAGAGGAACTGCAGCTTTCTTAACCTCTAGCTTCCTCTCAGTGTCACCTCTACGTCGAGCCCCTTAGCTAGTACCTATACAGATAGTGGCACTAAAACACTGCTAGGACACTCTTTTACAAACCTGTTATAATTTTCTTTCTTTCTACATCTTTGCAACTGCTTTTTCCTTGCTCTCTTGCTTAATCTTTGTATCCTAAAACTCAACTCTGTTGTTCCATGTGCTATTATACACCTGACCATGTCTAAATTGCACACATTCCAACTGTATAAAGTATAATAATGCAACATCTAGACACAAAGGTAACCCAAATATCTCACCCTACATTTCCTCTTACTTATGTATTGTCTCATCCAATTCTAAAACTGTAAATGGTGCACATTCTATGTAACTGTTTTAATTTTAAACTTCATAACTATGTAATTACATTAGTTTTAAAGCTTTGTAATAGATATGTAAATTTGCATGCTATGTATACACCTAATATTTGCTTGTTATTTGATCTTTGGAGCTTTTCTTCCCTGGCCTCTGCTGAAAATGGACATGTATCCAGTCGGACTTTCCTAGACACACACACACAGAAAGAGAGAGTGTTTTTTCTTTGCCTTTGTAGCCTATGTTGTTGATGAACAACACAGCTGATGAACTAGTTAACTAATAAATGTATTTATTTTTTTTTTATTTTATTTTATTTTACATTTGATTACATAGATAGTCGGACTGGGCAACATTTCCATTTTCAGCAGAGGCCCGGGGAGAACAGCTCCACGCAGAAAATATCCAGAAATAAAACGTATTTCAAAAATACTTGACACAAAAGAGATTACAAATAGTATCATACATGATACAGACAGGTAAAAGATAAAACGACAGATAAACGACTGTACCTAGAATATAAGTCTACATATCTGGATAGTAACAAATATGTACTAATGAAGATACAACTGGGATAGAGGTGGTTAACATGAAAGGAGATTAAATAAGATCAAGTTATATTTGCACAAAGTTTTGAAGGTTTGGAGAGATCCCATTTGAGTGGATACATATAAGTTAATAGTAACAATAATACATAATCAACAGTTAAATCAAGGATAGTAGAGTTAGTATGAAGAAAGATTATCTAAGAGGAGTGGGAAATTCTTAGCCTGGGGTAAAGCAAGGACAGAGCCATTTATTAGTAAGGTGTGTTTTAAGCGTTTGTTTAAATTTGGCTATAGTAGTGGTAGATGTGATGTTAACAGGTAGAGAACTCCAGATCTTGGCAATATAATGAGAATAGGTGGGTTCTTCAGCACGATTGTGTGCTGTTGTGATCAGTAAGAGGGGCTTGTTGTTAGAGCGCAGCATTCTACTACAGGAATAAGGCTCTAATAAGCCTTGTAGTGAGGGCGCAGCATTCTACTGCAGGAATAAGGCTCTAATAAGCCTTGTAGTGATAGCGCAGCATTCTACTACAGGAATAAGGCTCTAATAAGCCTTGTAGTGAGGGCGCAGCATTCTACTACAGGAATAAGGCTCTAATAAGCCTTGTAGTGAGGGCGCAGCATTCTACTACAGGAATAAGGCTCTAATAAGCCTTGTAGTGATAGCGCAGCATTCTACTACAGGAATAAGGCTCTAATAACCCTTGTAGTGAGGGCGCAGCATTCTACTACAGGAATAAGGCTCTAATAACCCTTGTAGTGAGGGCGCAGCATTCTACTACAGGAATAAGGCTCTAATAAGCCTTGTAGTGAGGGCGCAGCATTCTACTACAGGAATAAGGCTCTAATAAGCCTTGTAGTGATAGCGCAGCATTCTACTACAGGAATAAGGCTCTAATAAGCCTTGTAGTGAGGGCGCAGCATTCTACTACAGGAATAAGGCTCTAATAAGCCTTGTAGTGAGGGCGCAGCATTCTACTACAGGAATAAGGCTCTAATAAGCCTTGTAGTGAGGGCGCAGCATTCTACTACAGGAATAAGGCTCTAATAAGCCTTGTAGTGAGGGCGCAGCATTCTACTACAGGAATAAGGCTCTAATAAGCCTTGTAGTGAGGGCGCAGCATTCTACTACAGGAATAAGGCTCTAATAAGCCTTGTAGTGAGGGCGCAGCATTCTACTACAGGAATAAGGCTCTAATAAGCCTTGTAGTGAGGGCGCAGCATTCTACTACAGGAATAAGGCTCTAATAAGCCTTGTAGTGAGGGCGCAGCATTCTACTACAGGAATAAGGCTCTAATAAGCCTTGTAGTGATAGTGCAGCATTCTACTACAGGAATAAGGCTCTAATAGGCCTTGTAGTGAGAGTGCAGCATTCTACTACAGGAATAAGGCTCTAATAAGCCTTGTAGTGAGGGCGCAGCATTCTACTACAGGAATAAGGCTCTAATAAGCCTTGTAGTGAGGGCGCAGCATTCTACTACAGGAATAAGGCTCTAATAGGCCTTGTAGTGAGAGTGCAGCATTCTACTACAGGAATAAGGCTCTAATAAGCCTTGTAGTGAGGGCGCAGCATTCTACTACAGGAATAAGGCTCTAATAAGCCTTGTAGTGAGGGCGCAGCATTCTACTACAGGAATAAGGCTCTAATAAGCCTTGTAGTGAGGGCGCAGCATTCTACTACAGGAATAAGGCTCTAATAAGCCTTGTAGTGAGGGCGCAGCATTCTACTACAGGAATAAGGCTCTAATAAGCCTTGTAGTGAGGGCGCAGCATTCTACTACAGGAATTAGGCTCTAATAAGCCTTGCAGTGATGGAATTGTTCCAGAATGATTAAAAATTTAAACATGTTAAGCTGGGACAGATGTAAAAGTTGGAGCAGTTCTAACCAGTTTAATTTCTTTAGAGCAGAGCAGTGGTGAGATCTGAAAGTAGTGTGTGCTGCATACCTAGTTGTTTTATTTTAACAGGATTCTAGTTTTGCCAGTTCAGTTTTCTGGAAGTTAATAAGGATAGGTGATGCATAAAGAAGAGTTGAGGTCAAATGAGTTTGGGCAATAGCTATTCTTGTGTTTTTTTTTAAGAGATAATGCTTGTTCCTATATGTTGTTGTTCTTTCGGCTTTTCCCGGTTAGGGGTCATGACAGCGGAACTCCAGTCCACTAATGATTGGCAGTAGATTTTTACAGTGCTGAGGTGCCAGCTCGATGCCCAACATTCAACGAAGGCATGCCCATTCTACGCATGTCCTTCGAACGCCACTCCACCGCGGGGAGGACATGCAGACTCTACACAGAAGGCACTCCAGCTGAGAATTGAATGGGAGAACCTCTTGCTGTGAGGCAACAACACTACCGCTCCACCACCATGGACTTTGATTGAGAGATGTGGATGTCAAATCTCATGCTGATATCTATTTCCACAACCAA
>NC_056746.1:1354225311-1354255311 GCF_019279795.1 Protopterus annectens | reverse complement strand
GTAAATGAAGCCTTTGAGAATCAAACAAGGAAGCAGCTCATTAACAGCTCGTAACCAATATCCTCTGAGCAAACTGCCAGGCAAAGTCTGCCTGATGTGGGGTTTGAACCCATGTGGTTATTTAGTCACTCACTGCCTAAAACACTCGACCATTCTAGTCAAAGGAACAAAACTAGGCTGAAGTCTGAACCCTGATACACACCTACTCCCATTCCCACTAGAACCCTGTGCGTGATTTTGAGCACTCTTTTTACTTGTGTCATTATATCTTCATACATTAGCTCTGATTCTATCAGTGTTTTCAGGACTTATAACTGATGCAGAGTTGTCCAAATCATCTTTCTTGGAACCTTGTCATATGTTTTCACCATGTTTGTGAATGTCCAATTAGCCTTTTGCTCATCTCCAGCTTCTTGTCCAGTATCTGTCTCACTGCAAACATCAGTTGAATTGTACTGTGTCCTGATCTGAATCCAAACTGCTCACCTCCCATTTTCATTTTTACTGCATTGAGCATTCTTTTATTGATTTTACTGCATTGTGCATTCTTTTATTGATTTTACTGCATTGAGCATTCTTTTATTGATGTTACTGCATTGTGCATTCTTTTATTGATGTTACTGCATTGTGCATTTTTTTATTGATTTTACTGCATTGAGCATTCTTTTATTGATGTTACTGCATTGTGCATTCTTTTATTGATTTTACTGCATTGTGCATTCTTTTATTGATTTTACTGCATTGAGCATTCTTTTATTGATGTTACTGCATTGTGCATTTTTTTATTGATTTTACTGCATTGTGCATTATTTTATTGATTTTACTGCATTGAGCATTCTTTTATTGATGTTACTGCATTGTGCATTCTTTTATTGATGTTACTGCATTGTGCATTTTTTTATTGATTTTACTGCATTGTGCATTCTTTTATTGATGTTACTGCATTGTGCATTCTTTTATTGATTATCCTGTCTGGCACTGCAATGCAAAAACATGTTCCACTCCATCTCTGTTGAGCTGTCTGGCTATACTTGTAAAATATTATTTACTTCCTGGAAGTTGCATGCCCGTTTCAATTATCCAACGTGTCTATTACACAGACTGCTAAGACAAAACAGCACATTACAGAATTCTTCTGACTGGATCTCAGCATTATTGTTTACATAATAGGTACATCCAGCTAACTGGCATAGAGTATCTAAATTAATTCTGCGTGCAGACTTTATCAGCATGTGAACTCTTACTCTTTGCACACAAACTAGAAATGTCTGTCTGTCGAACTATGATGGACAGAGTTTGGAAGAATTCTAGAACAGGTGTCCAAACGTACTCTTCCAAAAAACAATTTTTTCATCTCTTGTCCTGCAAACAAGCTGCTTAGTGGCAAAATAATATCTCTTACCTTCCTTCGCATACCAGTCAAAGACCCCCAGGGCTGTATTATACTTCCTCTCTTATTCAAACTATTTGTGAATGACTTCCCCTCAGCAAGCAAATATGCAAAAAGTATCCAATATGCAGGCGACTCCTCTATGATCTGTGCTATTAAAAAATTGATATACACAAACATTAACCCAGATTTCCCTTGTTTTTGTTGAAACATGGATATCTGATTCCTACCTTTTTGTAAACCCCAAAAATCCCAGCTCATCCTACCCAGCATTTCATGCTCACTCTAACCTGCACAAAAGACATAAAAATTGAATTAGTTACCCACACTAAGCTACTAGGTGTAACAATTGATGACAATGTGAAATTCGACTAACATGCAGAAGATGTAATAAAAAGTCATGAAAAATTGTTATTCTATACAGGATAAAACTTTACTTAACAGACAATACTACAAAATACATTTCTTCATCTTTCAGGTATTCCCTGTGCAGCCCCTGTTCTCATAAATTTTCAGGCAACTTAGCCCATATTCCTTGAGTAATGTTCAACAAAGTAGCCAAATTTGCTTCTAACCTGACATACAAATCGCACCATTGTGTAACATTAGTGCAGCTACGCTGTCGAAAAATGACCCACTCCTTGACTTTATCTCAACTATTTGCCACATATAACCTAATCACCAACCTGAAAACTGCCCTCGTCTAACTCACATCCTTCAGCATTACTCACCAAACAGGCCTCTTTGCGCAGTAGATAAAAATCTACTCCTTGTAACTAAATCAAATAACTTTGCTGAAGACTCTCTCTGTTTCTAGTAAATTTCTAATCTGGAACTCCATCCCCATGCCATTAAACACATACTTTAGCCAAAAACATTTATACTCTCAGTTAAAACAGCACCTAATGAACACATGGTTGTGCTCCTGCTCAAAACCTGACTAGACAACATTTCCTATTCACCTACACAATGTATTTTAAACTACACAATCCTTCACCTTATCTAAGGAGACTGTAATGATATATTACATCTACAACCTGTGTCTCTATCACCCTTTCTTCCTAAACTACTTCCTTTCCTTTCCTCTTTTTTTACCACTTCCTATTCTTATTACATCCACTGTTTATTGTTATTACAGCCTGTTCTCACTACCTTGGATTTCCTCTCCATCTTCTTTCATTCGTTTTCCAAAACCCCCCTTCTGTATCTTCCTGCACCCGGCTGCGAACCCCAGACTGGCACTTGACAGCCTGTCATCACGACAGTAATCCTACATCCTCTTACTCAGCCCCATTGTTTTCCTCATTCATCTTATCTACTAATCGTAACTGGATCACATGGGGCCTTACGCAAAGCGATGGACCAACACCATACACCACTTGTCTTATCTTGCCCCATTTCTTGGCTATCTCTTCCCAGTTACCATAAACACTGTTCAAATCACTCAGTGTGCATACAAATTTCTTTTTCAGTTTTACAATATTTACAGTGATTTGGAATTAAATATAAAAGCTTATTTCAAATTTAAGAGCAAAAACACTGATGGCCATTTGCTAAATGAAACAGTCTCATGTTGAAAAATTACTTAGCATGAGCAACCGTAAACTAATCTTCCCTTGAAGCTCAAATTTATTAAAAATGCATTTAAATGCCCATTCATTAAGGATGCATCTAGCCTGTAGCACATTATGTATACGTTGTCCTCCCCTACACTCACATTTTTAGGACTGTGCATAAAATGCATGTGTTTCTTGATTCATGTTTCTGGTTGTTTGAAATTATATTTGTGCATTACAACAACATTTGAGTGTATTTTAAATTTGCAGGTTTGACCATTTACTCCAGTAAGCAGAACTAGGGTCTATGTTTACCGATCAAACAAAATGGTTATTGAATGGCTTCACATCGAATACTATGCAGTGAACAGTCCCATCATCATAAAGAAAACCATTGAATAGTCATAATTGGCCAACATAAAGAAAACAGAAGGTAGGACGGGCTTACCAGTATGGTAGGAGTAAATAAATCTGCCCTTTCTCCACTGTAGTGTGATCTCGGAGTTGGTAACTATAATTAGCAGGGGTGTGGTGGGCGGTGCAGCCCACAAATGAGAAAGGCATAGTGTTATCTGAATCCTCCACCCCCCCCCCCCCCCCACACACACACACACAACTCCCGACCAATTATATATACCGGTTCTGAGGTTCTGAGATTGCACTTCAGTAGGGAAAGCGAAGATTTCTTTATCCCTACCATACCAGTAAGTCCATCCTACCTTTCATTTCATTTATGTTGCCAACTATGACTATTCGATGGTTTTCATTTCAAGGTTGTAACTGTTCGCTAAAATGGACTGTCGTTGCTTAGTGTTCGATGAAAAGCTGCTCAATGCCATTTCATTCAATCAGTAAACATAGACCCGCAGAACCACCATATGATCATTCAATCAGTAAACATAGACCCCCCAGAACCACCATATGATCATTCGATCAGTAAACATAGACCCACAGAACCACCATATGATCATTCGATCAGAAAACATAGACCCGCAGAGCCACCATATGATCATTTGATCAGTAAACATAGACCCGCAGAACCACCATATGATCATTCAATCAGTAAACATAGACCCGCAGAACCACCATAGGAACCAATAATGACAAAAGTATCCATTTCAGAACATTTCATCCATGAAAGGCCACACAAACTGCTGTTGTTTTAATCCACCAGTATGTGTACTCAACAAACTGGATACTTTATCTACTGTGTACTCATCACGTCTGATTCTGATAAAAATGCATACTGCCTAGCAAAGACAGACGAATGACTTCAGCTTTTATCATCTCAGCAGGGTCAGTCATTTTTATCTACAGATAAACCCAGCAATTCTAGCTACAATGTTGACTGCATCCCTCTCAGACATCTGTGTTTAAAAAAATATAATAACAACCAAAGTCACATATTTCAAATATGTTTCTCACAAACACAGTGGTCAAAGTATTCCAACTTAATTCACAAACACAAGCCCACTATCACTGCAAAACCAGATTAAAGACAGTGTAAAAATGACCAGATGATAAGAGCATACATTCTTTTCTTCCACAGAGAGCCCCTCCACCAGCAATTATTGCCATATTTTGGACTGAATATATTCATTGTTATAAAGAAATAAGTTACATGTCCTTTACTGGTAGCTTTGGATGAACTACTTGAAATTGTATAAACATCCCTGTCATATCAAATGATCCAGCCATGTGCAGCATAGTTTAAAAAGAGAAGTACTTGTGAGAGCATGAAAACAACCACCTGATAACATATGCTATGTTAATATGCACAGTCTCTGCAGAAGAAAAAAATCATCTGAATAATTCAACATTAGAGAGAACTATTACTAATGCATTCTGGTGCTTCACCTACAACTGCAGTGCCTATATTGCATTAAAAATGGTGTGCTAATGGTATTGCCATAACATTTCCTAAACTAGATCAGATTTGCAATAGAGGATGACTGGCAAACAAGAGCATGTTTATAGTTATTAGCCATGAAGTCCAAGAGACCATTAAGTAGCCTAGCCTAAATTCCCTATTGCTCCAAAGCACTATCTGGGTAAGTGACTTGCTCAATGTCACTTAGTAGGTAAATGAAGGTGGAAAGATTCTAACCCTGCACCCTTCCTAGAGGAAGTAGCACATTAACAAGTCAGACCTTTAGGGCTATGCACTAACTGCCAGATTACTAGTTTCTAACTAAATGCAGAAATGCTTTACAGTCTGATCATGTAGAGAAAACTGTATCACAATAATATGCAGCAATGACTACATAATGAATGGTGAAAACCAGACTGTTCTGGTCATCACTCCAAATAATACATGACTTTTCTATGTCTTGTTGTCATCAAGAATAGCTATCCCTTCTGACAGCACTCAGTACAGGTCTGACATACATGAATAGCTAATAATGCTGTATTGTTGCAGTATATACCTCCAGAGTCAACAAAGCTGGTTGTAGCCCTGTTTCGTTGTGCGGCATATGAATATTATTTTCCTTTTTCCTTACACTGGAGTCTAATTGCCATGAATCTGGATAGTTTTGATGCCACTATCCTCAGAAGGCTGTCCCTCACCACAGCTCCCACACCTTTCCAGTATGTCCTTCCTCTAGTAGACTCTGGAACACAAAGTAAGTGTCTTTGCTGCAGTGCACACTCAGCTTGTCTTCTGGATGAACAGGATGTCCATTCTCCTTCATACTATCAGATCATTCATTTCCAACGGGCATCCTGTCAGTGAACATTTATTCAATGTAGTAATTCTGAGTTCATTGTTTGCAGGTTGACAGATTTATGTCCATGACTGGCCATGATATTGCAAATTCATGGGTGTGATTACATCAATATATGTTTGGTTGATATCCTATGAGCTCCATATACATCAGAGTGCAAGAATGCTGCTACAGTTTGTGTCTCAAGTTGTCAACAAAACACTGTGAATATGAGGGTAGGTAGCTTTCCAGTGATTTATTTGTCAAAAGCTGTGATGCGTGATTGGGGTTTGTAAACCATCCTGTAACCTGTTTAGATTCCCCATGTTCTTCTCCTTTACATGTGTGTGTGTGTGTGTTTGTGTGTGTGCGTGTGCATGCACGCACATGTGCATGTGTGTGTGTGTGTGTGTGTGTGTGTGTCTGTGTGTGCATGTGTGTGTGTGTATGTGCGTGTGTGTGCGTGCGCGCATATGTGTGTGTGTGTGTGTGTGCGTGTGTGTGTGCGTGTGTGTGTGTGCGCGTGCGTGTGTGTACCCTTCCACATGTGTGTGTTTTATGAAAATTAATGAAATGTTAAACATCAAAGAGTTCAGTATTTACAACTATCTCATTTATAAAGTAGTTAAGCCTCAAGAAGGGCAACTTCTCACACTCTCAATTCAAGCTCAGCAATATGGCTGATGTTTGCCAGCACTACCGTTGCAGGTTCAGCTATCTCAAAGATACAGTGCACATCACAGAAGAATCTATTGCGGAGTACTGTTACAAAAATGAAAAGAACATTTGTATAGCAACAACTGATAACTATAGTAATCACAGTGCTCGCCCTTAATAACTCACCCTGTCCTGTCTCGTCTTCCTCCTTCCCTTAACCCACTACGGTTTACTTCTGCTGGAGACCCTGATCAAGGGAATGTAAAAAAGATGCTCACCATCAGCAGTTGTAGACATGTTACTCTGCAGTTGTAGAGATGTTACTCAGAGTTGTAGAGATGTTACTCTACTGGAGAGCCGAGATTGTGTTGCTGCTTATGAAATGTGCCTACAGTTTGCTGAAAAAGGGAGAAAGTGACCCTACTGATGCCCTACACACATAACTCTATGGCAGGATCAAGGCAGCAACCAAAGTCAATTTCCCCTTCATACAACCTTTTCATCCTGAAGATTCCAATGCCTAATTTCTCATTACAAAACAAAAAAAGAGGCAAAAAAAACCGAAACAAACTGTTTTTTGTACATTAGCGCTTTCGTCAAGTTTAATAACTCAACTTATTCAGACAAATACAACAACCATATCAGATACACTTAAATACCAAATACAAAATCACATGATCAAGGGTAAAAGTCAGATGACCAAACAATGTTAAACTTTTAAAGTGACCACATTACTTTTCTAAGAAAAAATTTTTGAATGCATATAGTCATTTGAAATGCATTTAAAATACCATCCACCCGCTGTAAAAACATTCAGCATCCTCATTTTTAAAAACATATGCAACCAAAATACACAAATAATATAAAATTAAAAACTATTCAATGTCAAACTTTTCAATTTCAGCACGTAGACTATAGAACACTGATCATTTAATCCTGGTTGATTATAAACATGTGTTCTAATCTGCCAAATTAACTCACGCTGCTCAAGTCCTAGGGTATGTGAACCTTCCCTTTCATCATACTCAACTTGATCTATCACTCTGAATACAAGTGAGTGGCCTGGCTGATTGATCACATGTTTAGCTAAAAGCACTTTCCAGCTTCCCTTTTCTAATATTATATAGGTGTTCATACACATGCTCTCTTAATTTATGATCAGTCTTGCCTGTGTAAAAACTAGGACAAGACTGGCACTGGGCTAAATACACCACTCTGCTGGAATTACAGTTGTACTTGCCCTTACAAGTATACTTTCTCCCTTTTAGCGTGTATGTATAACCCACATCCATATGCTTACAATAGGCACAGGCCTCACATTTAAACATAAGTTGTTGCCTTGTCAGTCCCAAATTTTTAAATTCTAATGACCCTTTCAGGTTTTGAGCTCTTCTAAAAATAAATTTAGGGTTAGCACCTAGTTTATTCATTAAGGACTTCTCTGATGTTATTACACTCCAATTCTTAATCAAGACCTGTTTAATGTTGCCAGCATCAGTACTGTGAGGGATTATAAAAGTCGAGGGATAGTTTAGTATTTCACTTTGTTGGATATCATCACTAACTGTACCCTCATTTTCCATCATACATTGTCCACCCCCCAAGATAGCTATGAAATAACCTACATTCCTTTTCAATTGAACTTCATTCGCCAATTCTTTGAGTAAGGGTGTCGGGTAGCCTCTCTTTGAAAACATTTGGACTAACAGGTCACATTCAGTCATGAAATCAAAATTAGTAGTGCACATTCTGGCTGCTCTTACAAGCTGTCCCTTCACAACATATTTTTTTCTGATACCGAGGGGGTGAGCACTAGTAAAGTGCAAAAAGGAGTTTGAATATGTCTCCTTTCTATAGATCTTTGCTTTATAACATCTATTCTGTCTATCCTTAGACAAGTCCACATCTAAAAATGATATCTTTGTGGGTGAATGTTAGAAATTCTGCTGTTCTATTACAGTATTCAATAAATTCAACAAATCAATCATGTCCACCCTAAAATATAATCAATATAATAAAAATATCATCCAAAAATCGTGTGTAGTAAAAAAATGTGCTGAATAAAGAGATTATTATTAAATACAAATTCACTCTCCTAGTACGCCATAACTAAGTTAGCCAAACTAGCTCCTACTGGGGAGCCCATGGCTATAGCTTTTTTCTGAAAATAATATTCACCCTCAAACAAGAAGAAATTATTGGTCAAAATAATATCCAATAATTTCTGTATAAGGGAAACATTAGTGTTACTAACACCCCTCTTAGCTAACAGTAGGCTTACCCATTCAATTCCTAGATCTTGCGGAATTATAGTATAAAGGTCCTTCACATCTACAGTAGCAAAGTTAAAATCAGGTTTGAAATTTAAACTATTGATGTTCTCCAAGAAGGGCCTTGAGTCTTTGCAAATATAAGGTTCCTTCACTACCTATTTCTTCAAAAAATATCTACGAACGTAGCTAGGGGGTATGAAATGGAATTCCTATCATTCACAACTGGACGGGAAGGGGATTTACCAAATCTCTATAAACTTTTGGGATCCCGAAAATCATGGAATCCGAGGGGCTGACATAGAGAAATAATTCAATAAATCAAGGTCAATACGATTCTCTATAAACAAGTCATTCAAGTAAATGTTAATTCTCCTATACGCTTGGTTCAATTCATTCATGGAAACCAAAATATACATGTCAGTGTTTAACATGTTGAGCATTCTCTCATTATAATCAAAAATGTTCATAAACCCAAGTCCCCCACCCTTATCAGGTTTGAAAGCCCACACGCCAGTTTTTCTTAAATTTTTCTAACATTTTCCATTCAGCAAGTTGAACATTAATACAATTCCTCTTTCTTCTCTTTTTATTATTATCCATATTCCTTAAATCTATTTCACAAATACATTCAAATAAATGCAATATTGGATTCAGTGGTGGATTAAACATACTTGGAACCTTGAATTCAGAAATTTCACAATTATTCCCATTTAACAACAGATTCAGGTTCAACTTACGAGTGTACAGTTTCAAGTCAATCAAAGTCCTGCTCAAATCAAAATTTTTACTTGGCACAAAAGTCAAACCTTTGGACAAAAAGTCTACTAAGGTACTGTTTACTGCATAGCTTTTTTACAATATTTAGGGACCAGTCATTTCCGCTTCCATTTGGAATCCTTTATTCAGTAGTCAATTCAGTTACTGCAGTGTTAAAAACAAGTACCACATCTGTTCTTACTGACGGTGGTTCCTCCTCCTGTTGTTTCTCCCAAAGTTGTTGTTCCTCCCAAAGTTCTGTTGGCCACGATTCTGGCCCCTATGAAAATTTCAATTACTCTGGTTGTTTGGGGGATTGTAATCACCAAAAAGACTAAAATTTTGATTTCTAATTCTTTCACTTCGTCGCAGGTATTGGTAGCCCCATCCTGTTGCTACCCACCATCATCATTACGCTGCTGGTTCTCATATTCATCCAGACTTTCTTCAGCGCTATTGGGAGGCAGGAGTCTGAAGCCATTGTGTAGTTCTGAGCTTGACTGAGCTTCCCCTGAGATACTATGACCATTGCATTGCTGAGATGGGGGTGGTTTAGGGTATGCCACTCCCCTTTGATAGTCATTCTGATCATGGGCAAGTTTTTTAACCTCTATAGACCATAATTTCAGCATTTGACCATAAATGCTTGGGAAAATGCGATTATAGTCAAATTTATACCTTTCAAAATCTAAATCATGTTTAACAAGTGTATCCAGTGCAGCAATCTCAGTCATTAAATTATCAGCCATTTCCTGATAATGTTTAACAAAAAGTTCAAGCAGTTCCAACCCTTGTTTGTCAAAAAGTTTGACTAGTTCTTGATGAAAGGGTAAATCTGCTACCAGTCCTGTAGGCTAATGCCAGGACCTTAAGCCCTTTGGGACCTGACGATGCTGTAAAAATTCATGAAAATTTAAAATTTCCAACTGTAATTTCTTTAATTTAAATAATATATAATCCAAAACTTTTAGATTCTCATTAATAGTAACAGTGTTATTAACCAAGGTATTACTCAGTGTAGAACTCAAATGATTTACTTGTAAATGCTGGGGGGCGGTGGTAAAGCCAGTCACTTAGTACGAGTGTACCACCCCTGTAATTATCTGAATTTCCTGCCGGATTTACCAACTGGTCATTATTCAAAACTGGATTGAAAGAAGATGTTGCTTGTGGATGATTCTCCCTCAAAACAGGGACTACTCCATCCCTTTGAGACTTATTTACAACCTCTGCCAAAACATCCACTTTGTTGGTTAAATCATTTATAAGGCAAGACAGTCTTTCCATTTCGGAACCAACCTCCCTTCCTGGGACAACTTGGGTAAAACATGGTGCACTAGAACTGAAACTGGTTGTCATGCCTCCAAACAAAACCACATGAACTCAAACTCCAAAGAAAACAGACAAACCACTTAAAATAAAAAAGAGGCAAAAAAGCAGAAGCAAACTGTTTTTTTGTATGTTAGCGCTTTCGTCAAGTTTAATAACTCAACTTCTTCAGACAAACAGAACAACCATATCAGATACACTTAAATACCAAATACAAAATCACATGATCAAGGGTAAAGGTCATATGACCAAGCAATGTTAAACTTTTAAAGTGACCACATTACTTTTCTAAGAAAAACATTTTGAATGCATATAAAGTCATTTAAAATGCATTTAAAATACCATCTGCCCTCTGGAAAAAAATTCAGCATCCTCATTTTTTAAAACATGCACAAACAAAAATACACAAATAATATAAAATTATAAACTATCAAACTCTTCAATTTGAGCACACAGACTATAGAACACAGATCATTTAATCCTGGTTGATTATAAGCATGTGTTCTAATCTGCCAAATTAACTTGTGCTGCTCAAGTCTTAGGAAATGTGAACCTCCCCTTTCATCATACTCAACTTGACCTATCACTCTGAATAAAAATGAGTGACCTGGCTGATTGATCACATGTTTAGCTAATTTCTCGTTTTGGTAGTAGGAATTTTGTTTATGTTTTAGCTTAGTCTCCCTGAGACTTCCCCTCAGGACTTCCAGTTTACTCTTAAGATTTCCAGCAATCTTCCTAGCAAAATTTATCTCCTCGTGGGCAGATAAAGAGGAAGGGGCATTCCCCCAGTCCATCACTTAAACAGTTTGCTTTTATAAGCACTCTCTATTTTCTCCACACTCTTTTGACTAAAGAAATGACCTTTCTTAGAAGTAGGAGGAGATTGTGAGCCTTTTATTAAATCAATTCATCCACTGAAACCTTAAATACCTTGATATAATCTGTGTACCATGACCTAATAAATAATTGTATACATATATATGTTTTACTGAAAAGGAAAGTGTAGTGGAGCATATTCACTTTTATATTATATTTTAAACAAGTATTTACATATTTTTACTCTAATACATTTCATATTAAAAAGTAACATTTCCCCCATTTAGATTTCCTTACATTGTGAACCAAAGAAGAATGCTCTGTACAGAAGCATTTTACACTAGGAATCATAGGATTTGAGAATCAATACATGCTTATGTGACTGAACTAAAACATAGGGTGAAAGGCTGTTGGCTTGTTGTTATACATTATTCCCTGAAAAGAAACAGGATTGAGTATCATATCAAAAATGATCATGTCAGAGGCAGACTACAAACTTCATAAAAAAGCAGAATTTAACACTTAATAAATCAGTAGATGTGTAGATTGAGAGAGTTTTTAGTTTCCAGCCTAAAAGCATGGTTGAGGAAGTTGAAAATATACAAAATAACAGCTGTGAGGTGAAAAATGAGGATAAAATATAGCTCACAATGAATATAAGAAATAACATTATCCAAGATGGCACCTAGTAATAAATGAACAGTCAGCCACTATACCCACTGCATGTATTGTGACTACAGGCATGGAAAAGTACATTGCAGAGACATTAGTCATAACTGCCAATTGTGTGGAAGACATAATCATTTTACAAAGATGCCTAGAAATTGAAATATTGTGCAATATGGTGTAACTGTGGCAATTGAACAGAATCAGAATAAAAATTATATATTAATGCACACAACTGAAGTGCGTAATATGAATGCAGTCTAGACTATAAGCAGTACCAGCAGTTATTTGGTCATAAAATCATATGAACACAGGCAAGATTATTACATTTGAGTTTGGCATTGGTGTAGAATACTGAATTTTTCATGAAATGTATTTAAATCACAGAATTTATCTACTATTGTGTACAAATCTATGTATTCTTATGGCATATTCTGAGTACAAACTGAAGCTGCTTACAAAGATTTTGCTTGACTTAAGTTGGTGCTCCAAGCTGTGGCCTGGGAAAAGCAGTCAAAGTAAGCAAATATTCTGAGTCACAATGCTTGTGAGACACTTGGTTTAATTAAGAGAATTCACACTGCAACAACAGAATAGTTTATAGGTCTGTGCAGACAACAGCAGCATGAATAACAGTAAAAAATGTAATCCTGATATAGCTAAAAATGCTAGATATGAAGGTATGCAAAATGTTCACAAATTCAGAAGACATATTTGTAAGGGCCAAACAAATAAACTATATGAATAGGAAAATAGAAACTTATAGTCATAGGTAGTCTAGCAGAACAAGAAACAATGATAGTATGGCATGTTTTTACTAGCAAAGTAGTTTTCCAGAAATGTTCTAAACGAATTGATAATGAGAGAATAAAAATAAAAGTAAAACTGTTGTTAGTGTTTTACTGATGTCAACAAATGCAGTGCTTAAAATATTGATGGTGTTTTGCAAACTTAATCTTGCCTATTACTTGGTTTAAGATATCTATCAGGAGATAGGCTACCTGCCAAGAGAGTACTATATTAAGATTTCTCTTGATGTAATTCCAATTACATATGCACCAAGATTTGCTCCAATAGTGCTCAAAGGCAGGTCTAAGCTGGGACAGAAGCAGATCCAAGCTATGCATGTTCTTGTCAAGCAAGAAGCACTGACTGAGTGGGTGACTAGAATAGTAAGAGTTGTGAAGCAAGATGAGCTTAGAATATATCTGCCCAACTGAAGCATTTGTAACTGTGCCTAGTGATAAGTTATTCTCTGTCTTTGATGCTAATCAAGGCTTTTGATTAATTGGGCATGTTGAAGCTAGTATGAAGCGTTGCACATTCAGCACCCTCCTGGGTAGATACAGGTTTCTGGATTATATTTTGGAATATCATCCACTCCAGAATTGGTTAAAAGAGCTGTAGCTGACCTGATTGGGGGATGAGTAGCAGTGATCAATATAACTGATGACCTTCAAGCTTGGGGAGCTACAAAAGAAGAACATGACTCATGCCCATGTTGGTGAACTGATTCAAATCAGTGTCAATTTTCTGAGGCAAAAAGTCTGGAAGATAATTTAAATATAGTGACAGATTTTTGTTTTAACCCTCAAGTACATGGGACACATTTTGATTTTTGATGATCTTAAACCAAACACCGATAAGGTCAGTGGCATAGTGGTGTCTATAGCATAACATCGACAGCTTAGGTTGTTGAATCTTAAAACATTGACACCTAACCATTGAAAGCTAACAATAGCAAGTGGCCACATCATCAAATTCTTTCCTTGGGAAAGAATTTGGGTGGCCGTACGTAAACAAAATAAACAAACAAACCCAAACATAGTGGGGAGGGCTGTGTCCCCCACGCACCCCTAACTAAATATACCAACTCTGAGATCACTCTTCATTGGAGAAAGGGCAAATCCTCGATAACATCCAAGCGAATTCAATCCAGAGAAAAAAAATTGATGATGTGGCCATTTGCTATTGTAAGCATTCGACCCTTAGGTGTCGATGATTAAGCATTCGACAACCTAAGCTGTTGACAATTCAATAGGAACCTGCAAAGTACATATAAAGAAATCTCATGACAAGTCTTCTCATATACAGTTCTTAGGTATGGTGCACTTTCTTTTCATGTGAATCCAAACTTTTTAGATATGACAGTGCCACTTAACGAGCTACTACAACATAATGCTGCTTGTTTCTGCTCACTGGAAAAAGACAGTAGTCTTGAGATACAGAAAAAAATAGTCAATGAGATACCTACTCTGAAGTTTACTGATGTATTACAAGCAAATGAATTTCAAGTAGATCCTGCTCAACAAAGGCACGGAGCAGTATTACTTCAGGAGGGGTAGATCAGTAGCATTTATACCAAGGGTATGACTGACATTCAAACATGCTAAGGTTAATAGAGAAATAACTGCTAGTCATAATTTTTGATTGTCAAATGTTCCGTGATTATATCTATGATAAATAAGTCACTGCAGAATCAGTCTTTAAGCTACTAAAGAGTATATTAAAAAAATCTCTTCATAAGGCACATTCTAGGCTTCAACAAATGTTGACTGTGGCAGAAAAAGTATGATCCTCATGTTTAGTACATGCCAAGTACATTGATCATATAGTCCATACTCAGCAGAACATACTTTCATGAATGTGATGATGAAGATTACCAGTCAGTCTGTCATGGCCTGGTTCATCTTCCTCATCACTCATACTAATGCGCCAGCTCTAAGTCTGCTCAGCACTGATCTAAACCTTCCAAACCTTCAGCTCCTCCCCCTTTCCCCTACAATCCTTTGCAGCGCCTCTACTCTGCAGATTTTGTCTACCAGTAAATTCAATTACATGGATCTAAATGACCACAGGCTTTCTTCTGCTTTTTAGCATCACTGAGTAGTTTTTTTTTTCTGTACAGTTTTTGGATTTAATTATTTACTTTTGATATCACTTCATATTCAGATGGAACTGGTAGGAGAATTTCAAACATTTCAGATATTTTCTTGAATATTTGGCAGTGTATTCCCCTCCCAAGCTTTGGCTTAACAGCCACTTGTATATTACTGTCTCTGATCATTTTCTCGCACTGTGCAGTCGTATAATCATCATGCTCTATTTTAGTGCTTCAACAGTTTTTCTATTTAGGCTTTGATATTATTGTTGTATTTTGTGTATTTTGAAGAAAGATTTAAAATGTGAGGCTTGGAGTTCTTAAGATACCACCAGCATATTTTTATGTCAAATAATTTCTTGTTTGGGTGCAGCCCACTTGCAAGTGGACTCTGATATTTGTAAAAATGTTAACACTATTCCTTGTGACAAAAAGCAGTGGGGTGGTAGGAATTGGCCATGTTCTCAGACTGCATTCTTGGAGCTGCTCACATCCCTGGTGAATCTAGTGCCTCAACAGACAGGCTCAGTCAATACCCACTGATGTCAAATGAGCAGTCATTCAGGCAGATGGTGGCAAAAACTCTTTTCCACTAGTGGTGGATTCCTCACTTAACCTTGTTTGCGTCCATGCCCAATTCCAAGTGCAATGATTTTATCCTTAATTCTCCTTCCAGGGCAGTGGCCCAAGGAAGCTGTAGCCAAGGACTGTCCTGCAGGGGTATTTTATGACTTTTCACCATTCCCCTTTTTCTCACATTCATTGGAAAAGCCAAAGTAAGCAAGGCTAAGGTTGTTCTTGTAATTCATATTAGCATCGACAATCTAGTTCTCTTTGCTCTGTCCTTGCCTTACTGCAGATGCTTTTCAGGCTGAGGCCCTTCATACCTCCGTTAACTCATCATTTCAGGTCACCTAGACATTCATGTCCACAATTTAACCACTTATTTTCTCTCTATCTCTGAGTCTTGGATGTACAATTTACTCCAACATGGTCATCCACATAATTATATCCATCAGAAGACCAATACTAGGAAAACTTACAGAAGTAAATGGATTAATTTTTCAGTATCGACCTTAGGAAAGGGGTTGGATCCCTTTTTAACTCCATTTCTTCTGATAAATGATTCTCTGGCACAAATCACTGATATGAGCCTGAAATAGTCTTCACTACACGTTCATATATTAGCTATTTTTGAATTTCTACTGAAGGTTTCAGAATTCATCAGTGGCATCACTTAAAGTTTGTTAGGCCTTTCTAAGGTACACCTTTCTTATCAAATCCCTGTTGAAAGAACACTTTTCTCCATTGAACTTGTTTTTCTTTTTTGGAAATAGTCATGCCTCTAGGGTGGAGATAAAATGTATACCATGTAAAGTGTTTTTTGTGGCAATTAGCACAGACAGAATTTGTAAACATCAGGTTTTGTGCTTCAAACATCCTTATCTGGTTTTCCACTAAGAGTATTCCTGAGTACAAACATAACTCTAATGACTAGTAGCTATAGAAGACAATTTCATAAAGTCTATAAGCCTCTCAGTATTTTTGCCAATTATCCCAGTAAAAGACAATGGTGCAGATTCAATAAAGCCTACACATTCCCCTAAGACCAGTGTCCACATCCCATCATGATGTGCACATGGGTGGCTCTACATGGTGTGTAGAGCTGCACAAGCTTGGTAAACATTGTGGCATGCTAATTACAGCATAAACAGTGCTATTCCAATGAGGCATAAAGCAATTGTGTAGGCTTAGTACAGGTTTTCCCTGCAAATTCCAAGACCTATTGTAATACAGCCACGGAAGGTACTCTACATGGAAACACTGTTAGGGGCTGCAGTTGCTGTTATGCACATGTCTGTGCAGCAGCCACAATTCTATGCTGCTGCTGCTGTAAATACACCCCAGCCAAGAAGAAGAAGGGTATTTAGACCCCTGTTAACTTACCGTGGTCTGCATGATGTGGAAATTGTACAGGGTGTATAGAGACACACCACAGGAACTTTGCAACCTGTATCATCCAGAAAATAGGAGCCTTTCAGTGGCTAACAAGGCAAATGCTGGAGATATTACAGGCATCGGTATCCAGGATCCTACATTAGTTCCTGAATGCTATACTACAACATGCCACTGATTGCTACAACATGCCACTGATTGCACACACAGAAATACCAAAATGGTTACACAAATGCAAGATCAAAAGTCTTGAAACCCAACTTGTGATGTGGAAACACACAAATAGTACTTGGTTTCCCACCCCCAAGACACCAGGAAAATGAATGTAGAATCCAAGGAATAACACATAATTCACATGTTATGAATGCTTCTCACATCATTTTCACAAAATGTGCACACATTTACAACTCAAAAGTAAATTGTATATGATTGCTAGTCACCTCTCACTATGCCAAACACTACCCTTGTGGTATCTATGTGTCATCTTAGAAGCATTACACCCCTGTGCCATTAACAATATTGTACTTTACATTGCAATGGAATAAGATAGAAATGATTGCAAGGTAACCAGCTTTAACAATTAACATGCCATGAATAAGGCTGCGTGACTGTGAATAAATGGCTATGCCAAGAGTGAAGTAGAGGAAGTGCATACAGCTAAAACTTTAATCCCCAAATGCATATATATATATATATATATATATATATATATATATATATATATATATATATATATAAAACAGTTCTCTTCATAACATGTGAACAAATCTAGCATATACCAGAAAAATACAGGCACACATTATCAACATCAGAAGCATTCTGTGCAATAAATCTAAAGGAAAGTCAATCTTATGTACTCTGCACATACACAAGTCTTCTCACGTTCAAGTTCCCTAGCTACATGGTTACCTTGTTATGGTGTAGACTTATGCCTCTGAACACAGTGAAGATACAAATGAGGTGTGAACTCATTAGAACTGCTGAATCCCAAACTTTTGGATTCATGTAGCAGATGTAAACAGTGTAGGCACAACCTCAGCATTTGTTGCTAATGGATTGTAACTGTAAATGGTTAGTGGGAGGAGAAGGAACACACAACAATTCAGACTTCCTTACCTGTAGTGGGCATGCCAGTCAGTATACACTTACAAAGTATAGAAGTAATTGTATCAAGGTTTTAAATGGAAGTGAGCAGCACACATTTCTCAGTTTCTCTTCACCAATATACAAACTCTCCTGACTTTGTTGAAAACTGTATATTATTGTCATTTAATATTCTCATACATTTGAAGGACAATGATACAAAATGCCTTACAGCCTGCATGCCTGAGATCACCGCTCAGTTAAGAGAAGAACAAATATATTACAAAGAGAAGATGGCACTGAATTGCTGCAAACAATACTCATAAATGGTTATGTGATCAGTCACTGCACTAAATATGTGCTTAACCTTTCTGCAAACAACTGACAGTGTACAAGTATGTCTTGTTAATACTTACTGTGGATGAAATGGGTCTTGCTTGTATGCACAATGATGTTCATTCCTGTTGCAAAGCTGTTTCTGTGGGAAGGAGGGACAAGACACCCTTACTGTGTTTTGCAGGTTCATTGGTGTGACAGTTCAAATCCAGAATTGTGTAAAAATCTGTGATGTGTGAAAATGCATTTGTAATGTTGTTTATATTTTGTATAATATTAATAACTGAATGGCACATGGATTAGCACAAATACAGTGAAAAGGATAAATTAAATACTTTTCATATAAAGTACTTCTGTGGTACAGATTGCATAAATTCCACATGTTAATCAAGTGTGTGTAAGCACACCTGGTAAACACGATGAACCATACAGTATATACTATCTGCAGATCATGGTTCAAGTCCCATATATGTCTTTCAAGGGTGAAACATAATAAACACTGCTTAGAAGGATAAAACAAGATAAGTTTTGCCTGTCATGTTTGCATATCACTTACCATTGTGCAAGCAATGTCTGAATGCCCAGTCAGGAAGCAGGCAATAGTGAATTTCAAAATGGATGCATTGTTGGATTTTTTTGCATACCATCGTAAAAACCTGCTAAGCGGGATTGCACAATAGATAGCAATCTTCCCCAGCACTTGCAGGTCCAGAACACCTGCAGAAAGGAAGAAGACAATAGGCAATTTCAAAATGGTTACACTGTATCCTGTATGGTTTGTCACAGCACAAATACAATAAGCGACATTGTGCAGCAGTCAGCATATATATAGAGAGTAATGCATGTGAAAATATACCCTGTCTGACTAGTTGTTCCTGTGGCAGCAGTTATAAGTTAAGGGTTATAGTATAGGTAAGCCATGGTTCTAATCCAGCTAAGTCCAAACTTTTCTCACTGATGTTCCACTTTCCTTTATAGAAAAAATTACAGTAGAAAAATATTTACACATAGAAATAAATATCTATAGTATGTGTATTAAGCAAAAACAGGATATCAGAGATATATTACATGTGTAAGTGTGGGTATCAGTACAATTATGATTGTTAAATTGCACAATTACAGAGCCAGAGTAATTCTGATCCACTCACTTTTATAAAATATAAAACAATGTAAACATAATTACAAATAATAAGATTGTATAGCACTGGAGCTCATATGAATTATATGTCTGACTGAGGGTATACTGGCAGTTATGTTTCTGTAATTATAATTGTCATTTTGGCCTTGGATGGACCTCAGACTTCAGTGATACTCATGCACACATGAATGTCTAAACCAGACTTTCTCAGGTCACACACATACATGGTTATCCTCTCACTCTGTCATGTGTATTTATATTTAATTAATGACCATAAAAAAAAAACAACAAGAGGTAACTCCAACTTAAGGAGACCAATATTCACCTGAGGAGCAGTCCAAATTATGTAGAGCAAGAAAATGGTCTCTCCACGATGTAACAGATAAAAAAATTTCCAAAAAACCAAGTAATCCACTGGAATATGTAGAAGAATAAAACCTTTTATTTTCGACAAGTGGGATGATGAGCGCTTTCGCGTGGATACAACCACGCTTCTTCAGATAATAATTACACCCACAAACAGACATTAAATAGTAAAGCAATAAATAAGACATTAACTAATTAGCAAAGTCAATTGACATTTAAAGATATAACGCAGTAATAAATAAGCTTATGTATGATGCATATAAAGTGCGTTAAAGGATATATTAAAATAGCATTTAAAAAACAACATTTAAAACCTACATAGAAATTTTTCTTATATAAAAATTTGTGCTATACTAAACTTTTAATTTTCTAACCAACAAACAAATAGTCTAAATGCATTTTAATTCAACCTAATCATAACTTGATTCAATGTGTAATGAAATGTGGCAATATAAAGAGAATGAACTTTAAAGAAGGGGGGGGTCATAAACAATCATAAATAAATCAGAATCCTAAACAGCATAATGACTTGATAATATATGCATATGTATAAGAACCATTATACATAAAAATAAAAATATGTATGCGCACATAAACATGTACGCATATATATACATGTTGGCATAAGGTGAAAATTACCATGTTTTTAAGAGTATGTATAGTTCATCAAACGCGTCAAGTGCACATAAAAATCAATGTATATGACTATCTAGATATATATATATATATATATAATGCCTATTATCTATCTATTTAAATAATATAAATTAATTAATAAAAATTATTTAAGTATCCAATCAATTAAATAAAAATATTTTTTATTCACTAGTTTATTTGTTTATTAAGCAATTAATAATTTATTTATAAATTTATCCACTTATTTATACAAAGAACGAGGTCTATTTGGTTTCTGAAACAAGCAGCTAATTAAATATATATATATATATATATATATATATATATATATATATATATATAATTAATTAAATATGTAAACAATTAGATGTGACTGAATAGATGTTTAGATATACCAAAATATATTAAAAATATACCATAATATACCAAGATATCTGAATATCTAAAGTAAATAAATAAATAAACAAATTAAGTATCACTGTATTAACGTTTCCTACCATCTAAAATAGGTTTAATGGAAACTGAAGTGTTCAGGCCAGGATAGTTATGTGCATTAAATCTTAAAATCCACTTTAACTCAGCTGTTGCAAGACGATTACCCACGTCACCCCCTCTTAGGTTTTGTGAGATTATCTCTAATACACTAAAACAAAAACCATGGTCTGTATGTTCTTTAATATGCAAAGCCAAAGTGTTAGTATCTGAATTTCTTTTTATTTCGTAAAGATGATCATAAATTCTATCAGATAACTTTCTCTTGGTAAGACCTATGTAGAATGCTGTGCATTTAACACAGGTAGCCAAATATACCAAATTCTTTGTGGAGCATGTGGCAAAACCTCTGAAATAGAATGTAAAATTCAAAGTTGGATGAATATAAGATTGAGTAGTACAAATATATGCACATCTATTACATTTTCTACAGGGAAAGGTTCCAACTCGCTCAATAACATGTTTACTTAATGTGAGGTGATCCTTACAGAGGATTTGTTTGAGATTTGTACAATTTTTGTATAGAAAACTGGGGTAATTCCCTACTAAAAATTTCTATGTACGTTTTAAATGTTGTTTTTTAAATGCTATTTTAATATATCCTTTAACGCACTTTATATGCATCATACATAAGCTTATTTATTACTGCGTTATATCTTTAAATGTCAATTGACTTTGCTAATTAGTTAATGTCTTATTTATTGCTTTACTATTTAATGTCTGTTTGTGGGTGTAATTATTATCTGAAGAAGCGTGGTTGTATCCACGCGAAAGCGCTCATCATCCCACTTGTCGAAAATAAAAGGTTTTATTCTTCTACATATTCCAGTGGATTACTTGGTTTTTTGGAAAATTTTTTATCTGTTACATCGTGGAGAGACCATTTTCTTGCTCTACATAATTTGGACTGCTCCTCAGGTGAATATTGGTCTCCTTAAGTTGCAGTTACCTCTTGTTGTTTTTTTGAACTTAGTGATTTTGTGTGGTAACTGCTCTACGCGATGGATTCACCTAATGTTGAACTTGACTACCGCCCGGAGTCGAGGGACATTATGAGTATACCTAATGGACTTTTACACTGTGTTTCTAACCCTTTATTGACTCTGGAACTAGGTGGTTCCACCAATGATATACCTCTACCTACAGTAGATGAAGATATAGGTGAGTTCCATAAGATGTCTAAGGAATTTGAAGACAAATTATATTTGCTACAAAGGTACGCCTGGCAAAGGCAGCACCTTGAAGCCTCACTACATTTCCACATCGTCCCAAGAGGCATGCTTGTATTCTGTATGCCTTCTTATGGTGATAGCCACCCGATTCTCCTAAAAAAGTGGCAATACCTTAATATAGAATTAGGGTACAACTGCATGAGACTGCTGATTGATTACTTCTCACCTTTGGAAACAAAACTCCGTACAGAAATAGATTCCATTCATAAAAGTCTGACTGAACACTTCAAGTCTGCGTATTGTAAGAAAAAAATGCAAGATATTTTTGCACAAGTGAAATTCTTCAGTGACAAACTCAGACAGACTAAACTCAGGAAATTACAACGTGACCATAATGATTTTTTAACTGGGCAAGTCTTTGTTTGGCCGAGAAGTAACACAATGCAGGCTCATCAGCAGAACTCTACACCATCAGTACATCCTCCAGATGACGTCACTCGTTCAGTTCCGATTACTGTCAGTCCTACTATGCCCTCCTCCAATGCAACAGAGGCAACACTACCTGCCATAATGGACAATGGCGTTTCTAAGTCTAACGCGGTTTCTGATACACCTCCTCCTAATCAGCTGGCGTTACTTAGCATACCAAATGATACTCCATTAGGAGCAAGACCTAAGACTGCTAACGATTCTAACCGTTTTTTACCCTACCCGGTAAAACAACAGTTTTTCGGCAGAGGACGTTCGCACAGCAGAGGACCGAGGAAGCGGAAATTCTCCGGAGAGAGGTACGGAGCATCAAGAAAACAGAAAATGTGACTGATTTGTTTATTAACTTGGCTTCTTATCGTTTGGATTTATCAGATGTGAGCTTAATTAACAGAGGCTTGAGTTTCATTCCCGCACAATGTAGTAATTTAACAGATACATTATGTGATTTGCGACTTTTTTGTAGAAATATTGCTCTGAAAATGTTTTTTAAAGATTCTACAGCTACGCAAGCTGTTAGCCTTACTGAAAGCAATCCGCTTTTTTTAAAGCGTAAGAGTAGCTTCTCTCCTATACTACCTTTTAGTATTGAATGCTTTCAAAAGGCATGTGAAAAAGATCTTTATTATTTATTCTCTAGTCATGTCAAGAGAATAGCATATGTAAATTTAACACCTGATGAGTTTAAATCTTTAACTAAACTAAAAAGTTTAACTGATTTAACCTTTAAACCTGCAGATAAAGGAGGAGGAATAATTATTTTGAATACTTCTGATTATTTTTCTCTTATGTCTGACATGCTTTCAGATTCTGTCACTTATAAAATTATTTCTACAAATGAAGTATATAAAATCATTACTATTGTACACGAAGTACTGTATGATTTACTCATGTGCAGACAAATCTCTCCTGATCTATATGAATATTTATATATAGAGTTTCCGACTATCCCAGTGATAAAAGGTCTACCAAAAATCCACAAAAATGTGACACCTATACCTCTACGTCCCATAGTATCAGGAAGTAATTGGGTTACTACTACCATTTCTACACTCATTGAACAACTCCTTAGACCTGTCGTTAATGCTGTTCCCTCCATCTTAAAAGATACCTATCATTTATTGGACAGCTTGTGTGATATTACTCTTGACATTATGAATAATATATTATTTATTGGTGACCCTAGATGTAAACAATTTGTTTACTTCTATTCCCAATGATATTGGGTTAGAAGCTATCAGGGAACTGCTAGCTGGTGATACCTCATTTAATGGAGATAAGATAATCTTAATATGTCAATTATTAGATCTGGTACTTAATAATAATTTATTTATATTTAATGACAAGACGTACTTACAGACATGGGGGGTAGCCATGGGCACCCCCTGTGCAAACACGTACGCAAACCTAGTGGTTCTAAATTGGGAAAGAAAGTATATGTTTAGTCATCCCACTTTTAAGCATGTTAAATTCTATAAATGCTTTGTGGATGATGTCCTTCTTATATGGGAAGGTACTAAAACAGAATTTCAACAATTTCTGGAGTTTTTGGAATCCACATCATCATATTTGAGATTTACCATGGAAGCCTCCCAGAATTACATTAATTTTCTTGATGTTACTCTTACAATCACAAAACAGGGAACAGTTATTTCATCTCTGTATAGGAAACCCACATGGGCCAATACCTTACTCAAATATGACAGTATGCATCCCAGGCATACTTTTCCAGGTATCATCAAAAGTCAATTTATTAGGATTACTAGGCTTTGTCAGACTGAACAATCACTAAAGATGGAGGCAGAAAATTTAGAAACACTCTTTATGAATAGAGGTTATAATAGTGATCTTATTAAGACAATTAAACAAAATGTCCTGGGTACCTCAGTGATAAATAATCATGCAGTAAGGCCACACAATCTAGTTTTTCCATCAAGACCTAGGAACATCAATGTATCAAATAAGGTTAGGAAACTTTCTTATGTCATCAGATATACGAGTGATGTGAGAAGTCTAGAACAAATAATACGCAAAAATTGGAACATCCTTACCACTGATGAGTCAGTAACACGTTTAGTAGGGAATTACCCCAGTTTTCTATACAAAAATTGTACAAATCTCAAACAAATCCTCTGTAAGGATCACCTCACATTAAGTAAACATGTTATTGAGCGAGTTGGAACCTTTCCCTGTAGAAAATGTAATAGATGTGCATATATTTGTACTACTCAATCTTATATTCATCCAACTTTGAATTTTACATTCTATTTCAGAGGTTTTGCCACATGCTCCACAAAGAATTTGGTATATTTGGCTACCTGTGTTAAATGCACAGCATTCTACATAGGTCTTACCAAGAGAAAGTTATCTGATAGAATTTATGATCATCTTTACGAAATAAAAAGAAATTCAGATACTAACACTTTGGCTTTGCATATTAAAGAACATACAGACCATGGTTTTTGTTTTAGAGTATTAGAGATAATCTCACAAAACCTAAGAGGGGGTGACGTGGGTAATCGTCTTGCAACAGCTGAGTTAAAATGGATTTTAAGATTTAATGCACATAACTATCCTGGCCTGAACACTTCAGTTTCCATTAAACCTATTTTAGATGGTAGGAAACGTTAATACAGTGATACTTAATTTGTTTATTTATTTATTTACTTTAGATATTCAGATATCTTGGTATATTATGGTATATTTTTAATATATTTTGGTATATCTAAACATCTATTCAGTCACATCTAATTGTTTACATATTTAATTAATTATATATATATATATATTTAATTAGCTGCTTGTTTCTTAAACCGAATAGACCTCGTTCTTTGTATAAATAAGTGGATAAATTTATAAATAAATTATTAATTGCTTAATAAACAAATAAACTAGTGAATAAAAAATATTTTTATTTAATTGATTGGATACTTAAATAATTTTTATTAATTAATTCATATTATTTAAATAGATAGATAATAGGCATTATATATATATATATATATATATATATATATATATATATATATATATATATATATATATATCTAGATAGTCATATACATTGATTTTTATGTGCACTTGACGCGTTTGATGAACTATACATACTCTTAAAAACATGGTAATTTTCACCTTATGCCAACATGTATATATATGCGTACATGTTTATGTGCGCATACATATTTTTATTTTTATGTATAATGGTTCTTATACATATGCATATATTATCAAGTCATTATGCTGTTTAGGATTCTGATTTATTTATGATTGTTTATGACCCCCCCCCTTCTTTAAAGTTCATTCTCTTTATATTGCCACATTTCATTACACATTTTATCAAGTTATGATTAGGTTGAATTAAAATGCATTTAGACTATTTGTTTGTTGGTTAGAAAATTAAAAGTTTAGTATAGCACAAATTTTTATATAAGAAAAATTTCTATGTACGTTTTAAATGTTGTTTTTTAAATGCTATTTTAATATATCCTTTAACGCACTTTATATGCATCATACATAAGCTTATTTATTACTGCGTTATATCTTTAAATGTCAATTGACTTTGCTAATTAGTTAATGTCTTATTTATTGCTTTACTATTTAATGTCTGTTTGTGGGTGTAATTATTATCTGAAGAAGCGTGGTTGTATCCACGCGAAAGCGCTCATCATCCCACTTGTCGAAAATAAAAGGTTTTATTCTTCTACATATTCCAGTGGATTACTTGGTTTTTTGGAAAATTTTTTATCTGTTACATCGTGGAGAGACCATTTTCTTGCTCTACATAATTAATTACCATATCTGGCAAGTACTTCTTCTGTGACAAGGATGAAAAATCACTTATGTAGAAACATATGTTTTATCTATGTTTCATAGGTTTGAATCCCACATTGCACAAATTAATTTTATCAGGGTGTAAAGCCACCCAAAAATGTGTCAGGTCATATAATTTACACCCTCAATACTTGTCTGCAAACCAACAGGTACAGAAGCAACCAACCTATAAAGTAATTCCAACTATCAGGTTTACCTTCCTATGTAAAAACATGTTTTTTCTCTCTGGCACTGTTGCTCTCTGCTTAAGATTGTGCAAAATCAGTTGTCATGATTGTAAGGGTATGTGCACTAGCAAATAACACAAATCAGTGGGAAAACACTTTTAACTCTTGCTGTTTGCCCTGAGTAAACATGTCTGGAGATAGAACGTATGGTGTCCAATTTAGGGCTCAAAGGTGTGGTGTTGAGGAGTCCAGAATTTTTAATGGACTCCTTCTAAAAATCCATAGTCGAAGGCTGCTGCCAGGGGATTATACTGGGTCTCAATACAAATCTGAGGTTTGGAATATTCTGGCCAAGGCTGCCTCCAGTGGGACTGGCATTCCTCACACTGGCAAGCAGTGCAGACACCACTTTAATGACACAAAAGTCGCAAGAAGGATACTCTCAACCAGTGACTGGCTGAGATTAGGACTGCTGACACCCTGCAATTGTGTGAGTATACAGATAAAGAAAGTTTAAATTAGATATAAAGCTGCATATACACAAGTGTAGTTCTTCTCATATTCTCTCCTTTTCACTCCACGGTCAATCAGGAAATAACAGGGAAGCTCATGATGTGCATTTAGAAAGACTGAGGGAAGCAAGGGGTATGTATACAGCACAGCATAACTATTATTTTATCTAATGTATTGCTCTTCTGTATAGTAGTAGCAAATTAAGCATGCATATCCTGACTGTAAAATTAAGCATGCATGCTTCAGTCTGTAGCACAAGCCAGCTGGAGGAGTCAATTGTAATACTGTAGTCAGATGTTGTAGGTTCAAATACCATAAGTAACAAATATTTAGTAAAATCATATAAAAATGCTACATAATAATTTCAACAGAAGGAACATAAATGCCCTGCTATTAACTTAATCTGTATTATTTGATCAAGCATATGTGCAGTATATGCACATTGTGTAAAGATTACTTGTAGAAATCATCAGTTATAGTTTGTAGTTGTTAAAAAGTATACTTAATGTAAAAGTAGAAATAAAGTCTTTATATTGTACTAATTTATTGTATGCCACATATGATGGTACTATTTATCTCTTTTTTTCTCACCCCAACCCTTATCACTCCTTTATTTTTATATATGTGTGGACGGGTCCCTTACAGAAAATTGACAGCTCACAACACCGACACCCACATCGCCAACACCAAAAGCCTGACACACAAAATACAGACAATGGGGAAACGTTAAGTCTCCATAGTGCAGAATGGAAATATTTTCATTCCTGCACTGTAGTGCGATCTTGGAGTTGGTATATTAAAGTTACGGGGGGTGTGAGGGGGCGGAGCCCCCAGGGGGGAGCATGGGGCATAGTCACCCTGCTAGCAGAAAAAAGGAACTGTTATTTTCTTTTTTTTCTGCAGTAGTGCTGTTGTCAGTATTGCGTGTGTTGGGCTTTTGGTGTCGGCGATGTGGGTGTCAGTGTTGTGAGCTGTTGGTCTTCTGTAGAGGACTCGTTTGGATACAATGTTTTTATGTCATTCATTTCTGACAACTCACAAAATGCTTTACAGCACAAGGAGGTAGGGCAACCACTGTGGCTCAGCCTGCCCCATCCTCCACCAGCACATGCACTGAAGCCCAGTACATCTGGGACCCAACTTGGCAGTACTGCTTCTGCTGCCCTTAAACTACCTGGGACCTCCACATCAGGTGGCATTACCTCAGCAACTGGTGCAGCGATAACCTCTGGGAGTATTGGTGGAGGTGGGGACTATGTCACCAACAGGAGAAACTAGGCTTGGTACTTGAGGTTGTGGAGAGCACCACTGTTGCATGTCTCCACTGGATGGAAAGGATACTCTATATTATGGTGTGTAAACAAAGATGTCAAGCACTCCAACAGTCAGCAGAGTAAAGGGACAGTGATGACAGTGCTGCAGATGAGGACTAGATTCTTACTATCTCAAGTTTGATAGGCATGGCCACCCAATGTCCCTTTCCTTTCCCCAACCATAGTGTCTCCCAACATGTTGTGTCCCTTACTGTTCCTGTGTGTTGTCTTGCTTGTCTTGTTTGTCTACATCTGCTTCCTCGCCTACCCCACTTACCTGACGCAAAAATACCTATGCCCTTACTGAACATTCTTCTCTTACTGAAGTAACAAATAAAAAAATGGGCACCTGTCCCACAAAAAATATCTTTTCACACATAGCTCTCCACTTTGCACATGTGTCTTCTTGACACACTTGATTTGGTTCAAGTGGCTATACAACATGATTCCATTGTTGTCACCCTTCTTTGTTGAGGTGACAGTCCAAATTCAGACTATTATTCTATTCACATTTTCATTTTACACTGTTAAAGAAGTGGATAGCTATGTTTTTTTCCTACATACCAACTGTACATTCGTATATTGATTTCCCTTTGTTCTTCCCCCTGGCTGCCCCCCATTTCACCACTTACCTATCTACCCTATTTTAATACCTTTAATCTGGTCAAAAAATAAAGTCACATACCACACACATGGCAGAAACGGCTCATAATGAAGCCCCCTCACTATTTTGTTTCTGTGTCTGTGAGGAGTTTCTCATTATGCACCAATGTCAAGCGATGGTGAATGGCTCTTCCCATGCTATGGTATGGTTTGGTTAACTCTCCACAATGCTGCTTAAACCAACTGTGCTCAGGAAACACACAGCTAAAGTAGATTAAATAATTATTTTATTACATTATGAATACATATTTAAAATGTATTTTATTTTATTTATTTTATTTTACATTTGTTAACCGGGAAATTCCAATGGACCAGGTCCATTTTCAACAGAGGCCTGGGGAAAAAAGCTCCAACATCAAGTTATACAAATACAATACATCCAGCATAATACACAAAACAGGTTACATCATGTATGCTGAGCATAGTAATACAACATGAAATTAATAAAAACACTCCAGCTAAAAGAAGACATAGAACATGGGTAAAAAGACAATGTCAGTCATACTTTGGTAAGAAAAGAAAATATATCAAGTAAGATTCTACAGTTAAAAGTACCCTTTCAGATGACCAAGCCTACAGGGGATCAGAGCTCCAGCATGTGATCAGAGAGGAATTTGGGGAGTTAATAGTAGTATGGGTAGGGTTATGTGATAGAAGGGCATAACCAGGTACTGAGAAGGTGTGATTTGAGGGAGTTTTTGAATATGGATGTGGAGGGGGCAGTGGACATGGATAGGGGAAGAGAGTTCCAATTTCTGACAATGGTGTGGGAGTAGAGCACTTTCCCCTGCATTATTGTTAGCCTTGGTGATA
>NC_056746.1:1354207811-1354220311 GCF_019279795.1 Protopterus annectens | reverse complement strand
AATGTTTTAATGTTGACAACAGTGTGTAAATGGTGATTATAATGTCTGACAACAGAAGAAGTAGCCATAGTGAGAAAATAAATCAAACTCTTTATTCACATCAGGCAAAGGTTCAGTTAAGTTAAGTCCTGACAAGGAAAAAACAAAGTGTCTTGAGTGCTCATGAAACTTTATATAGTTTGGGTGAGCAACAGCAAATACTGAAACCTTTCTGAGCAAATGACAACAAGAGAATGGTAAATTATGCATTAAAACAACATTAAAACAACGCACTGACACATAAAGCTGAGCTGCTGACACATAAATGGATTAATTTATTTAGCTCTCATTTTACCTTAGCTTGTAAGATTGCCGCAGGTCCATTTTTGTCAGTCTGAGCTCAGTGAAGTCACTCTGAAAATTGCATGTACTGAACAGAGCTCAAGGTGGGTGAATGAAAAGTGTTATGTGCCTAATGTTTCTTGTTGGAAGGCTGCATGTTTATTTAAAAATCAAACAGAGACACAATTCCAAGGAAATATAAAATAAAGATTTCAGAGCATTGCCAGGGAACTTTGCCCAAGAAAGAAATCTATTACAAAACAAACAACAGCTGGATTACATTTCCATAAGGTGAGGGGTGGAGAAGGTGTCATAGAGCAGATTATTTTATCTAAAAGTTCTGGCATCATTAGTTACAAACGTGTGACTCACCTAAATTTTATACAGTTGCAAAGTTCTTTTTCAGGCAAATTGCCTTGTTAATGTCTTCTGTTAAAGTAAGATGACCAGTAATGAAAAAGGCTATTGCACTGCATTGCATTTATTTTATTGCCAGTGTTGTTAGAGCTGATGCACATGCAGCTGTCGTAGCTGCAAGGTTAAAAATGAACTTCTGAGTCACTGCTACAGCTAATCGGTATCTGAACTAGAAAATAAAGCTGTACAAAGTGGTTTGCTTTATCCCTTAAAATGTCAAGCCTGTCTAGGTCATCCAAGGTTGATAGAGATCAAAGGCAAATTAACTTTTGCAACTCTAAGCTCTATCCAGAAGTTCATAATTTCTCCCAATCTTTCATTTATTTATTTATTTATTTATTTATTTATTTATTTTTTACCTTTTTTGGGAACTTGACTGGTTCTAATGGTTTGTTTTCACCTGATCCCCAAAAGTTGGATATGATGAACAATCTGGATTAAAATCCCTGAAGGTGCAAATAGATCCACTGAAAAAACAAAGAAGTAAAAATCTGAGTATGTAGCACTGTGTGAACACTGCAGCATATGCAACCTTGCATGCTCATTGCAGTTAAAGTAACCTTCTAACCGTGCATACTTACTGCAGTGTAAGTAACCTTGCAACCTTGCATGCTCATTGCAGTTTAAGTAATCTTGTAACCTTGCATCCTCACTGCAGTGTAATTAAGCTTGCAACCAAGCATGCTCATTGCAGTTTAAGTAATCGTGTAACATTGCATGCTCACTGCAGTGTAATTAAGCTTGCAACCATGCATGCTCATTGCAGTTTAAGTAATCCTGTAACCTTGCATGCTCACTGCAGTGTAGGTAACATCGCATGAAAAGTGCATTTCGGGTCACAGCTGTACTGTTTGCCTTTGGTGCATGATAGAACATTAAACAATTAATACACATGGAAAGCAAATGGCATATATTTGTGGACTATATCAGGAGTTCGAATGCACAGGTATCCGAACACCGTAACATTGAACCAAGAAGTTTGAAATGTGAAAACAGCAAAGCCACGGCACACCGATTTTTTTCCCAGGGAAAAAAATTGGTGGGTCATTATTGCAGCTTTGCTATTTTCTCCACTGTGGTGAGATCTCAGAGTTGGTATATTTAAGTAGGGGGGATGTGAGAGTCACAGCCCTCCATGTTGCGGGTGTGGGGGGCTATTAGTAAAAGTTTGAAGTGTACGTGTTTTTTTATTTTTGTACAGGAACAGTGCCTTTTTTCCCCTGGTAAAAAAAATCGCTGTTCTGTGTGTTCGAAATTCTTGCATTTCGAACTTCCCGGTTTGATATCACGTTGTTCGAACACACGTGCTTTCGACGATGTGATATAGACCCATATATTTGTGATAGTGAAGTGGAATGCTAACCACAACACTTACAAAATGGCTACCAAAAAAATTAAAAAAAAAAAGTTTTTTATTAAATACTCTCTCTGGAGATTTTAATTGTTATGTCAATTTAGCCTTCCATACTAATGCCCCTGCATTATTCTAAACGTTTAGAAATATTTATTAATGTTTTCTGCTCCAAAATAGCATGGTTCAGGTAACCATACTAACATGATTTTGCTGTTTGACAAGTGTAGAGGAGGCAGACCACTTCTTAAAACCACCAAGCACGTTTTTTATTTAATAAAAAATAAAATATATAAGCGCTTTTGTCTCAATATTCCAAAATTACAGAGACTTCATCAGATACCTGAACATGCTTGGTGGTTTTAAGAAGTGGTCTGCCTCCTCTACACTCATTTTTGTGGATTTATTCATTGATTTGGTTTTGAATTTTTTCGCTGTTTGACAAGTGACTTCTAACAATGCGACCTTTTTCCACACGATATGATTGTAGTTTGTCTTTCATTTTCTGATACTTAATGAGTCAGTCTAGTTTCTGCAAGCCTCACAGTCCTAAGCAAGTGGTTTATTTCTTGTTTCAAGCAGAAGACCAAATTGGTTGCTTCTGTGAAAGCTTTTGAGTACCTTAGTAGGGGCTATCCCTCCCCAGCTTTCTCACTACTGCAGCTATTGCTGTCAGGTTTCTTGTCATTTAGACATTGGCCTCATGGCTTAGAGTGCTAAAGCCTTGACTATCAGCCAGACAGACTGGGTTTGAATAATGGCTAGAGTGCTGTTGACGTGGACATAGAGAGAGAGGAATAATGAGGCAAAGCCTGCTCACATACCTCTGGAGGAAGAAATGAGAGATATGCTGGGCTGTTGGTGGGTCCCAGGAGAGGTGAGAAGCACTCAGTTTGGTATGAAGTGGTCTGCATGTGGGGGTGCATGCATCAGCACTGAGGTAAGGCAGTCCTCCCCCACAGTAACCTATTACATGCTCAAATGCACAGCCATATTATAACTCAGCATGGTAGAGTGACAGAAATGTATAGTGGACATGCAAACAGCAGACAGTAATAGGTCAGATCCTGCACAGCTGTTACCTTTCCTATCAGTGGTAGATCACTGTTTTTTGACAAAGAAAATTGCCTCAGCTGGAGAAACAAGACCCATCTGGTAAAGGGTGATACTGGAATGTCTGTATGGAGAAAGGAGCAAAGCAATGAGCATGGCATATGAAGTCGAACAAGGAAATATGCAGTTGCAAAATATTCTTATCATTCATGCCTGGGCTGTGAATAAGGACTTTCAGTGATACAGCTTGTTGTACTAGACTAAATGATGTATCTGATGCTGTCAGAGTTCACAGCTAGAGCCTGTGTGTATGAAAACAAAAAAGCATAAACGGATACTCATATACATATTATAGGTCCATAGGTTGGTACTAGGGCCTATACAAGCCTAGCCATAACAATTCCCTGGCTATTTCTTCCCAGACTATTTTACTATTTTATAAGAAATCATTGACAGCAAGACCGCTATGAGGCTGGAGAGGTTGTTGTTTTTTTTTTAATAAATGAAACCAGTCTAGCGTACTGTTTGCATCTTCAGTCTCCAGCTTCCCCATGTTCTACTAATAGTAAAATTCAGCCTTGCCAGGAAGTTTAGTGTTACACTGAGGTTTCATAAAATACTAAAACTGTGTACAGACAGATTTTAAACTTTTGAACTTAACAGCAAACAGGGAACCGACAAAATATTTAGGTCGTACATTCAAAGGTTCACAGATTACTCTGCCAATGATCCCAAGGGATCTTTTTCTGCCTCTGACAAGTTTTAATAACCTAGAGTTATTTTAAGGGTTATATGTAAGTTTGCATATGGGTGGTCAAGCATTTACATGCTTGCTCTGTCTAAAAGAGACATAGGTACCAGACCAGATGTCAATTTCCAAATCCCGATCCACTGATCCAAGTTATGATATTGAATTGTTTGAGGTAAGAACTCTGTTTTTCATAGATGAAAAGCCTGTTCCAATGAAGAGGTAGTCTGTGAAGGCTGTCCCACCAACATGTCCTAGTCATGTAGCGGATGAGGTTTAGGTCCCTAGATCAGGTAATTCTCATCCTTTTTGTGTAGTGGAAGTGCAACAAGTCCATTGGAGTGGGATCAGAGAATGCTTTGTAGCCCAGGCATAAATCACCTGTTAGCAGTCTGTAGCAAACCGAGTACAAAGATAGGGCTTTGAGGTGTTACAGAGATAGGGCTTTGAGGTGTTGTTTACACCCTGGATTCTTTTAGTGAGGAAACTCTGTGCATTCTACAGTTGTTGCATATGCCTGGTCAGATATATACCTAAGGGGGCATTATACTCAGTGTTTGGTCTAATTAGGGATGAGTGCATCAAAACAATGACCTCCTTGAACCCAGATGCCATATCCTTACTTATAAGATGCACAACATAAAATGATTTCCTTACTACCATAGACATATGAAGGTCAAAGGCCAGATTACTGTCTACATGCTTTTCCAAATCCCTGAACACTCAGTCTACTCTTAGGTGTATTGTCAATGTGGTAGTTTCCAGGAGGTAAACATCTTCCCAAAGTATATTATTCTGCATTTCTTGGCATAGGCCTTAGACTGTGGCTCTGGCACCAGTTATAGGTTTGTGTCAGGTCTTCTTAAAGGGTATTTGTGTCTGGCTATTTGGATCTACTTGAGTCTATCAAGATACATCTGAACACTATGATTTTGAATGACTAACTACCCCCCATTGATTGGGTAAATTACTCGTGCTCAAACTCACTTGCCCAAAGGTTCCTTGACTTCATTAACACCAATGCCCTGGACCAGCTGATTGACATCCCCACAAAGAGTGCCAACATCCTGGATATGGTGCTTACCAATATGGGGGACAACTGTAGCATCCCCACTGTGAGGTCTTCAATGGTGAGATGTGACCACAAATTAGTCTCATTCGAAGTAACTATCAGACCTGCCCCTCCCCCCCAGCAGCAACTAAACTGAAATACTTCTCCAAAGCAGATTATAACCTCTTACAGGGTGGTATAAATAACTTCACTGCAGCTACCCCCTCAGATGGGACTGGCAACTACAGCAATGCTTTATACAAACACCTGTATAACTGCATTGGCTGGAAAGTACCTGATATGACCAAAACAAGCTCCTCAAGGAACAGCAAACCTGCCTGATGGACAACTGCCATTAACAGGCTTTACAATAAGATAAAGAAATTGCAGTCTAAGAATAAGAGGGAGCGAGCCCTAAACTGGAAATACACCCTCCTCGTCTTAAACAAGCAAATATGACTTATAAAGTTCTCCACAGCAAACTATGAATCCAAATTAGCTTCCTCAGCTAAGGACAACCATAAGGCATTCTTTAGCTACATCCATAACCTAAAAGGGCCAGATTTGTGCTGAACTGGTAGTTAATGACACCACATATAGTGAACCTGTGGACATAGCTAACCTGTTGGCCAACAGGTTCTGTGAAAACTTCACTCCACTGTCCCCGCCTCATGTACTCCATGACATCCCTACCTCCTGTCCACTACCTTATATCTCTAAAAAGCAGGTCATAAACACCCTCTCTAAGGCCAAAATACAGCATCTATGGGACCTGATAAGCATCCCAGGCTGCGTCCTAAATGGGCTTCAAAAAGAATTTGCAACACCATTGAGTACTCTTTTCGATCATAGTCTAAGCACCAGCTTTGTCCCAGCTTAATGGTGAACTGCCACAGTTATTCCATTGCACAAGGCTGGTGCTTCCACTTAACCCCATGAACTACAGCCCTATTAGCCAGACTAGTGAATCATCATGAACCTTATCAACAAAGATACAGGTAATCTCCAAACATTTAACCCTGCTCACTCTGGATTTTACAAAGGGAGATCATGCCTGTTAAACCTGGTCGACTTCTTTGAGTCAGTCACCAAGGCCCTGGATGAGAGAAAATTGGTACATACAGCCTACCTAGACTTAGCCAAGGCTTTTGACACTATCCCCCACTCAGCCATCGGTGACAAACTCAGCCAGCTAGGTATCAACCCTTATATCATTAGGTGGCTTGCTAACTGGCTCACTGATAGAGCACATATAGTCAAAATAGGGGAATCCACCTCCAACAGCAGACCTGTAACCAGGGGTGTTCCACAGGGATCAGTCCTGGGACCTCTACTGTTCGGAATATATTTCTCTGAACTATAAACAAAAATTAAAGGTTGGTGGCTAAAAAAGTTTGTTAACGACTGCTAATGACTGGGAGCAGTCATTGAATCTCCAAATGATGTCAACATCCTACAAGTAAGTGCTACACAAACAAATGATTGGTGTCAAACACATGGCCTTAAACTGAATGCAAAAAAAGTATTATAATCCCTTTAAGTAAGAGCAACACCCTACTAACTACCACATCAGTGGCATCACCCTAAGTATGTACTCAGTGGTGAGAGACCTGGGCACACAGGTTGACAGCAACCTTACCTTTGATCACCATGTCTCCACAGTGGTAAGAAGGGCATTCTATGTTGCTCATCTCATAAGTAAGGACATTGCATCCAGAAAAAAAGAAGTTATAACCTCCCAGTACTCTTCCCTCATCATCCCTATAATTGACTACAAAACCCCTTTTGGTGTGTACCTTTCCAAGCACCTGCAGCAATTGGGGAGACCACAAAAGTTCCTCACAAGGAAAGGTCGGCAGCATCTGTCCTATGTGGATCATGTGAAATCACTATCACTTTATTCTGTTTCATACAGACTATTCAGAGGTGATCTCTACCTTGCATATAAGGCAATCTCTGACCCTGCTTTATTGGAAATGCTGCATATTAGCAAGTTAAATGGTACACAGTTTACTTGCTCTAAAGACCTTAACCTGGTATATGAAATTAATAGAACCTGCTTAGGGAGAGATTTGTTTCCTACAGATTACTACATCTTTGCAACAAACTCCCACTTCATGTCAATCAGAGCACCTCATTGGCCCTCTTCAAACACAGTGTGGATGATTGGATGGATAACTGTAAATTCACCCCAGGGGGTCTACATGTGTCCCTCTTGGACACAGGCAATAGATGCTTATCATGGAAATAAGGGTAGAACTTGGCTTGGCTTGTAAGGGCCCTAAGGTCATTAGTCTATTAACTTCCTATGATCCTATTTAAGGGAGTATTTGACTGTATTTAGTTTGCAATTATCTACAAACTTGGTCAGCCGGATCCCTGATGGCCTTGAATTCAAAGAAGTAGATGCCACTAAGAATCAGCACTAAGCCTTCAGGAACTGTTCTAGTGACTGTCCTTTTAGAGATAGGCTCCTCTATCCTAAATTCTTGGGTCCTATCTTTGAGCCAACTGGCTATCCAATATGTGATGTAGGAGTTCATACCTAATTTTGTGAGTTTGACCACAATGCCTGAGTGGGGGTTGTATGCCAAATGCTTTGGCTTGGTCATGGTAGACATGCACTGTTTTGCCCCAGTCCATTGTTTTGGTGACCTTTTGAAGAAGTCCACCAGGCAGGCAGGACCTCCCTTGATGAAATCAAACTGGATTGAATGCCATGTCAGAAGGTTTCTGATTCCATTTTTTATCATTTCCATAATAATTCTTTCCATGAAATGCCATATGAAACTAGTCAAACTTATGGGTTTGTAGTTACTGTAGACGCTAAACATTAACCCCAAATTTCTACCCTTCATAGACAAATCCATAATAAAGGGCATTAAGTTACATACTTTAATCAAACATAAAATCAAAACATTCCAAAATCTCCTTCCCTCTTTACACTTAGTGGATGCACTTGTCCTTATACAACCAGTCCATCTAAACCCAAATCTGAAACTAGGCAATAAAATGACTTAGACCAGTTCCCTCTAATCAAAAGCTTTACTATCTGGGACTTCTACAGATTAAAAGACAACTCCTTAAACAATATTAAAAACAATTTTAACCTAAATAACACATATACAATAATATAATTGGGGGAGTGGGGACATGGGGGGACTTACCCCCTGAAAAAAACATTGTTTTTGAGTTTGAATGCTCTGAGGTTATGCTCAGAACATGTATGTTGAGATATCAGCATTGAGATTTTATGTGTCAACGTTTGTGAAATAGACATTTAATCATTTAGATGCATTTCAGTACATACACACACACACACACACACACACACACACACACACACACACACACACACACACACACACACACACACACACACACACACACACACACACACACACAAACAGACATATAAATGAATCAAGGTGTGACTTAGTGAAACATGGATCACTGAAGTAAAAACATCAGCTCCTTATTTCCTGCAGGAGGGCAAGTTCTCCATTTTCCTGTGATACCTAGGCAACTCTTTCACTGTCTTATTCTTGACTGTCCCCTGGACCATGAGTTTGTTTTTTTTTTTTTTTTTTTTTTTTATCAAGAAGCTCTGGTTTGCTAATCCATGACTCAATTAGTTTGCAAATACCCATATAGCTGTATCACTAACATTTGATGTTATCTTGCCAATGCAAAAAATATGCTTATTTCTTTGTGCATGTTTGTGTGTGTGTGTGTGTGTGTGTGTGTGTGTGTGTGTGTGTGTGTGTGTGTATGTGTGTGTGCACGTGTGTGTGTGTGTGCATTCATTTGTATTCCTTTGCTAGTGTTGTGGTAATATACTCAGCCATATTCTTGTACACCTCATTAGCTTTTCATGTAGCTGTTTCCATGGATGCTTTAATGCTTGGTGCCTTTTTTGGAGTTTAGTTTTTTTCTTTTCACAGCAGTGTTTTCATATAATTTCATCATTCATATCACCCAAAAGTCTGCCTCTTTTAACCTCCAAACGTGCAAGTGTCTGTTAATCTGTTTTGTTCTGCAGAATTCTGCTACCAGTACTTCCATGTATCCCTTTGTTTCCTCCCAGAACTCTGTATCTTTTTGTAATCACCAAAGAGTTGGGGTTTAGTGGTTTTGACAAGTTTCTAGTCTCTCCCATCTCATCCTCCCTAGTTAAATCAGATGACAAGTCAGTCATCTTCTCTGTCACGCCTAGTGGCACATTCCCACCATTAAATTAGTCTGTCTTTAGGAACTTCACCAGAGCAAACCTTCCTCAGCTTGTAGAAGACCTACACAAAATCCCCCACAATTCCCTGCAAATGGAACCAAGTGAGGGGGCTCCCACATTCAACTCACCAACACCTAAACAGCTGCAAAGAAATGCCAGTATCTGTCCATCTAAAAATATAATGGTAACTTCAGGAATAAACCTCCCTGGTTAATCTCCTGAGTTTAATAAACTGCATATCAAAAGAAGGAAAATGATCCAAAGTTGTAAGAAATCCTCATCCCATAATCTAATGACCATGACAGAACATACCAGCAAGGAACTTAAGAGTAGCGTTATAAAATGAAAAGCAGAGTAGAAACATAAAGGTTTGTCTTATGCCAAAGAAAACTACATATCACATATTTTAATGCCAACAATACAGCCACTATATTACTCCACCTACCCATATTGTTGATCCCAGTATTCTTCAAAACTTAGTTTATTCTGAAATCACTTTGGAAAAAGTCTTAATATCCCTGTCAAAGAGTAAAACAAATGTTAACTAACTAACTAACTAACTAACTAACTAACTAACTAACTAACTAACTAACTAACTAACTAACTAACTAACTAACCAACTAACCAACTAACTAACTAACTAACTAAAAGTAATTCTTCCATGCAGGGACAATGCCAGCACAATGTGACCTAGGCAGCTACCTAGGGCCCAGTATTCGCAGAAGAGCTTGATCTGGCTATTAACATCTACAGCAACAGCAAAAACTTGCCTGCACTTGCTCAGCTGCACAGTAACACCTTTCGCAGGTACAGCTGGAAAAATTCACCACCACAAACAAAAATATTCTATAAAATAATAAAACAACAAAAAGGCTACTGGACACAATTTATTGCACGTAAAAAATTCTAGCTCTTCAGCAAATAGCCTTCAAGGAGTAAGACAAATAACAATACATGTTAACACCTTATATAACAATCATATAAAACAATTAAACAATGAATCAATTATACAATTAAGTATTTCCAATTTGCATCAGAGTTTAAACCACAAGGTAGCAATGCATTAAATTTTAAAATAAAAATGGATTCTTTATATAAAAGTTTTTCTTTTAGAAAACAATTTTCCCCAACCCTCTCACAAACTTTTTCAAGAATACAGCCTTGCACTAAAGATAAATTACTATCATGTTTGTCCTTAAAATGCATAGCAATAGTACTTTCTACTTTTTGTTTTTTTAATGTCCCTGATGTGTTCTTGTAATTGAGTTCTAACTTTTCTCTTACTTTTTCCTATATAATCTAGGTCACAAGGACAGTGCATTTTCTATAATTGTGACTATCAAAGGAAGGGAAGTTTACTTTTAGTTACACTAAGTCTGTTTTCTGTGTATGACTGTTTTGTTTTGCAAATAGCTGTCAGTGTTTTTGCTGTAAAATTAGAAATAACAGTTATCAACATTTCTGATGCAAACTGTGGTGGTGGTGCTGCGGTAGCGTTGTCGCCTCACAGTAAAATGTTGTCCTGTTCGATTCTCAGCTAAAGCGTCTTCTGTGTGGAGACGTGCATGAATGGGCATACCTTCATTGAAGGTTGTGCGTCAGGGCTGGCAACTTGGCACGTAAAAATCTACTGCCAATCATTAGCGGACCGGAGTTCTGCTGTGGCGACCCCTAACCAGGAAAAGCTGAAAGACACAACAATCAACATTTCTGATGCCAATATCTGATGGGTGCAAGAATGGCATAATCTTTTGCTAATTTTGGAACATGTTGTTGGGAACATATTTTTAACTGAAAATGTGCACTTTAACCATGCCACTTTTTTATTGAAGGTACATGGATGATTTATTCTTTGTTTGTAATGGCACCTGGAAAAATGTGATGAGTTTTTGCTTGACATGACTAAAAGTGCTGCTTTTTTCTTTTACTTTAAGTGATGCTTTTGTTAATAATTACTTGCATAATCATAAACAACATCCAAAATACATGAAGTGGAATATTATTAGAGGACAATGTATTAGACTTAGACATGTAAGTAGAGATAATGTGTTCCTATATGAGGTAGATTTTTTAAAAGCTTATTTTAGTTAGAGAATATGGAATTAACAAAATGGAACAAATTATTGAGCAGATACAATGTAAAAGATGGGACATGTCTCTACCAATTTTGATTAAAAGGTTATACTGCTAAAGTGTTAAAGCTATTACAATTGAGAATAATTATTACAGGGTAGTTGCTGTGCCTATTACTATAGATATGGAAAATATTAAATGGTTTATGAAAAATAATTGGAAAATAATTTTAGGTAATGATGATCTATCTAATATTATTGGGTTTGCACCTTGATTTATTTAACAAAGGCCCTGTAATATTACAATTTTATTAGAAAAAGATGATCATACTAATAAAGATTTTATAGAGGACCCCATGAAACCTACCCTTGTCATACTTGTAAATATTGTAGATTTATTAGTTCAGGGAGTGGCGTGCCATTGAAGCCTAGTAGTAAATAGTTCAGTTGTAGTCAACAATTTAGTTATAGATCAGAAAATACAGTTTATTTAGCTACCTGTTGTTAATTTGGGGGCTTCTCTGTGGGTAAATCCATTTGAATACTCTCTCAGATAATCTATGAACATGTTTCAGCTATTGGGAAAAAGGATATTTCCAGTGCTTTGTACAAACATTCTATGGTCTCTCTCTCTCTCTCTTTCTCCAGTTTATGCACCATGTGGTAGATCAAGCAATGAGCACGTTTCAGTGCTTGTTGTTTCTGTACTTGTTATGGGATTTATGGGCTCAGGTTGTCAGGCCAAGGCTCAATCCTCCATGGAGGGTGCACCACACACATTTGCATGCATACACTCACACCTAGGGCCAATTTAGAGTGTCTAATCCACCTATTGCATGTCTTTGGACTGTGGGAGGAAACTGGAGCACCCATAGGAAATCCACGTGAACACAGGGAGGACATGTAGAATCTGCACAGATGGCACCCCAGCCAAAAATCAAACTGGAGAACCTCTTGCTGTGAGGTGACAACACTAACCGCAACATCACTGTGCCGCCTTTCTATGGTCTGTGATGAATTTTAAAAAGTTTACTTTTGTCATGGACTGTTTTAATAAATGTCTGTTTATAGGTGATTTGAATAATCAATAAGTGAAGTGGCAGATTTTATTGGAAATAGACAAAAGTCTAGGATTAAATGGTGTTTTAAATGTTAAGTGCATTTGAAAGCTCAACGTATTTAATCAGTTATAATGATATTCACAGTGTGCATCATTTGTTATTCACTTATTACTTTTAGTTGAATTTAAGTACATT